>NC_054066.1:3123978-3428878 GCF_017639655.2 Falco naumanni
GGATTAATGCAATGGAAAAGAACAAAAGCCCATAGCAGCCAATAAGCTGCTAAACCACATGAAACTGTATGTACTCTATTCAGCAGTCCTGGAAAACAGAAGATGCCGAAAGGGAAGAGGAAGTTCATCTCAGTGAGAGCACCCGAGAGCGGCAACCTACAGAACCCGTGAGCTGCCCAGGAGCTTTGTGGAGGAAGCTGCAAAAAGCAACTGGCTGTTGGCTATGAGACTGACTGAACAGTGCAAGAAACCCTGTTTTTAAGGATGGCCATGGACAAGTTGAGAGGAATATTTTCTGTTGTTTACCAACTCCAGAAAAGTATGCAGCTCTGACAAGTGGGCACTGCACATTTCTGACACTGCACAGTAATCAAGAAGTGGTTCCAGAGCGAGGAAACAAAACCAGACAACTCAATATGAAAAGCTGGCAGACTTAGCCTATGACAAGCCTATCAAAACCAGTACACAACACAATGAGAAACATTAGGAAGGGCAACCCGGGACTTTTCTAATTTGTCCTGAGATACCCAAACATGCAATAGCAATTGTCAAGGCCTCAGGCTGAAGAGACCCAGCAAGCAGACCTAGCTGTAATTTAATAAAGACACAAAATAAGGCTTACAGCAGGAGGCTGACTCACTCATAACGCCAATTTGGGCTGTATATACCACCACAAGCAAAGGGATGCAGTAGAAGAACTCAGCAGACAAGGAAGCAGCACAGCAGACAGCAGTTTGCTCAACTTAGGACAGCACAGTGGAACCACGGCTGCTCTGCTAAGGCAGTAATGAGCCAGGCCTGCTCAGCCGCAGCACCACCGCCACCACCAATTCCCTGAAAGTGCATCTGGAGAGTGGGTGTGAGCTCAGCAAGCTGCGTGTCATACAGCTGGATTCCAGCATTTCTTTGTTTATCATCTTCCGATTCATTTTCCCTCTTGGTCCGTTTTCTCATTAGTCACGCATTACTTGCAGCTGCTGGCAGATGCTAAAAGTATTCTGTATCTTTCAGAAGTACGCAGTAATTGTTTGCCTGCCTCACCAGATGCAGAATTCTGTGGCTCTTTTCTGCTAGGTAGTCTGGGCAAGTGCATGACTGCTTGTTTCATAGACAGAGTTTCCTGGCTTATCTCCAGATCACACTGGAGGGGACTGACACCACCTTACAGGATAGTATGGATTCCCCGTGTCTACTGACTGGACAATTATTTCAGACACATCTCCATCCCCTGAAGCAAAGAGACTGAAGAGATGGGAAAAAGTTATTAGCTAGTGAAGTCTAGCAACAGTCTGCGTCTCACAGTAGAAGTCATGACCCCATCTTTCCCCCGGTTAGAAGTGCCAGGGTACCAACGCTGAATGCTGCTGTCACTGGAAGATGAGGAATTTGATACCGCCAACTGTGAGGTCAGTGATGTCAACGTCCTGACCTTGCTGCTGCTGCACACTCATGAGATGAAAGACTTGCTAATGGATCCCTTCCCTGCTACACAGCACACACTCAGCATCAGTCATCTTATCAGGGGACCTGATAAGGTTCCATTATCCAAAGAGCAATACTTGCACCCAGGAAACCAAGGAAGCCAGCCTGAATCTAAAAGATGCGCTTATATTAATGAGACTACTAAGCCTTAAAAAGCCAGCGCTTTTCTAAACAGTTGCGATTCAACATTGCGACACTTCTGCTTACAGAACAGCACTAGGCAGATCCAACGGGAGTTACCGGTAGCTGAGGTACCACGGCTTTAGGATGCACTGTACCTCTATATGTTCCAAAGCTTTCTGCCACACCAACTGCTTTTCTTCAGCACTGTAGCCAGGCATGGACAGGATGTTGTGAATATAGTTGAAAACTTCTTCCTGTAAGGCATAAAACCACAGATGGTATAGCATGTTCTGCAGCGCCACTAACAGCATTAGATTTTGGTAAGGGAGAGCATTTCAAACAGTCTTAGGACGACCTCAGGGCTAGTCCTCTCTCAGCAAGTCAGGGTAAGTTATGTGCAGGCCAGATTATATGTCTCTAAATAGCTCCTGAAGAAAAGCCAGGGGAAAAAAAAAAAAAAAAAGCGCCATGTGGAACAGAATTGATGCTAAACGCGTTAAGCACTGAGGTCAGCGAAAATTGTTCTTCCACTGTTAGAAACATCCCCCTCCTGCTCACAGGGTGAAAGGACAGGACATCACTCCAGCTAGGAGCACAGGCAGAGAAAAGAACACTCTGCCAGAGGGGAGGTCAGTTTTCCCAGGATAATCCTGCATTCCTCTTTAACATTAGCCTCTCCCCCAGGTTCTCCTGCACTGTCTTCAGCTCACGTGCTCTCCTGTACTGTATGTTTTTACCATCTCTCTCTCACTCTCTTCTGACTCCGTCATCCAACACAACTTTCAGCACGGTGGTTTCATAAGGAGCTGGTGAGCTCACGTTTGCCAGACTCCCCTCTCAACTTCTGCTGGTGGTAGGGAAAAGAATACCTCACAAACTGGGGCAGACACGCAACTTTTGCACATGCAGAAGGTAATTGCAAAGAGATAGTAGGGGCAGAGAGACTTTTTCCAGGGGGGTGGCAGAAACAAGGAAGTACCACAGTTTGCAACATCTGCAATAAATCCTACCTCTCCCTCAGGTTTTATGTATTAGCATTATTTAAATTTAAAAAGAAATTAAAACTCTGAAGCTTTAAAGAAATCAACTCCTCTCTACCAGGACAATTCCTCTCTAACACACAAACACAAAAAGCCTTGACTGTAAGAAAACTCAACTGCAAAAGAAGGATACTTTTTAAGATAAAGTACAACAGAAAGGCAGGGCTGCTGTGCCCACAAAGAAAAAAAGGCCAGGAGCACTAGATGTACTCACCTTTCTCACTGGATCATGCAGGTAACAGCCAATTATTTTGTCATAGCGAAGCTCTCGTTCATATATGAATTCGCATATCTGATAGCTAAAATGAAAAATATATTAGGAAAAACACACTCATCTGAGCCAGCAGAACAGAGGTAGGCAGCTCAAATCCAGCACAGTTTGTCAGCACTCAAAAGAAAACAGCATGTTTTACAAAAAGCATTTGGAACTATCTTCCATTAAGGTTCTCAGCACACAGACTGGGTGGCTCCAGTTTACATGTGCCATTCAGCATCAGCCACAGCCCAGCCGGTCTATCACCCTCCTCTTTCCGGGAACTTATCATACAGAACAGAGAAAATTGGAGTTACTAAGGCGAGAGGCAGGGGGCAGAGGACAAAAATCCTTAAAGAAATAAGGTTTCACAGGTTCTGCTGTTCATAGATCATCCTCATTCCTATAACACACTTGGCTCTAAGCTAGGCCAATCTGCAACACTAATTTGAAGAAACACACTGAACATGACTCAAGGTGTTACGACAAAGCTTCCTACCTTCACATTTTAATAAAATATCTTAAATATTTCGAGACTTTAGATAAAAACAGATGCAACTGAGGCAAAACAAATTAAAAGTCTGCTAAATAACATCACACTACAGTCTTTTAGCTCAGATGGATGCAGCTGAGCTGGTAGTTCTGGCTGTCAAACTCTCTTAAGCAAGGAGGAAAAAAAATGCATGTCTTGAATCTGAAAAATTTGGTTCAGTATCTGCTTCTAGGAGGCAGAGGAAAATGGGCATGGCATACCCCACCACTGCACTTCTGTTTTCTCTGGTCCTTTGCAGTATGGTGGATTAATTCACAGAACAACCAAATTCAAGGCTTGGATGAAGATGCCCTCCCCTTGGCCGGCTCTGTTCAGGCATGACAGACTCTTTCTAGAAGCATAAAGCTTGTAAAGGAGATTGTGGAAATTTTTAGCCTTTGTAGACACTGTGTTTGTCTCTCCTACTCAATTCTAAAATGAGTACAACGGGGGTGGCTCCAGACCCCTTCGTGCTTTTAAAACCACCTGTGGGTCTCACCCCAACGAGTCATCTCCATCTGTCAGCAGCAGAGCATTCAAATATACAACTATACCTTTGAACAAAGCCTGGGCTCTAGGATAGGAAGTGCCAAAATTCATCAAGCCCCACGGGGTTTCACGCTGAAGGGTTTCCACAGCTTTACCCCCTCTTATCTTAACAATGCTTTCTGGAAGAACACCCAGTAGAGATAAGACAGAAAGACTAGGACTAAATATGAACATATTAAATGAAGCACATGTGAATGCATAGGGAAAATAATCCCAAACACAGCTGCAAAGTAGGAACAGGAAACGTAGAGGAGAAAAGCTTTGGAGGAGATTTAAAGGCAGTATTTAAACTTCATGCACAAGATCTAAAGGCAGTGTTGATATATCATAGGCAGCAACTTACAATTCAGCTTTTTCTGCCATTTGGATAAGGCGGCTCTCTTCAAACTGTACTATCCCTCCCGCCTGCAGCAATTCTAAAAGGACCTGCAGATATTGAAGACCCGTTATTTATATTGCAGTAGCAGTGTCATTAAAAGTACAGTGCCCCTGGTCCGTTAAATTTAGTATTAACACAGGGCTTATTGCACAAGTTTTTAATTGATTGTCCACTAACTAGGAAGGTCATTGCTTACCCAGGACTTTTTCTGCCTCGGTTCTTACTGCTGTCAAACCTCTCCCACAGGCGATGCTGGGGTAGATCCCCCTTCACTCCTGCTCAGTGAAGTACAGCACCGCCCAATTCTTCCCTGCTGGCCACCACTCCTGCGCTAGGTGTCTGCTCTGGCACATGACCTTCAGCCAACACCCATTCCCAACGAGGCTGAACTCCGCTCTACAGTCTGGTCATACCTGGTGCTTAAAGAAATGTTCCCTTGAAGGTTATTTATTACCTGTTGCCTCTCCGAATGGCGGGAGTCATCATCTGGACTGCACAGAAATTCAAGCACCTGTGCATGGATGTAGAAGTTAGCATGAGTCAGGTCTGCCGAGCAAGGCCGTTAGCACAAACCTAACAAGCAGGCCGTGAGCAACAACAGCAGCAACCGCAACTCAGAACGCAACGGTGCTACCTGAGTGTACTAGTCATCTGCGAGGTACTCTCTCCTTGGTCCCATAACTAAGGACACTTAAGAATTCTGGTGTAACCAAAAACTGCTGAAAGACTGCAGGGAGGGAAACCCATGACTCTGCACCAGGATCTAGAATCAAACTTTGGGGAAACCAGGAAATACAGAACTCGGGGGACCCCATGGCCCTGCCTTGGGCTATACACCAAATAGATGGAACCACTACACTGACCCTCTTGACTTCTCTCCTAGACAGTGCCATCTCTCCCAGAAAAACAGGAAATAATTTTTATTAATGATTAATTTCATAATTAATGAAATTTAATATATCTGTAATTAAACTGTTGAAAACAAATCCATTTCGCCTCCACAGAGTTTCTTTGGTCTTAAATCATGACAAGGGACTGTATTTTGTAACTCGTTTTTTTATGGGTGTTCATATATCCCTATGATCATCAAAGCACAACTGCTGCAGCCATTGAAGCGGTGGCCTCTGTCACAGGAATTTCTGGGGCTTAGGCTGGGATACGAGCTTAACCTGTGCAAGCTTCAGGCATGCATTGGTGCGTATCAGCCTACTTCAAACAGCAGAGAAGGATAGCAACCACACGAACTAGAAATTACCAACTACGTATCCGTGCTCTATAAGCTCGCCAATATCATTTTAGTTGGCACCCCTTATCTCCTTACTTTGGCATCTTCATTGTGCGTAACAAGTGACAACAGAGCCGCCAAAATGCTCATGAGGGTTTAAAGATAAACAGCTTGGCTCCTGCCATTATGGGCCTTTGCTTTCTCTCTCCTGACATGCTATTGACCACAGGAATCTGCCATTCCAAGGGGAAGAGCAGAGGCTGTTCCATCTCCTAGGACCAAACCCTATTTCTCACACGGCTCCAGCAGGCAAGTTGACATACGGAGCTTACTGTGCTTCTGTGGTCTCTCCTACTCGGCTGCTATGAAAGCACAGCAAAGTCCCAGCAAGATGCTACCTGCTTTATACTGCACCAGTACTGCCAGAATTGCTTCAGCCTACAGCACTAGCCATGCTTTCTTTAGTGCTGCTATTTTTTCTGCCTCTCGCAAGGGAATACTTGCCTGGTCAAAAAGCGTCCTGTTCACAAACAGCGTGTTGTTGGGCTTGGCAAGCTGACGGGCAAGGAAGGTAAAGAGACAGCCAACCTGTGATGGGGTGAAGTCAGAATTCTCTACCATGACCTAAGAAGTGTTAGAGAGAAAAGGGAAAAATAAAAGTACAGGTGAGTGCTTCTGCAGCTGCCTTTGGGAAAGCAGTCAGGACACTGCAACAAGAAATCCCTGTACAACCATCAATATCCCCTCCTACCCTAGACATCTGCACAATCTCCTGGTGTTAGTCCACCCTGAAGGTCAAAAGATGACCACCTTCCATAGCATTTAACTCTGCCACCTGAAGACACAGATGGTGGATGTGTCCTTGATAAATCACCTCTGTCCTAAAGCTGAAGAAGCTCAACCTCTCTGCCATATACTCAAGTGTTCTTGCATATCCCTGATTTTCAGGTGTGAAGGGGCTCCAATCCCTTGTTTGTCTCTGTAGCCTGTGCTGATCACCGGACAGGTAACAGAGCTTCTGAGCAGGGAAACGTCACATGAGGAAAAAAGATAAGATTAGTAATTATAGGAGAAAAACCCCCGTACATCTGACTTCAAGTCCCAGGTACTCACCACTTCAATTATGGTATGCAGAAGAACTGATTTAATGACTATGAAACAACAGTTTGGGGAAAAGTTTCTTTCCCCGCATTGAATTAGCTGTTAGTCTACGAATATTTCGAGAAACTTGTGGCTGTGCTGACTTGATTTGAAATAACAGAAAAATGGACTATCACTAGAATAAGTAAGAATCACTTCAAAAGGGATTTGAAATCCGAAAAGTGCTTCTCACCTGTCTGGCACATAAAAACAGGATGTGATGTGTCCTGACTTGGTGTCTCATGCTTCTAAAAGAACCCTAAGCACTCAGGGAAAGTGAGATGCCCGTTTGGAGAGTCCCCCTCTAAAAGCAGTGGGTTTAGTTGGGTGGAAATCCATCACCTGAACAAATCTTTCAGCTGACATCTAAGAATTGCTCTAGCAAAACCTAGACATGGAGCGTCTCAGAGTTTATAACCTCATTCAGTCTAAGCCTGGGAGATACAATTGATTTCTTAAAGTGACCTGGAGTTCCAGCCCCCCGTGAGATAGCTGTCTTACACAAGTGGAGACAGACAGGTAAGGCATATTAAGGAATCAAGTAGAGCTCTGCTTGAAACATCAGCTAATGCTATCTTCATTTTCTGTTTAAAAAGGCTATTTCACACAGAAGAATATACAGGTGTTAGATAACAGCATCAAAAATATAGGTCACTGAAACAATAGTAGCGTTTTACTCATTTTGACTTTGTTTTTCACAAACTAGGTCCTTGTCAGTCCATGAAAATATTGCACCTCTGAAAGAGCAACCTTACAGAGCCTGCAGGCCAACCACATGGACTTTCTAAAAGACAATATATTTGGCAAAGTTTAGATCAGCATTAGCAGAATGTCTGTGTTGACCATACTATTTTAAAAGTGCAGCTATTTCCTAAGTGGTTTTTTTTGCCGATGACACATTTAAATAAAAAGTTCTAAGATTTTTTATTATTATTATTTTTATCCAAAAGGAGAGCAGATTCCAGACCAAAGGAGTGACAGTTCTCATAACACTGAATCGTTTGCCTGCAGATGCTTTTAATCCTGCAGCCCTTTTCACAATTACCCTCCTTTTCCCCTCCAAGAGCAGGGTTGAATTCTGTTGCCGTGGACATTTGCTACGTGGCCAGCGGCACAGAGCAGGGCTGTAAACAGCGTGCTCCAGCCTATGCCATGCCACAGGGACATCCCCCAGCACCTCCAGAACACAGTTGCAGTGTGCCACCTCCTGCTGGCAGCAGCTAAAGACACAAACCGGCATGGTCTAACCCAGCACAGGGCTAACACCCTTACAGCAACGTCCTGCTCAAGCAGGCTCACACAAGCTCCCCCACCACTGCATTATCTCAGCCCCTCCGACACAGACTACTGCAGCAGCACTGTCACCCAATTCACTCAGGGGTGCCCTTGCTCTCATCTACCGGTGATGACAGTGACAGGGAAGCGCTACTTATGATATGTTTATACATAAACAGCTTCCAAGTGGAGCTACTCATTATTAATGCTGACAATTTTGAAGGGGAAAGCAGACAGCATTTGGCAGTGATAGCTTTTAATGAGAACATTCATTGTTAAGGAACACAGTCTGCAGATGACAAGTGATTTCTAGAGCACCGGGCTGATAACTCACAATTCCTCTTCTCTCCCATTTACTAAAGATAGGCCTGTCATTCCGGGTATGTTACATCCCAAACACAGCATTTACAGATACAGGGAGCAGTGTTTTATCGGAAGAGCATTGGCACCCTGCCAGACACAGGATTCCTGGGACCTTTTTTTTCCTGCTCAGAAAGAATCAGGGAGTGGAATCAATGAGAAACAGATTTAAAAAAAGCTTAACAGTGCAGCAAGGAGAAATTTGACAAAGTACCACCCAGGTGAAATCACAGGCAGGAAAGGAGATATCTCTGTCCCCATATATCATGTGCATGAAGCGCCACTTACAAATATCCAACTGGCAACCTTGGCTGAGGTGAATCCACGCTCCAGCTCACCACCTGCTCAGAGGTGGCATCCAGGGCAAGACTGGAAACACCTCATCCAAATTACAGGCTTTTCTGCACAGTATTGTATATAATCAGGCAGATGTAAACGGAGGTTAATTTTTAAGCACACTCACTTTCAGAAGTATGTCCACAATTCTCTGTTGATATTCCACAGCTTGCTTGTCATTCTTAAAGTCTTCAAAAGTCTGCGTGAGGCAAAACACTGACACCTTGGAAGAACGCTCTCCACTGCCAACCCCAGAAATACAAGCAAACACAAAGCAGCAGCCACATCACAAAGTTGACAATGCTTTTAAGCCCATTCTGAGCATATCACCTAAGCAGCAGGTTCCAAAACACAATTCGCTCTTTTTTAACTACCAAAATGGTTCTTATATATTCAGGTAGAAGTAACAGGTCCAAACACACAGAGGAAATTTAAAACATTTAGAAAGGAAATATGGAAAGAAAGAAAGATGAATCATGACACAGGAGAAAGATGTAGGTACTAAAATTCCCTTTACAAATACATTAGTCTTGCTTTACATGTGTTACCAGAGTCTTCACTGCATATGTCATGTTCATCAATTTATATTTAAGGACATAAAAGACTATTATGATATCCTCTGATATTTTACAGAACACACATCAAATGTGTTCTGCATCAAGCCAGTAACTGCTGGTTTAGCTAAAGCATGAACTTTTTAATAGGAATATTACAGATCATGCAACATGACATAGATGATGAAAGAACTGGCACTGCGCTTTTCTTTGGAGAAGATCAGCAATTTCTTACCAGAGCAAGAACGTTAAGGAATTCCCGAGTGTCAAAGTGCAGTAAGGTACGAACATAAGGGTAGACCTCTTCATCCACAGATCCCTCAGTTGAATGCAGCCGGATGAGAAACTCAAAGACCTGCAATGAAAATTCAAACAAACAAGCAATTTCCTATTGATTTCAGGTAACTGATAGTATGAGCACATGGGAAAGCAGCATCATTACCTGCTTTGCGCTTAAGCTTTAAAGCACCTCAGGACTCCATCAGTGTTCTTAATTGAATGCTCTCTGCTGCTTGTTAGTAGGAAAAAAAATTCTCCTTTGTTAGACTCGCCAACCAATTTAAGATCAATCAAAGTTTAAGATCAAGCAAAAATTAAGGCTTACGCTGGCAGACCAAAGCATGTGAAATTAGGTAACTCCCTCCTCTTCCTGGCAGCTATCCTGAAAAGCTGTGCAACTCCTCCTTACCCAGGGCACAGCTCCTCTCCTTGTCAGTAGTTCCCTTGGGAAGAGCCAGTCAATCTGCCCTCTCATTTTGAGGCACAAAGCTTTTGGCGCTGCAATAGGCACTATTCAGTTCTCTGTTCTCTCCACTGACTTTCTAGTTCCTGAAGTTTGAGCATGTCTTTCAAAACGAAGGCAACTCCCTTTACTGAACCACTGACAGAGGTGTCTAGATCCCCCCAGGAAACAAACAGGGCAGCAACAGCTCCAGTTTTCTCTAACACACTCACAACAGATCTGGCTACCAGCAGAAAGAGAGCAGGCTGCTGCAGACTGGCTAGCACTCGTGAGCGTGTGTTAAGATACACAGTGGGATCCCATGGAGAACTGAGAGGTAATACGCTCCCCCAGCCATCCTCAGGAAGTGCCACCTTCTCTTGTTTACTCCTGTTCTGAGTTAACTTTCCTGTCACCACAGCGGCCATGAATCCAGGAGGAGTTAGCAGCTTGACTTTCAGACCCACAGCCTTCCCTGTTGGCCTCTTTAAACCCGATACCCACCTGCCAGCTAGGAACTCTTCAAACAAAGCCAAAAAACCTCCAGACTGCAGCTAGACAGGCGTCAAGTACCCAGACAGAAGGGAGTTAAGCCAAGCTCTCAGGAACACCATCAGAGCTCGTAACAAGGAGAGGCTGATGGCTCCTCCACAGAGCTACTGCTGCTGGTTGGGCTATCGCTTCCCTTTGGAGCCCGAGCCACAGCCTGCTGCTGTGCCAGCTCTGGAGTGTGCAGGGGGCAACTTGGTAAGGACCACGGGAGGGGGCAACAGCCCAGTGCTTGAGCCAGCAAAGCAGAGCAGTCTGGTTTGCACACCCTGGAGGGAAAGGGTTTGCAGTAACCCAGAGCTACCACATACATGGAGCTACAAGCTCTGGATTAGAAAAAAGAAGAAAAAAAAAAAGAAAAAAAGCAAGAAAAGCACCCACCCCACCATGCATGTCTCATCATACTTTTGCCATAAGTTCACTGGGATTTAACTAGTGAAATCAAGAACATGCTCACACCTGTCCCGAAGAAATACATAAGGCACATGCAATAGTACTTGCTGCCTTGAAACAGCTGCAATCGGACAATCCAGACCGAACAGGCTTTTTCTCCTGATGTGAAAGCTGCTGTTGCAGACTCAGGACACTGATAAATCCAGGGAGCCAAAGAAGGTCCACTGAACAGCTTGGCGAAGAGCAACACGAAGAGATGGAGCTCAAGAACCACAGCTTGTCCCAGAGGAGGACAGCAGTGTAAGCCTGCACTGCCACAGGATAATAGCAGCACACAGAAACCTTAGGGCATCAGCCACTGTTCCTAAAGTGACCCAGGAAGACAATTTGGATGTCAGGTTACAGTGTCAGCCTGTGCTCAGCCCACAGGGTGTAAAACAAGACGCTTCAGAGCCTACAAACATCGATATAGGCTTTTCTGAAGCAGCTAAGATCCTGCCTTATATAAGCAGAATGGCTGGACACGCTCAGGGCCAGCTCTCCCAAACTAAGGATGGCCAGGGTGGGTGGATGGGAAGGAATGTAGTACCAGCCTAGTGCCTCCTAACCACAGCTGTAACAGACTGAGAAAGCAGACAATCTTGAGTCACAAGACTGGAAAATATCAAGCCACAGGTTGCTTTATGCCTTTTCTCAAGAAAAGGAAGAAACTGGTTACCTTTTAAGTTGTCTCAAAGTGGCACTGACTAGCAGAAAAGGAAATTGTCTTTCCTAACAGCATCACTGTGGAATAGTCTTTTGGGAAAGCATCTTCCCTTCAGTGCTGTGGGCAAGAGGCAGTAATAAGGACATAAAGGAAGAAGTTGTCAAACAGCCTGAATCACAAACCTCGCAGCCATCACAGATTCACCTCAGCTTCAAACCTCAGATACAGTCATAGACATTAGCGACAACAGGAACGTAAGCTGCAGGCCAGCCCCTACAAAAAGCTGGAATCACACCAACTGGAATCACATGCTAGGATATAGGAGTTTAAGTTCAGAACCAACTACATCCTCCTTCCCCTCCAAATACCAAAAGACACCTAACATTAAACCCTTTCCCAGTTCTGTGACCCCCAGAATGTCCTTCCTGCCGAAGGAGACTCTCAAGAGGGGTTCCTGAGATAGATAAACCTAAGGAGATATGTGTCGCAGCACCCTGAACCTATTAAGTAGCTCTGGCAACCAATTGCCCACACGTGCCTGCGTGAAGTGGCAGAGCAGCCACCACTGGAACAGGTAGCTGGCTGACTCCATGAGCCAAGGGTACAAGGATGCAGCCTGGAACACTCGATAACAACACACTCTTGACCTCAGCTGAAAACCTGCAGTTATCACAAGGCCAGAAATTTATCTTCAGCAAACACAGTATCTTGATGAAGAGATGAGTATGAACATGCACTAATATAACCATAAAATCAAGAGCAAAGAAACTCACAACAAAGAGCTACTTAGTAGAGACATGTCTATCTACTGAACTCTATCTGGTACTACTTAAAAAATACATATATCTAAAAAAAAAAATATCTAAATTAGTGCCACTAAGAACTTTGTGTTGCCACACCCCAACTTACAGTTGAAAGGAAAATACTAAGTTTAAACGTTCAAATTGCAGCAACAGTTTGATTTCATTCTTTAAAAATTTATATGGTATTTACAGTGGTATATACTCATATCACAAGGATACAGTGGTGGCACATCCCACCTCATCTACCCATTTACTTAGTATCTGTGGATGTGTGATCTGGATTTAAGTGGCAGGGCAGACATTCACCCTGCACATGGGAGTTGCACCTAGAGAACAGACACGTATGTGTCCTGAATACCCAAGACTGGATAAGCCTCAGAAGTGAAGATACGGTGACAGGATACCAGGGCAAAGACTGACAGAAACGCAGCTAATGGGACCTTCATCGTGGAAAACTGTGCTCAATTTTATGCTTTGCCATCCAAAGGGAGAAGAGGTGTAATATCCAAGGCAGGAAAACTCCAACACAAGCTGAACTTTCAGCAACAGCCAGAAAGAGGAGGGAATATTTAATGTTCTGTGATGTTATCTCACTTTCTACTCTTATCAATCCCCTGTTACATGCATTTGAAAATGCGGGAGATCCTCCCGTATTTGACATGTCACAGTCAAGTTCAGAAAGAAGAGACAGCTACAAATTTCTGTCAACTTTGTGGTAGAGAATAAGAAAAATAAAAATATATCTAAATGAGTGCCACTGAGAACTTTGTGTTGCCACACCCCAACTTACAGTTGAAAGAAAAATACTAAAGTTTAAACATTCAAATTGCGGCAACTGTTTGATTTCATTCTTTAAAAATGTATTTGGTATTTACAATGGTATACACTCATATCACAAGGATACAGCTATCAGATTGATGATAGTTTTCTATCAGAAACCCATGAAATAAGACATACACAGCTTCTTCTAAAAACCTGACATGGGAAAGTTTCCTTCCACAAGGTTGCTCACCTGATTTTTAACCAAAGGTACCAGATCTTCAGGAATATCACCCAGTGGGTATGCACGGCCTGCCAAGCAGCAGCTATAGAAAAGGAGGAGAAAGGCATTTTTCATACATCCTGACATTAAACAGATTGAGGAGAACAGTTTATTTTCGAGTTAGTTTTCAGGATGGTCTTAAAACAAGCCAAACAAATTTATTTTGTAAATTGTGAAAGCAAGCATTACAGACAGCACTGTTGTTAATATACAATATTATGTGTATGCGTAACGTGCTGCATGAATTTGCGTCCAAGGTATGCTACTCCACAGCAGAAAAGTGATGAGGAAACAGTACTTCTCACAAAAATCTTTACTCTTGCATTTTGGGAAGCAGAAGTAATGCATAAGCTAACATTCACAATCTTGAGTAGATTCCAGAAAAAGCAATTCACTAATTAATCACTACAGTGCAATCTCAGAACGACATCCTGCAAATGACAGGCAACATATTAAGCAGCAACTGAGTACATCTATCCCAAAAGACATGGCAGAAAGGGCTAAAATACAGCTTTCCAGGCTACAGAGTCCTTGTTCAAGGAGCACTGTGTCACACACAGGACAAAGAACTCACTCTAACCGAATTCTAAAGATAAAGACATGGTCTTGGCATATCAGTAGTAATGAGCTTTAAGTCTCCAACTTTATCCACTCAAATGATGCGTAACAATAAGCCATTTTTAAATTTAAAGCCATTTTAAATGTAAAGCTGACAAAGTAAAGTCAGCTGTACAAAGTAGCCATTGCTATTTTACGCAGCCTCTCATACCTTGAAACACACTGTAAGATTACACAGCTACAGCAACTTAAAAATCTGGTGCCAGCACTATGCCACACCTCACACACTTTCTAAAGGACCGTACCTTATATATACAAGCAGCTTGTTGCCCATGACCACCTGCTCATCTACAAAACAAAAATTATTTGTCACCTTTTCTTCACAAGACAATACACAGAGATGCAATTCTTTTTCCCAGCTGTTAGCAAAACATCTCATCTGACACACATGCAGAGTTTTTTAGACACAGTAAATTGAGCAGCTTTACACACAGCAAATAGTACTAGAACACTTTTCTGTTCTCCAAGACCCTGATACTGGATATGTATTTCCTTTTTGCATCCCTCTGTTGGAAGTGATATTTGATGTTTTGAATATCTTAAGTCAAAACTGGAAACCCTTAAAAGGAAATTGTGTACCTGTGAGAGACTTCCCAGCACTCAGTGGAGGAGCAATGACTTTGAACAGCTTCTGTAACAAGAAAGAAGGCAGTGCTCAAGCAGCTGGAATATCTCAAAGCAGAGTCTGAGTGGTTTTAAAGCAGAGATCAATGGGGCATCTTCCCCACAGATCTGCTTTCTCACCATGTCTTACAATGAAAAGGTGCAGAGGACACCAAAATGGGGCAAAGGATGCTTTTCCCAGCTGATGTTATGACCTATGAAAAGATAGCCTTCACTCCACCAGATCTAACCCTAAGCACAGGCCACACACACAAAAGAGCAGTCTCCAGTAGTCCCAGAAGTAACAGTCAGAGCATAACTGACCAGCTCCACTTCTTGTTCCTTCTGCCAACAGAGATTACGCAAACCTTCAGCCTGCCTAGCAGGGTCACTAGAATGCCTTTAGTTTGGGTAGCTAGAATGAGGTACTTGTCTAAGTACTTAGCTCTAGAAAAAAAGTTAGGAAAATTTTTTTCCCTAGGAAACTCTAGGAAAAGTTATTTGCACTCATACAGTTAATGCCAGGTTTCCAGAAGTCCTTTTCAAAATAACAAACACTTAAAGAGTCTCCTTCCTGAGAAAAATCAAATGAACTAATGGCTCAAAATTGGCCAGTGTAAGATTTTCACACTCTCATGGACCCAGCTCTCTATTTCAGCTTCACCACAAAAACACCAGACCACACCCAAGCACCAAGAGCAACATCTGCCTCAGTGCAAGGACTGTTTCTACCTTTTTTCTGAATTCTGTACACAGGTATGTTCACCCTTTGTTTCCATTACTCTTCAACATATTAATGTCCTGTTGTGTCAGCAAAGGAAGCAAGCATGAAGGACAAAAGGCATGAGGTATTCACAGAACCTCTCACGCCTGCAGCCCCATTAATCCCGCTGTGCAGAAAGCTGGTGCTTTCTCAGCACATCTTGCCACATTGGCCAGACTCACCACCAGCAACAAAGCTGCTAGCAGACTGTTTTGCAATGCAATCTTCTGAAATCATCGTGTTATTCTCATCTGCCGCTTTTGTTTCATGCTTATTTTATTAACATGACTAGATTTCCTGCTCTAACTTTGCAGAGCGTTGCTACCTCAGCAGGCAAATTTGTGTTTTAAAGCACAGCAATTACAAATTACTTTTCTCCTCTACTGCATCTAGTCAAATAAACTGCATATATCATACAAGATTTCCCCCTTGAAAAGGAAAAAAAGAATAATATATACACTCTGAATGAGAAGATAAGGCATTGGGTTTGAAATGCTGTTTCTCAGAAAGAACATGTGCTAAACACACAAGTAACAACTCATAGCACTGAGCATCCTTCCTACCTCCATGGGGCTGATGAAATCATTCATGCCACTGTTGTAGACATAGATCATGGCATCATAGAGATGGTTTTCCCAGCACAGAAGAACTACCTGCAAGGCAAACAAAGCACAACGTAGATATACAGCTGCGCTTAGCTCACAGTTTTCTCATTCCCCACTCGCTCAAATTCAACCTCTGCCCTTGCAGTTGCATCACCCGACAGTATGATTTGAAGCAGAATGAGAACTTCCACTTGCAGAACTAGTCTCTGCAAGGACCCCAAACCCCTAAAGGCAGTATCCAGCTTATTGCTCATGCAGCAAACATAATATAACTGTCTATATTCTAACATTCATAACCTGTGTGAGGTTAAGGAATAAAAAAACCATTAAAAATATCAGTTCATCAAAACGCTTGATTGGACTAGTTTGCCTTTTGGTTGAATTAGTGAATCACTTCGTCAGATTCCCCAGCAGTTTCCTCCTTGGAATGGAAAGTCATGCTGTTGGAATAAACACTGGCCAAGGAAAACAGGACCGCTGAGCAGGAACACCTCCGCGCTCCACTAACTGTGTGTCATGCAAGAGCAAGCACCTGAGCAGAGCAGGCTGGCAGGCACCAAACTGACAAACGCAACTCCAGGTTTTTTGTGCTCCTGCAGCCTTTGACGTTAGGCGAGGTACTCAAAACAGGAAAGACTGTCACACTAATCCTGATGAACTGTAGTTTCCAACACATTCAGCTGCTGCTGCGTTAACCTGTGCCAGGAAACAAACTGGGGGAGCAAAAGGTGTTTGTAGGAGCATGCACGTTACAGGATGGACACAGCCATGCTGACCAATACCCACATTCACTGAATTTGATCCCAGGGACACAGGGCTAAGCGCTGTTACAGATCAGTGAACAAAAGGCATGAATTATTTGGACCACCTTGTCTTGTCTGTTGAAAGGTGACAACTTGTTTTCCACATGCTATGCTGCGTTTAAAAGCACAAGAAGCTTGCATCAGCGACTAGAGAATGCTGCCATTCATTCAGAGGACCTCAATACAGTACGCAGTACAACAGCTCACCTGCTGTATGTCTAAGCTGGTGATATCCATATGCACAATGCAGGCTTCCAAATTTTCCAACCTGTTCTTGTCTTGGAAGTGAAGCAGCAAGTCTTTCATCACTTGAGCTGTGATTCCCATCAGCTTATCACTTAAGATGTATGGCTCCAAGCACTCCAGAAAGATGCCTTTAGCTACAGAATTCTCACTCATCTTATCATATATCTGGTTAAATAATAGATCCCTAGGAGGAAAGAAGTGTTTAGTTATCAAATAGTCTTATTAAAATCTCCTTACTTAGATACTTTCTGAGGGCTCCAAATTAAATTCCGTTTTTTATCTGTATTTCTCAAAGTCAGGAGCTGAATGCCATGTTCAGCTCCTATACTGATGCAAGTTACAGGCAGCAGCACGGAATAAATCAGCTAACGGATGTTGCAGCAAAAAAACCTGCTGTTAGAGGGGAAATGATGATGAAATCTATCAAGGCGGCTTCTTTTTTAAGGGGAGGGTATGGGGAAACAGTTTGAAACAAACATTTCTTATTCAACACGTCAATGAAAATTAAAGACACACTTTTGAGTACTGAGTGCCCTGACTTTAGTATCAGTTTCTACGCATTCCTCTAAACCATGATGCAATATATGATATGACGATGATGTGATACGATTCCTCTAAACCATGTGATATTATAGGAGACAGCACTCAGAACTACATGGGCTGGTGGTCTGCCTTGGGAGACAGGCTTGCAAATTCAGACTTACGTGCGCTGGAGTAAGAGACAGTAATCAACTATGACGGGCACCACGTCCTGCGGAAGAAACACAGAAAAAGCTATAGGGACTGGCAAAAATGCTGCAAAATAGCACATCCTGCAGAGCACAAAAAACGGAGCCTGACCAATACAGAGCAGAATCAATGAGTTATTTGAATCAGCCAGTAGCTGGCACAGTTACAGGTTTTCCCATATGCCAGCTCATATGGAGAAAAACTAATCACAGTTCTGCAGAGGACAGAGGACATATGGGTTTTGCTCTGCTGACTAGCTGTAACAAACTCCTGATCTGACTAGGGCACACAGAGGTGAGAGTTCAGGTGAACCCCAGCAACATTTTTCAAAAACCAGACAAGTAATTTTTGCAGCAAAGCAAAGTCAAGTCTGATTTAAAAAAAAATAATACAAAAGATCTATACAAGACAGTCCTCCAGAGCACCATACCTGAAAATGTTGCTCCATAACTTGAATTTTTCCTTGGTCAGGACATTTCTTCAAAGTCCGATCAGCATAATGGAGAAGGATTTCAACCATCTGAATTAAAATAAACAAGAAAATTCATTCAGATCCTACACTAGAGGCCCTACTTGGTAGTATGTTTAATAGACTGACTTGGGGGTTTGGCAGCACTGAAAACTCTGTTGTCCCATTTTGGCAAGGAAGGAGAAGAGGGAAGAGGCTGTCTAGAGACAAGGGCTTGATGTGGTGTAGAAGTGGCCCAGTGGGATACGGAAGGCCTACTCTAACGACGGAGAAACAGGGCAGCCAGTCTGCCAGCAAATTTTCAGGCAGATGAACACATCCTGAAGTGTAAGGTTCATCTGGGCCATGTTTTTTCCCAAAGTTTAAGTTACAATATCTTAAACATGAAAACTTATTTACCTGCAAATAAAACATACACAAAGAACAAAGTACAGCTGAATAATTATTACAATAATCGTGCATTTTAAACATACTCTTCCTAGAAAAAGGTTCCTGTAACAACTGAACAGGATTAGTTGAAGAGTTTATTCCATGTCCACGTATACATGGAGCAAAGTTTCCACCTGAGGGTCAGCAAGTTACATACTGATGAACACTTCAAAGTTCAGGACATCAAAGGTCAGGAAACTCTGGAGTTACCCACAAAAAAGGCTTCTTTCCACTGTGAGGGGACCAGAGATCTCAAGGTCAGGATGATAGCATCATGTTTTGATTTGCTAATGCTGCAGATTTTATCCTCGCCTTTATCCACAAGGTACCTCACAAAGTATTTCTAAGTGTTTTCTAAAATCCCGTTCACAATCTTAGCAAGAGAGGCACATGTACACATTCTAGAGTTAGCTGGATTAACTTCTGGAGGACAGAAGCCATTCCTTCCAGGAACACAGTTAGTATCACATCAGCATACGTGAAAATCCAGTTAGGAAGAGATCAGTCACTCACTCTGTCTGCGATGACTGCTTTCCGCTTGCTTGTGTCCCCAGACAAGCCTAGAAAGAATAAGGGGGGACGGGAATAAATTAAATTCTCATCTAAAGTACCAGTGGAAATATAAAAATTCCACGGTTCAGATGCTAACACCACTACCCTTGAGATGCAGAGGTCAGGACATCAAAATAACAATTTTGTGCTCTACTTTTAGCCCACTCTTCTCCTGAAGATTTTGTTCTCCCAATGTAATGACTGTTCCAGCACAGGAATGGCAAGAACAGATCTGAGTGCTGTTTAACAATGAGAGAACAATTAACAGAGGACTGCCAAAGACTGTACATGAGGCTAATTGTTGGAGGATGCCTTGATGCAAAGAAACTGAAGTACACTACAAGGGAAAAAAAAACCCTTGAATGCCAACTTCGACAGTAACTCTTTGACTCATGAAAAATTATCTCCTTAATTGCATTATATCCAGGCATTAGCATGAGACATATCTTCATATACTAGCAATTTCACAGTAGTAGGATCTTATCCTGAGAACCTGAGTCTCATCTGTCAAAACCATCATAAGTTATTTGCTGAAAAGTCAACGTGTCCAGTTCAAATCAGGCTGTTCAAGTGGCAGTTTCTGGCATAATTAACATGTTTATAATAACA
Organism: Falco naumanni; assembly: GCF_017639655.2. Lineage (NCBI taxonomy): Eukaryota > Metazoa > Chordata > Aves > Falconiformes > Falconidae > Falco > Falco naumanni. Next base: position 3,143,867 of record NC_054066.1, read on the forward strand.
AGTTAAATGCTCACATAGCATCCTCTTTTATAGGAAACATAGCGCCAGAACCCCGCAGTTCTTTCAGTCAGTTGTGTAGCCAGAGGAAACTTGAATGAAAGTACCTGCTTGGCAGAGCTGACAGAACGTCACACTGAAAAGTACCTACAGGTCACGTATGACCCTCAGGAGTATTTTAGCAGGCTAGGTATTCAATACCTGGATCCACCTCCCTCATGGCAAAGTCACAACAAACAGGAGCCACAACATAGACCAAGTGCGATTTTAATTTGAAAACAGCAGGCTGCTAAAAGGGACTACGACTCTAAAAAAAAAAAATCAAACTGATCCATATAAAGGTGGTGTTTCTGCCAAACCCAAAGCAGCACATGTTACTCTCTCTTCTTCGATTCAATTCTCTTCCTTAATGTTTTTTCTCAGAAAAAGTAATTTCTGTACATGCATAAGTTTAAAACCTTCCCTAGTAGTTTCAACTTAAAAAAAAAAAAACAACAATCTCAGACTTACCTACTACCGCCTTGGCTTTACCTTCATAAAAAGACCAAGCTAGAGCCAGGGCATCAGTGAGGCGCTCTTGTTTCAGAAGGTGGTCAATTCTCTAAAATAAAAAGTAACATTGGACCTTAGTATTACCAAGAAGATGATCCCCTCCCATTTAAGGTACACATTTCCCAGTAGTGGGTCATGATCCCTGGCAGCAAGGGGACAGGAAACCTCAGCAGCTCCCAACGCATTGCGGTAAAGGACAGCATCTCAAAAAGTTTCTCAAATATGTACACTTCCTGCTGGACAGTTAGAAATTACTAAGAAACATCAGGCCCTAGTACATCAGGTCCCTGTAGGCTACATTTTAGGTCAGATACTTAATGGATGGAGGCCCACAGCATCAGGAAGTGTCTGCAATCACAAAGAATAAGAGTTTCCCATTGCCTGTCCTTGCCTCATCACTTAGAGCACAACAAACAACTCTGCCGTGTTTTCAGCATACAGGTGTACCCACTCCTACCCTTTATTTTCTCCTGAGTCAACAAGGATTGAAGTAGATCACAAGTACTTTCTGCTTTAAGGAATTATCAGCACACAAGGTCAATCACCAGCAGTCTTTGTACGTTAGGTCAAAAGGTTAAAGTACTATTTGAGAGGAGACAGATTCCGAGTCTCAGACCAGCATCCTGTACGGCAACAAGAACTCGGCTTCACACCCTAATCCCCCCACACACTCAATTACAACTCTTGAGTAAGTCCCCTACAATAAAGAGGCATGCAGCACAAGAGAAGCCATACAGTAATTTAGAAGGAGGTTGGCTCGGAGCATGTAAGCTGTGACTGATGTGAATTCTAGGAAAAACAGTACACGAGATCATGGGTGAAAGCAAGACTTTTCATTAACAGTTTACTAAAGCAAAGTCAGTAGTGAATGGCTGGAGGGAAAACTAGCAAAGCGGTCTTGGTAACTAAAAGCAGCAACTGTATAAAAGTTCAATAGAGCTGAATCATCCATGTTTTATTAAATGTCTGGGTACATCACATGCAGGAGCTTATAATCATAGAGGGGGGAGTACAAGAGCCGTAAAGCAAGTACAAGGAAGAATAGTGAAGGTTGCTGCGTAAAGGATAAATGTGAGACCGGAAAGAAATGACAATTGGAGTTCCTTGAGAATCAGCCTTGAAGCCCCCTTCTACATAATGATTTGGTCAACTAACTTGGCATAAGGTGAATTTACTAACAAAGTTTGCTGATAACCAACTGTCAACACGTGATGTGAGACAGCAGACCAGAAAGACAGACACAATAGGATTTGCCCCTAAGGCTGGGTAACAGAAGTGTGATGCAATCCAATGGTACAAGCAACTTAACAGCAGAAAGCAGAGTTTGGGTACTGAGTACTGGTGACTCTCCAGTGCCACAAACTGCTGACATCATGTAGGCAAAGGAACAGCAAAACAAGACCCAAGGATGTACGAGGAATGACATACCTAGTAGCAACCGAGACAGGTGACATTGCACATGGCACTTCTAAGACCCTACCCAGAGTAATACGTGCCAAACTGTTTACCCATGTTCAAGAAACTGAGCACAAAGGAGGTGCAGAGAACAGTGACTACGAAGGACAACAAGAATGGGAAGGTAAGATTACAAGAGAATGATCAAAGAGCTTTGCTTAGCCTTGCAAAACAAAGTCTGAGAGAGAACATCATACACTGAACATACTGCAAAAGGAAAAACTGCTGTTCAACTCAAGTGAAGAGCGCAACACGGAACAGCCAGACAAATAGATCACCAAGAAGTTTAGTGCGGAAATTGATAGGGTTTCAGCTATAGGAGAAATTAAGTTTCAGAAAAATCTTCTGCCAACAGAAACACAGATGTAAAATCCAATGAACCTTCCAGGTAGTCTTTGACAGATTTTTATGATGTAGCTCCTACAGCAGCTGGGGGCAAAATACACTGGACCAGATTTCCTTCCACTCCTGTATGCTTATCTGGCAGATAAAAGCTTACATTTACAGAGTCCTCCAAAGTCATAGATTGCACTAACGCTACCTTGTTAACAGGCGCTGAAACTTGGCAAGGCATTATGTCTTGCTTGAGAGAACAAGGTCTCCGTTCAGCCTGCAAGTTTGTGCAAGCCGGAGTCCCATAGCACCCCACCGTGGAAAGCGGCATGCCCACGGTGCTGGCTGTGCGTAGCAAGCAGGGATCCTGAACACAGTGCCCAGAATGTGCTTCACAAATGTTCCTTCCCTCCTCTCAAGCTATATTTAAGCAATTTGAATCTACTAAGCTGTACAGTTTGTCTCTCAACATACCTCTCTCCAGCTTCTCAACGTCATGACGTGAACAGACTAGAAAAGAAAAAAAAACAATATAACTATTTACTCACAGTTACTCATGCAGTCTGTGGTATCCCACAGACCCACCACAGCACACTGGTACACATGAAACTCAGTAAAGTAATCCTCAAGCTTGGCATCACAGGAATGAATTGGATGTTTAATTTTAACAGAAAACATCCTTTACATGGTCTTACAACCCATCTGCTCCATGATACCATCCCTCACTTCTTCCCCTACTTCCACATGCCATCCTATAGGCATCTCTCTTCTTTGCCTTTTCACAGGCAGCCTGCACTGCAAAACAGGAAAACCGAATAGGATATTCCTTTTATCGTTCCATGCAATACAGTCTAGTTTTCCCTGCTGTCTTATATTCTTCTGTTTACTCACTCACACATTTAGGACAGAGAAACTGAAACAGGACAGAGGAGATGTCAGTAAAATAATGCTAAGTCTACCCTGAAGCAGCATGAACCAGGATACTGTGAAATTATGACAATTAGCCCATACCTCAGCTAAGACCAAATTATTGCACATTCCTTTAATTCCACAACATAAGTGCACAAGCATCCCTGATGCACATGTCCATAGAATAAAAAATTGCCCTTCCCCAGAAGATGACCTACCATCAACCGTGAATGCCCTGTATTTTTATTAAGAACTCCCCACATTTACCTTAGTTCCGAGGTAAAAGATCTGACCACCACAGCTGCTGATGGACTGATAACAAGCCTTCTCTCCAACCAATGCCTAGAGCAAGAAAAATTACATGCAATTAAAACTGCTTTTTGTTTTTGTAAAATTTTCCCCTTGAGCTTTAGAGACACTTTGTAATTCAGAAATCAAAATAAGGATTGGGAGACGACACCACAGATTGCCGGGCAGTAGTAAGTAAAAAAGCTCTGCTGCCACTCTGTCCCGCTTGGGAACGCAGCTTAAATTGCTACTGAGCTCTGGCTGCCCAGAAAACACAACGGAGTCATAAGGACCTGCAAGCAGTGCTCTGTCTGTCCTCAGATACAAAAAGTTATGGGGAGTCTCTCCTTGCCATCTGCTTCTTTACAAATCTTCCTCAAGAGCAAATGTGTAGGAGGGACAGATGGAAAGAATACTGTTGAAGCGAGAGTTGCTACAACAGAAGTCTGAATGCCAGTAACTAGTGTTCAAAAGGCACATTTACAATGTGAGAAATGGAGGATCACATAAAAATTAGAGATTGTGTGACAGTACGGGGCAGTGCTTGCTTCCCACTGCACTGCACAGTTGTGCAGGCTACAGCTGTTTGTCTTGTACTTTTCTCAGTCTGGCCAGGCAGGGAAGCTTCCTGCATCTCTTCCCAGTGCTGTTAAGCGTGTCCATTCCAGGGACTACCATAATAACACTTCAACTTGCTCAGCACAGAACCTAAGGCTGGGGTAGCAGATATTCCCTGCATGTTTCTTTAGATGCTGCAGTAGAAGAACTGGGTTTGACTGTCTTCATCCACAAACCCAGGCATCCCTGGAACCAGGATATCCTGTATGGAAGCAGCAGCCTCATTTAAGATTTTCCTTCCAGAGTGTCTGCAAAACTAACAATGGAAAAGGTATATTTCTAAGCCATGAAAAAAACAGAAAAAGCTTCCCATCAGAAGTTGTCCTTAGCTCAATTGCTCTGGAAGAGGTTGCCTTGTCATTCCTACGGAAGTGCAGGGAGAGGGACTGCCTGTTTCCCATCTTCAGTATCTCAAAGTGACACTATGGATTTCAGATCTCATTTGCACTTACAGACAGTGAATTAAGTAAGGGTCTTTTCTAGACTCACAATAGCAGTTTAACAGGCAACGCTTATTCAGGCCCACCATTTTTGCAAGCCACAGATCTCTGGCTTTGATGGTGCTTCTCCGTTGGAGAAACATGTGTGCTGCCACGTACGCTCAACGTGCCTGTCTGAGGGGAGCTCCACAATGCTATAGCAGTAACAAATACCACATCAAAGTGAATCTGCTGCAGAAAGCACAGGTGGGTCACAGGAGCTATCAGGAGCCACTGAAATTAATACCTACTTCAGAAATAAAACATGTCCAGACACGACATGGGTCAGGGTCAAAAAACCCAAAAAACCCAACCCAAATATGAAAGTCAAAATAAAAGACAAGCAAAAGAGGAAAAAGTAGAAAACGTGACATTTGAAGTTTTGCAATTTCCACTAGCATGGGTGGCTTTGGTTTTCTACTTCAAACAAGAAGTGTAGTACCTACAAGCATAGCATTTCATCCTCTCTATCCCGCACGACAAATCTACAAGACAAGGGCAGGAAACGCACGTACTGCACAGGCACTGCTACCGCAGAGTATCTGTGGCATACAAAGCAGAACAGCCTATAGGATTCTCTTGAAGAACAAAGCACATCAGCTTTTTTTCTGTACTTTTCAGAGTATTCCAAAGATCGGGAACTTAAGAGGAACTCCTAAAAACATCAATACGCAAAAGGAAACATGAACTGTTACTGGGCCACATCAACAGCACGTATAATTTTTTAACATGCTTCAAAAAGGCTTTTTTTCAAAAGCTCCAGGCTCCCACTTAGGGCAGCTGAAACACCGTTAGCTGTGTTCAAGCCGGTCGTCTGTGCCTACCAGGGCTTCGCTGACGTTGCCTCCCGTCGCCAGCGATTTGAAGTGGCTGCTGTTGTAGACGAGCTGAACCTCTGAGATCTCTATAGTCTCCAGCTCCTCCTGCGTCTGACGATCTATAACATGCAGCTTCTCCACACTGTCCAGAAGCACTGCTGTCCGTGAGTTTATCCACTGAAAGAGCAATAAATCACAGATCTCAGCGATGTATACACAATCAGAGGCCAACGAAACAGGCTCTGGACATATCCTCGCGTACCAATACTGGAAGCTCTAGGATGGCTAGTAGCTTTGTTACTATACAAAGTCACTTCACAACACCACCCGTGCATATTTCCACAGGTAAAGGTAAGGAGGCTCCTTCTGGAGTATCAGTTCTAACACTGAGGAAAGCAAGGAACCTTCTTCACAGAAAACACCTCTAGACAAATGGTAATCCACCGGAGTTCTCGTCCTCTTGGTGCACTACTTACGCTCTAGCACACTTCCTATCCAAAGGTCTCAAAAACAAGACTACTGTGACACTTGTTCTCAAATCCCTTGGGAGGGAAATATGGCATCAGGAAGCATTAAAAAAAGAAAGTATGTCTAAGTTAAACTCGAAGCCTGTCATTCATATTCTGTGGCTTCTACTTCTATATTCAAAACCCTGCAAAGAAAAGGGCTTTTTTTGGCTGCTTTTACAATATTCAGTTTTTTCAAGAGCCAAGCATATTTGTTAACAAACTTAAAATTCCAGCTGATGTGGATGCCCATCTTGGTATTTTGGCCTTCCATGTTTTACTTGCTGTACTCTCTAATATCTTTTAGGGTTGAACATTTTTTTTTTGTTGAAAGCATCAAATAATTTACAGTGCTTTAGCAAGCACTCATATACAGAAACACTAGAATTTTACTGAGCCAGGTACACAGAAGTTTGCATTCTTTTTAGTGAGAATATAGAATAAAAATCTTTCTTTCCAGACTCTCTGGTTCTTGAAAATATTCCCCAGCAAGGCTACCCCTCCTTCCCAAGAAAAGGCAGTATTGCCTCCATGCTACTAATTTTTTATCCTATAGCTACTACTTGCCACTTCACACGTGCTGGTTTTCCACTGAGTCCCCAGTTTGAGTTTGCAGTTAGCCAGCCCCAGGTAAACACAGCCACTTCTCATGCTATATTTGTAAAGCCAATAGTATACAACTAAGGGCTACTGAGATACATTTACAAGAAAACTAGTGCAAAAAAAAAAAAAAATTAACCAGTCTATTAACACTGAAACTTACAGTAAAGTTGATGAGGTCATAGTGTAGATGAAGCTGCCTCTGCTTACTGACATGTATTGCACCAGTATCATCTCTCTTTACCTAAAAGAGAAAGTGGACAAGGTTGACTCAAACTCCAAGACTTTCTTCAGCTCAACCTCTCTGTTCCCACAGGACATCACACCAACTCCAGGAGTCTGGAGCTCCCCTCAGACAGGCACGCTGAGCATACGTGGCAGCACACATGTTTCTCCAACGGAGCGTAAGGTCTCACTTTCAAAACCACTCTTGTAAGTGTGGAAACAGAAGGCTCCAAGCAGAGGGCAGTAAAAATATATACCATCTGCTGGACCAATTTTAAATCATCTATTTGCACCACAAGAGCTGGATGTCATAAACTATGTGTGTTCAAGAGATTGTCCCCCCATGGCCGCCTCACATATTATATATGGCAGTTCAGGTTATAAAAGGGGTGTGAACCTCTAGGGTTCATGCAGAACACTGCAGGAGGACCGATTTGCATTCACTGCCTCCCAAGGGGTTCCATCCGACTGGAATACTGAATGTAAGGGAGATGCTGCACGACAACTGCCAGTCAAGGGTCTTCCCTTTTCCCATGCAGGACATACTGTACTTTCTGCTCATAAAAGTCAGAACCACAGAACACTAATGTGAAACTACCTTTAATTCATCATAATTACAAAAAAGCATTCTGCAAGGAAAAATATGGGTGGGGTTTTTACATTTTGACAATTTGAAGTACAGCAAGAGACACCTGAATTCAGGTAACGTGGCTGCTGTTTAGTAACCTGTAAGTAAAGCAGCAGTACTGGCCATAGCTGAGCTGGGTATCTGTGCAGAGACCAATGCTATTGCACGCACAGACATCTCCAGCAAGACAGGTTTAAACATACACCCTTTTCTTTCTCCCCAAGTTTACCAAGAGAGAAGATAGAGAAGGAGGATTCAATCCTGACAACACAATGTCTGGGTACTCGAGTAAAGCTTAATGTCCAAGATGATAGCAGAGCTGGGAAACAAACTTAACATTCCAAAGCCAAAACACCAGATTTCCTGAAGCCTATGTACTGCTCTCACACTGAAATCAGACATGAAATCATCTTCAACCACACCTGCCTGTGTAACTCCTGCAGATCAAACAGGGTGAGTGGCATGCCCTAAAGTCACATGCCACCAGGACCTGAAAGCTGTTGTCTTAGTGGTTTATGCAAGTGTTTTCCAGGCTCATCTTTTAAAGGAAAAAAAATGAAACAGTATCTCGAATTCATGTGATCTCCCCAAAACCAATCCACATTCTTCTCCCTCCAGTAGAAATGAGGTAAGTAGCACATCATCACTCCTGGAACACATAAAGCTCATGCCTCCAGATTCTCATGGAAGGGCACCACCGCCTGCTGAAGAGCAATGGCCAGCAGGTTTGTTTTCCCAAGCTGGCTGCAAGCTGCAGACATCCCCAGCATGCACAGACACCGTACTTTCACTGAGACAGAGGCTCAGTCAACGGAACATGTGAGCAAGATGTGGCCATCTGAAAAACAGCACAAAACTTCCAAGGCTTACCAAAAGAAAATGCACGACATCTCCTCGACAAAACGCAAGCATGGGGTTCACAGAGTTCTGTACAGCCACAAAGTGCCACGCCAGAAGAGGGACACTAGAAGGGTCCATCTGTTAGACAAAAAGCACAGCGGGTATTTAAGGTACACAAGGCAGAACCTCAGTTCCAGGACACATGCTGTTCATCAGCTGCTACTCGCTGACTTTGCCATGTACACACACAGGATGTAAAGCAATTTCCTGATCTGCTGGCAGCTGAGCAGTAGCTTCTGCTCTTCAGTCCAGCCAGACAGTTCAGGGGCAATGTGTGACTCTCGGCAAAGTGGATGGTCACAAAACCCGTGCCCTAGTTGCTTAATATAGATCCAATCTCAAAAGGATTGATGGACAAGCTGCAGCTTGCTAGCAACCTTGTCTCCATTCTCCCAACAACATACCCCGCATCTGCCCCCAGCTGCTTTTCCAAGAGGAATTGCACTAGTGAAAGTGAATAATCAAGAGTTTAGAAGATTGTGTAGTGCTCTAATTCCACTTTGTTTTCTGTCCCTGCAATTAAGGGTTCCATTGTATCGTTCTTATGTAAAGCAATGGCCCCAGTCCAAGGTGATTGTAGCCATGGATCTGTTGGAGTGAGTCCAGAGGCCACAAAGATGACCAGAGGGTTGGAGCACCTCTCCTACGAAGACAGCCGAGAGTTGGGGTTGTTCAGCCTGGAGAAGAGAAGGCTACAGGGAGACCTTACAGCAGCTGCCAGTACCTAAAGGGGCTGACAAACAAGCCAGAAAGGGATGTTTAACAAAGGCATGTAGTGACAGGACAAGGTGGAATGGTTTTAAGCTGAAAGAGGGGAGATTTAAATTAGGTATTAGGAAGAAATTATTTACTGTGAGGGTGGTGAGATGCTGGAACAGGTTGCCCACAGAAGCTGTGGGCAACAACTCCCCATCCCTGGCAGTGTTCAAGGCCAGGCTGGATGGGGCTTCGAGCAGCCTGGTCTAGTGGAAGGTGATCCTGCTCATGGCAGGTGCATTGGAACTAGATGATCTTTAAGGTCCCTTCCAACCCAAACCATTCTGTGATTCCATGATAATCAGGCTAACGTCCCATCTGAGGGTGTGTCCAGGCTGCACACAAGACAAAAGAAGCAGTTGAGGGGCTCCCATGTTCCACTCTTCCTACTTATGGAGAAATTCAACATCTTCACACAGGTACAGCTGAAAGCAGCTTTTCCACCTCCTCTCTGCCCACAAGAGACCAACAGATTATCACTACAATTCCGCAGGGCAAAGTTTACTGCGTACTGATAAAGCAGCAATACCAAACACCTGGTCCTAATCTCATCCCCTTCACTCTAGCCATAACCCAAAACACAACTGTTTGCCTTCATTACTCACACGACCGTAGGGAAAGGTCATCCACACTTTCAGAGATGGCTTCAGGCCAATAACCAGTATCTTCAAGAAAAACAAAAATGCAAAATAAAAATGTTTCAGTATATACCAGAAGACTTCTCCTTTGTGATTTCTCACGCAAAGCCTTCTGCAAGCAGCAAGTTACCTTTGTTAGGGAGGCCATAGCCAGCAGTGAATATTGGGTGATAGGATGGTCTCTCAGCTCAACTTTTGCATGTAACGGTTCAATACAGCAAACTTCCCCCTTTGAGCCACTGAAGAGACATCGCGATTCACATGTTCTCACTCCCATAACCCTCCTGTAAAGAAATGAGATCAGCTTGGTGTCCAGCCATCAAGAAGAGATCAACCCAACAATCCCAGGAAATCTCAAAAGTGATCCTTCACAAACGTTTTTAAGAAGTCCTTTACACAGCTCCAGGGATCATTTTCAGTCTGTCACTGGAAGCAGTCCCATACAGCTGCTCAGATACAGACAAGAATTCCTTAAGATCTTATTTAACAGTAAAGCCCAGACTCCCTAGACTGTCAATCCTTCTTCCTTGTCCCTCCTCCTCTTGAAGAGGCCAAGAAGAAAACAAGCAGTTACTGCAGGGCAGTTCTCACTAATGAAACAAGAAAAACTACCAGGAGCCCACAATAAATGCCAAGATTCTGGACAATATTCTTAGACTATTACATTGCCAGATAGCATCTTACTTCAGCTGTGAAATTATACTACAGCCCTAAATTACACCTTCAACATTCAGGCAGTAGCTTTATTTGCTTAGGTTTCGCAAGTTATGACCCAGCATTAGTTTCTTGTACTTTCTATGGGTACTTAAGAGTTATTGTCTTACTTAAACGACAGTTCAAATACGGAGCCTCCACTGTCATTGCAAATTGCAAGCGTCGGGTCATCTGTAAACTGAACAGATAATTAGATTAAAAGCGACACTAAGAAATAAATTACAAAAAAAGGATAGAAAAATCTACGCTATGGCATCATTAACAGCACACAAAAGTACAACCATTGCACCTACCAGAAAGACACTTTTAGCACACAGAGCTGAGACAATTATTGGTTGGGTTTTTTTATGATGTGTAAGAAAAGCAAGGTTTAATGTTTCATCTTCACCCCTACAGCAAGCCCTATTGCTAAATTTTTGTTATCAAAGTCTCATTACTTTCTATTGCAGCTCAGAACCCCAGCATGCCAAAACCTGTGTTACCACTAGAACAGCTCACAGCCTCAAGGCCAGGAGCTGGTGAATGGGCTGCAGGCACAAACAGACCAAAATCCAAACCATCCAGAACTACCAATGATACCAAATAATGAAAATAAGAAAGGGTCATAGCTGAGGCACCGTTCTGGAGGACTCTGCAACCCAGCATCTAGCAGCACAAGCATCTGGCCTGTAGAGCTGTGTCTGAGTACTCTTCAACGCTGCTACCGCTCCAGGTCACAAGCTAGAGAAGGGGGGCACTAGGAGCAGAGGACCTGGCACAGGGGAATATTCATCCGTAGGCACAGGGCAAAGATGGCAGAGGGGGAAGCGTGAAAGATACAGCAGCAAAAGGGGGCACCTCCTTAGCCAGGTGAGACCAACCAGCACATGAGAACCTGTCCTTGAGCAATGTGCCCCACAAGGCCCACTACACTAGCTCCATGTGTGACACTGTGTGGTTCTGCGATGTCTCAGCAAGGTCCAGGAAAGGAGAAGAGAGAAGAGTTTGGGTGAGGCACCAAAGTCACTGCTCCGACCAGGCTGCCGAGGAGCATTACGCTCTGGTAGGAGAGGTCCACATAAAACAAAGCCATGCACAAAATCAGATACGAGTTTCTGTGTGTGACAACAATGCTATATTGAGCAAGAAGCCACAAATGATTTCTTTTTCAATCCAAACATTCCCAACAAGCTATTTGAAAAACTGCTGACAGAAGCTGCTTTCTGAGCTTCAGACTCTTTAAAGTTGGCAAGTCATGTTCAAACCACTGCAAGATTTAGAGAAATGTATTCTAGAAACTAATTCTTCATAGATTTTGGCATGAGAGAGGGGAGTTATAACAGAAAACGACAGTTTGTTACAGTACAACTCACAACCAATACCATTATTTCAGCTCTCAAAATACTGTTTCTTTTTTAAATAGAATTTCTGCTCATTTCTCTTACCTCTGGATACTACTGCCATATAGCTCCTAAGTAGCTGCTCTCATCTGTAAATCTAAAAGTGCTACACAAGGAAAGTCAACACATTGACTGAACACAGGTGTGTACTTTGAAGGAAAAAAAGAAGTAGTATACAAAGAGTACCTGTAGTGTTTGTTACCTTGATGTGCAAAATGGCTGTTCCTGGCGGGTGGGCATCTGTTATTGATCGTAGCAGCTTCCCACTGGCCAGATCCCACATTGTGATCTGCAAGCAGATTGTTCTCAGTACACATTTACTGCCAAGGTGTTCTCTCCATCATCTTGTGCGTTAGCACATCAATAAATCTCTATATTCCCAGTATCACCCTGGGTCAGTAAGGTCTTCATATTAAAGAAAAGTGGTCTGAAATCTGTTCCTACCCTGTTTTTACAATCAGTTCACTTATCAGCTTATAGTTCTGTTGACAACATTAGGGTTACCTTCACAACTCTGAATCATGTCCTTTTGGAAAGCTCTCACCACCTGCCTGAACTCACTCGCCTCACAGCTACCTGCCTGATCACACAATTAAAGAGTGTAAGATAACTTTGCTACCACACAACACTCTTTGAAGTGGTTCAACGCATTTCTCTCTCACAGAACCAGTGAACAGTTGAAAAATCTCTGCTAACACCCATCAGCAAAACTCAATCATCTCCACGGCTACCATGAACCCTGTCACTCCTCTCCTGCTTTTGCTCAGCATGACAGGTCAGGCAGCAGTTGCTTGGCTTGCGCTTGGATATTACATTCAGGCAATTTCTCAACTAAGAACCAGAAAGTCCCAAACTACTTACTGCGTACCTGTGGAATATTCAGCCCAGAAGAGCTGAGATTACAATTTGAATCAAACTTCTTATTGGAAATACTATTTTATATAGTTCCAGAAACCATCTATCAAAGTTAGATACTTTGATACAAACACAGACCAGATGTTTCAGAACTGCTGCTCCAAAATATTTTATCTGAGTATCATTTAAAACTGGCTACTGGTCTGCATGGATCAAATCTGTATTTCCACATGGTCTGGAGCAATCTGTCATTTAGCTCTGTCATAGGCACTGCAGTGTGTTTTACCTAGAATGAGGGTGAAAGTCAAAGGAGCAAAACAAAATGAAACTAAAAAGAAAAACAAAGCAGCCTTCTTTGTATTCCATGGAGCTCTAAATTTTACCAAGTTAACTTCTATCTGTTTTAGTTTAGTTTTAGTCCTACAGCTTTTGTTCAGGAATTGCTTTCTCTCTCTTTAGGTTCAGAGAAGGGCATAAAACTACAACAGCAGACTCAACCCCTTTTTCCCCTGCATTCAAAAGCTATGGTGCTTCTGTCATACAACAGAAGTAAGGTATTAGTAAAAATTAACTTTGGAGCTAGATATGAGTTGCAAAAATCTCAAGTCATCACCACAGTAGAAACTAGCTGTAATAACAAAACCTAGATCTCAAAGTGACCTAGAAAGACTAAGCTAGTTGTCCTAGTGTGCCATGGCACATTTCAGTTTACCAGGAGCAGGACTTCTGTCACAACGAACCATAACTAATCGAATCCTTCCCTATATTCTGCATCACCCCTTTTCTCCACAGCAACCTACCCCAAACAACCCGAGTCAGCTCACTGGATGCAGGAATTGCCTGGCCAAGAAAAGCTGTGGGCAGATCAAGACACACATACAGCTCCTCAGCACAGAACCAGCTTGGAGCTATCGTCACCGCTGGCAAGCCTCCCCGTAACAGCCTGCAGAAGGACAGAGCACTGAACCATCTCGTCCTAGGGGAATTACCTGTCCTTTCGCAAAGCCACACAGGAGCCTTGAACAGTCATTGTTGATACTGAGAGCAGAGATAGCCCCGTACTGGGCGCCAACAGCAGTGCTGCCCAAACACAGACGGAGAGCCTGGTTCTGATCTAGAGCAGAACAATTAGTAAGGAATTAAAGAAAAAGCAATGATTAAAATTAACATCATGCCCTTATTTACATATACAATTCACTTGGGGTACATTAACAATTCACAGGCTTACAGTTAAGTTCTTTAAAAAGAGTTTACAAGATGAGAGCACATGTTAGTACAGAGATAGCGGGACACCGTCTTGCAGGGAAATAAAAAAAATTATTTTAAGTAGTACAAAACAGGCAGAGGGATTATGGAAATGCAGAGGTATTACAAACTGAAGAAGAAACCTAGAAGAATCACAGCAATATCTAGCTTTCCTTTTACTATTCTACAGTGGTGCTTAAGTTGTAGCAAGGAAGATGACAGAAAATTAATTCTATCTTCCGAGCCTGATACTTCTGTACGCAGATTTGAACACCAACTACAAATCCCCAACACAGGCTTTTGGTAAGTGTAATTTTATGTAACTTTTATTCCTCAGTTTTGCTGATAAAGGCCAGAAATTGGAGGGAAAATGAATTTGTGTTCCCAGGCTGCTTTTATTTTAAAAGCTAAGAAAACAAGTGTTTTGGATCTACTTTTTCCACCTTTCTCCATTTTTTACCTGCTTTTAAGTGGGGGAGGATGAAAAGATGTTTTGTGAGGACTGTTGGAATGAAGACTAGAGATCTGAAATACATCAGAAGAATCGCAAAAAGAGCGTGCAGGATTTCACCTTGAGCAAGGGAGCGAAAGGACTGGACCCAGGGGAATAGACAGCAACAGAGCACCAGAACCCCCCTGGAAGAACTACCCAAGGCACAGGACAGTTGCAGCACCACTAGCAATGTGCTAGATGTGAAACAGAGCATGGATGGATCCCATTTCTTCCCCAATACAAAGTGATGTGTTCATCGGCCTGCATAGACGGATTGATGGCGGAGCACATGCACAGTGGGAGTCACCTTACAAGTTCTACCAGTATGAAGAGGCATTAGTGGGAGGACCAAAATAAACACTAGCAAGAAGAGTATCTGAACTCATGGGCTACTTTAAAGCACTGTTTAGCATGAGGAGAAAGACTAGGGACAAGTTCAAAGACTTTTTCCATCTATTCCTTGTTTTCCTGCACCTACCTTAACAAACTCATCTGCTACAGTAGCCCAAAAGAATGTAAAAATCCCTTTTCCTAGAAAACCTGGATAGCGGTAGGGGAGAGATAGGGATCAAGAGGGTGTTACAAACATCACTTGTTCTGTGCACCAAATGAGACAGGGCCTGGGGGAGACAGAAAGGCCATGCTCTCTCTTGCAAATACACAAGGAAAGCCCAGGTATTATAAAAAACTGTCAGTTTTGACCTAAAACATGCCGGTAGCTGCCAAGAGAACACCGTATGTTTTGGGTGCTCAAAGACATCAGGATTCTTGTGAATGCTGAAGACCTCTACGCCTGCAATCTGTGACAGGAAAAAAGAGAAAGAGGCCTTCAGTTGACCATATCAATGAAAATCATCATCTCTTCGTCAGATGACAAGCAGCCAAGGCAACTCTGGGAAAGACTACCTGTTCTTCATGTCCCTATCTTCCCCTGCAATCTGGCTTATGCCAAAGAGAACACAGGAGCTGTATTTTCAAATGAGAACTGACATTTACTTGTTTACACTGAACATTTCATACAGATACTGCTTCTAGTGTGAGATGTTCAGTTAAACTACAGGCAGATGAAGATTACTTTTCTCAGTTAAATAATCTGTGTAAAATACCACTTCTCATTAGACTTCTAAATGAACGTGACGTTGTTCAAGATAATACCCTCTTTAAAGCCAACAAGAACATAAGGGTTCAAATTGGCTGAACCTACATGTACAGAAGCAGCTCTGGCAGTCACACAAGTTGCTGTATAAATAGATACCTAAATTATAAGCCTTAACACTCATGTTTAACTAAACAAAGGATGGACACAATTCAAGTGACTATAGTGTGAATGGCTGCCATCATTCAATACGTAAGAGAAACATGGAGCCAAAACTACTTCAGTATCACTATAGCAAAAAATTAGAAAACCAACATGCAATTCATCACATCTGCCACTCCAGTGCAACACAGCCTTGCTGAAGATCAAGTCTGATGCCACAGAGCCACAGCAAACACAGCACCTTCTGCTCCAGGGGCCAGACAGGGTATTTCAACCACCACCTCTATTACCAAGCACAAGGCAGTGGAAACACTTCAAAAGTAAGGCCATTGTTCTGCACGCAACTCTCTTTATTAGGATAAGGTGAAAGCAGAAGCCATGTGATGGAAATAAAAATCATGCTACTAGAAAACATCTTGACATCACTGTGACAAGGGTGTAACATGGCATAGATCAGAACAGGTCAAAGAAAAAGAAGAAAAAACTCATAGAAGACGTCTACGGAAGCTCAGACAGCACAGAGCTACAGCTAGAAAAAAAGTTCCCCAGAGAAGTATTCTCCAAGTGGTGTCCTTCAAGTCCCTTAGAAATAATTCCTGTTCTAGAGGTCTGGAAATAGAGTTCACTTACAAAAAGACCATCTGCTAACCATAGAAATACATTTAAAAACAAGGTGAATACAGCAGCTCTTGCTATTAAAGCAAAGTGCATTCTGTTCTTTCCACTTCAGCTTAAACCTGTCAGTAAAGCAATCGATAACTTGTTTCCTGTAAGGCATGAAAAAGGAGAATCTTTCACAGCTTTTGCTGCAAAAGGGCAGCAGCTTCAGAATCAATACTACTTTCAGTCCAGCTTTACATCTTTATATGTATACCCACATAAACTGTCAAACCCATTTTCTCCTTCCCTCACCCACAACGTTTATTCAAAATAAAAAAGACCCCCACTCCACCCCAAAAATTAAATGCTTTGTGTGACTCAAATTATTCCTTCCTAAGAAGGAAGGGCCCGTTGTCTGCCAGAGATCATTTTCAGAATTGAGAAACAGTCACTTGGACCACTAACCCCAGAGAAACCCACGCCAGTACTTGTTTCCAGCCAGTGAAAAGATGACACACAAGGAGGAGCCTTTAGATAAGATTAAAAAAAACAAAAACAAACAAACCAACTAACTATGAATAAGATGGATGAAATTGCTTCCAAAGCAAAGCAAGATACCTGAATCAATGAGCTCCTATCAACTGGCAGAGTAATAAAAACAAAGCAAACTGTTATAAAAGGTGATCTGATGAATTTCCAGATTAATATTACCAGCTTTCAATTAAGGCACAACTAGGATTAAGCATAAAAAGCTTTTTCTAAATGCTTGGGAAAAAAAAGGTGGCTATCAATTGTCAAAAAGTTTTTAATTTGCTATTTACATAACGCAGTTTTTCCTCTGAAAAATTTCTAGCAGTAACTATGTGTTGTTCTCGAAGTCTGAAGTCAAAATGAGATGGCATTTTGATACAGCTCTACACGTAAATGATAAAAACAAGTTTGTGAATATGAAAAAAGTTGCTTTCCACAACAAAGGAATAAGCAAAGCACTCCAGAAGTCATTACTTATCAGATCACCAGGTTTTCATCCAGATCTTTTTCTTAAGCCGTGATTTTCCTGAGTTTGAAAGGCCTGCTTTATTTCCTGCAGAATTACTCAAATACTACAAATTTTATGAATAGGTCCTTTCCTCCCACCTTTCTCTGGCCCAGCATGAGTAACTGCTCTCCCAGGAGGTACATCCCTCTTGGGCCTGGGGATCAGGAGGACAAGAGATGGTGAGTTACTGGGACAGGCTGCAGATGCCATCTCCCCCAGTATCACAACAGCTGTCCCCTAAACCAGGGCACGCTGAACCCTCCTCCACATCCCCTATCCCCACCTTAGGCTAGCAAACTGATTACTCAGAGCAGGGGCTACGTCAGGTCACCTGTGGCTACCACATCAGGAACCCACTACTCCTTCCTCAGCTGCATAACTGGCGCATGAGCAGAGCTGTCAGATGCCATCTGCTTGCGTGGGTTTCACAGCTTCTGGCTTCCAGCTCTTTGAATTGGGTTCCACAGTGCTCCCACTTGGCAGCTCTCAGGCAGAAATACATGAACGGTGACTTCACGGAAGAGCCTTTGTCCTGCCCTGAAATAATGCCTTTACCAACAGCTATGGACGTGCTGCCCTAAAACATAGATAGCACACTGACCTGTTCCTCTGCTGTTCTTTCCTAGGGAGTCTGGAAGTGTGCAATGCATATGCATTCAACAACCAGTTCCCAGACTGGCCCAGTAGTGTTAGCCACTGGCTGGGTACTGCACTGCCTTACTCGCTGCTTATCTGGTATCTTAAGTTCTGATACGTAAGACAACATGCAAACTGGGCAAGACAGGAGTTGTTCATGCAGGGTACGTGCACAGTGCAGTGTTACTGTACCTTTTCCTTTTCATTCCACACAGAAAGGGCCAAAAGAGGAAAGAAAAAGCCAGAAGTCAACATAAAAGGAGTTAAGTAACAAACAGCATATATGTGATAAAATTCAGTAACAGACAGAACCTTCAGATTTTGCTGGCAGTGTTTCTTTTTTTTAACACTTCCCCTTTTCATTTATACAAGTAACTGAGAGGATGCTGTGATAGCTGGTGTTTTAAAAACAAAACTGTTTAAAAAGTGTATGGAATTACTGAAGAAAAATAAGTTTATGAATTTGGACTTCATAGTATTAAAAACAAAAAGTGGTGAGAGGAAATAAAACTGGAAGTTCACAGTGATGTAACTGGTAGAACTATTTTCAGCAGTTACCACCAGCCAGCCAGTCAACTCCCCATTAACTTCAAAAACGAACCAAGGACAACGGTCCCCAAAATCTAGATTTAATGCTGTCTTTAGGTATTTACACTACCTGTTCTCTCAAGATACCATGCTACCCCCACACCTCAACAAAGACTCAGGACACTAACTGTAAGTTTTACAGCCAACAGAGAAAATAAATGGTTCAACACTAATCTAAGCAAAGTTTAGCTATATAGAAGTTTTCTGTCTGGAACATAAAGTCTTAATGAAAAATAACACATTTCAGTGAGTTCCATTTAAGTGCTAGTTTTTGAGTACTGTAAAAACCTCCTAGCTCTTCTAGAAAGATGGAGAAATAAGAAGTTTAAAGATTATTTGTTTATTGCTATAGGCATGCTGGGAGAGCACTTCTCCATTTCAGCTAGTGATCCTCAAGTGATGGTACACAGCATAATTGCTCATTTGCACAATGCTCAAAACTCTGAAAAAAGTTTCAGAAATAATTTGGCAAAAGGATGGCCCCTCATTTATAATAGAACAAAGATTCCCTAATCAAGCACAGCACTAGAAACAAACTAAGGGTAGTGTTCCTAAGGCAGAAAAAGCTGTCATTATCCAAATGTGGTAACAAAGTGTCAAACAGAAGATAAACTACCTGAAAGATAGAGCACCAAAAACTCTTCTCAGCAACATCACGTCACGTAACAAATGGCAAATACCAGAAATGGCAGATAGAGAGGTTTAGATGGGTTGTTAGGAATTTTTTTTTCCCCTGCAACATTATGTGGCCCTAGAGCAGGTTACCAGAGGAGCACGTGCATGCATATTTGCCTGTTGGGCAGCATTTTTCATTCGTAAGGTTTTTTTCAAGACTTGGCTAGAAACAGCCAGGCAGCCCCAAACCAGTTATTGGTGACAGTCCTGCACCAAACAAGGAGTGACTACAGGCCTCCAGACATCCCTTCCTACCAACAGTTCTGCAACTTTCAGGATGTCAAAGAGTTGGCATCTAATCCAATTCTAATCCGCAAGAAAAATACTGGTTTCCAAAGATTATATGTGCAATCTGAGAATTGTCCTGTGATAATTTTTCAAGAGCCAACAGAAGCATTCAAAAAAGCAGAATGGAAGCTCCCCAAGTCTTCCTTCAAAAGGACGAAGCGGACAAGTCAACAGGTACAGGTGGACTTATGAGAATAGACTAATGAAATAGCTAAAGAAATTAAAGAAAAACTAAAGGGTTCAAAATCTGCTAGTGACATAAAACTGTTCAGAGAAATTTGAACACCAGCAACATTCAACCAGAAAACAGACCTACGTTTTTGCAGGCCAAAAGAGATGGTATTTTCATTGTACAGTATAAACCATGCACACAGCTTAGAAAACTCCAGGGAGTAAATCTCATCCTAATTAACATGTCTAGTAGAAAAATGTTTTCATTAAAAAAGTACAGAAATTGATTGGTCTACAGTCTAACTGCTGGTTTAAAATACAGAATAAAATCAAGCCAGATCACTAATCCTCTCTTTCTGCACACAAGGTGACCTCACACAGCCAAATCCTGCGAGGATTTCTGTCTGTGCAAACAGATCTGAGAGCACTGGGGTGAACACCCACGTTTTAGTTACAGAACCAAAAGAATTTAGCAGAGAACAGAAGTGTCCAGGAAGCATTCGTGCCCACATCTGAAACAAAGTTGGATGGCATGGCATTGCTCATCACCTTGAAATTACAGCATAGGCTCACAGAATAACAGCAAAGGAGCTGTAGATGTCTCTGGCCCAGTCCTGCTGCTCCAAGCAAAGTCAACGAGATCAGCTTGCTCAGGGCTCTGCTGAGTTTTGAATATCCCCAAGGATGCAGATTACACATCCTCTCTCAACCCTTACCTAATGCTTCATCACCCTCATGGTGAAAAAGCTCATCAGAGCTTCCCACGATGCAACTTGGATCCACTGCCTCATTACCGAACACCATGGACCTTTAAGAACGGTCCAAGTCTCTCTTCTCTGTACCTCTCCATTAGGTAGTAGAAGGTAAGAGCATGACGTCCCCCCAGCTTCTTTCTCTGCATGCAGAAGAAACCTGATTCTCTCAGCCTCTCCTTATGCATCATGTGCTTCAGGCCTGTCATCACCCTGGTGCCCCCCCTTCACTGGGCTCACTGCAGTACATCGGTGTCTGTCTGGTACTGAGCTGCCCAAAATTGGACACAGGACTTCAGATGCGACCTCACCAGGGCAGAATAGAGGGAAGTAGTTTTCCTCAACCTGCTGTGACCATACAGCTCATTACGTGGCTGTATAAGCAATAACTTCTTATGTTTCAGTAGATCACAAAGCTTTAAAGGCCCTGTTGCAAGTATGCAGAGAAGTTCTTCAAAGTATTAACATTCATTTTAATAAAAGCCAATTAGCAGAGAGCTGACATTATGCCAGATTTCCTAAAGGCCACAAAATGAACCGAGTAACTACAGACTACGCAGCCTTGTAAAGATCGTGGCCAAAGTAACAGTAAACCTGTTGGTCCAAAGCAATCAACGATGTTTCAAAGAAAACTCTGCTTAGACACACTTGCATTGAGCAAAACGAACAAGCAGACCTTACAAGATAGAGCAACTGCAATACCCCAGCATACTAAACATCTTGGACATTCAGGCATTCAGTGGTCCATCCTCTTACATGGGACTTGATGCAGAAACAATCACGATGAAGGTAAGAAAGATCTTTCCTCTTTGCATGCTTATAGAGAGTCCTACAGCCCCTTCTAGAGTGTAAAATGCTAAAAATAATCTCTCATGACATTTGCAGAGAACAGCTTCTTGTTTAAAAGCTTATGACTTCATAGTGTCCACACACAGAAACAGCGACAGGAAAATAGAGCAAAAATGTATTCCATAGTAGTGATACTGGAGATCTCCACATACTAGTCAAATTTTAGAAAACCCACTGAGATCTACTACTGAAAATTCAGTGCGATCACATGTTGACTGTAGCAGGTAAATTACTTACATTCAGATTAAGCACATTCTGTAATTGTTTCAATACTGGATTAAGCAAATGGAAAATAGTTTAATGTCTAAACCTCCAGGAAGGTGAGTCTTAGACTGTCACAGTCTTTCCCATCCTTCTGTTGTACCCTGTGCCCCATAACTTTTGGTCCCTTGAATAACTTCAGCCAACTTAGAAATAAAAATAAAGAGGATAACGAAATTCCTAAAATTGTTAAGAATTTGGTCAGAATCATGAGCTCAGAAACTTTTTAAAGAAAGTCTGGTGATAAGAGGAAAGGAAGAATAACAGAATGAAGAGGCATAGAGGTGACTGGTGCAGGGGAAGGTCAGGGAAGGAAAACCTATGATGCAAGCCTGCAGGAGCCATGGGTCACAAGTTCTACCTCCCAAGGAACACACTTGAATTTTCCCTAATGCTGGCAGGTACTATGTCATGGGAAGAAGATTAATACCGTATGATACCATGGTTTTATAGTGGTTCTGGTTTCTTCCACATGAAAACAGAGTAATTTAAACATAGAAAAATGCTCTTTAGACAACTGCCACAGAACTAAAATTCTCAATACCAATGGGCCAGTCCCCAACAAAGCAGAAGAAAGAAGTGAATAAGGACAACTAAAATATTAATTGTGCTTTTCTTTACTGAAAAAAATCACATTTAGCACAACCAGAAAATATTAGAAGAAATTCACTCCGCAGTTCTAATTCAAGCTGGTTTCTTTTTGTTTGTGTGCGTTTGGGTTTTTTTGGGGTTTTTTTAAAGATCATCAAAATGCAAAAACCTCAAAACTTTATTTTTAACTTACCAAATATCAGCGCTAACCCATGGGAAGTGCCCACTGCTATCAGGTTTGATGCTGCCTGAAAGAGTCATGCAAAAAGATTGAAAGTAGAAGAAATATCAGTCACAAATCCGCCACTTAAACTCTCACTATATTCATGCAAAGTTTGCCCAAAGGGGAAGATTTAGAAGGTTATAAAATAGAAAATTATTACATCTGTAAGTGACAAGCAATTTCTGTGTGAAAGCTAGAGAAGTATTGTATCTGAAGAGCATCAAACAGATTTTCTCAAGTTCAGAGGGCTGCCTCCTCCTCTGCTGTTTGAAATTCAAACGCTCAGAGCAGTACCCACAATGAAATTTCTTCTCTGTAAGGTCAGTCTCGTTCTTTTGCTGTGATAGCCGAGTATAAATATTCAGAGGGGTCTTCTCCCTCAGCTGCTACACCCACATCTGAACTCTTACACAACCCGGGGCAGCACTGGTCCCCTGAAGAGACAGTCCACAGCAAGCCCAGAGACTCCAGCTTCCTTCCGTGGGGAATTAAACACAGCTCCAAGATTCTATTGCACTTGCAAACCTGCACCCAATTAAATAAAACTTCATAGAAATCACATAACGGTGCAGATATATTAAGATTTTTCTTTTTTTTTATTTCTTAGCAAGCGTAAGTCAGACTACAAAATTAAGTGGTTTAACGTCTGGATTATGTAAGTATAGGTTTTTATCCTATGTGCACATCAGTCGCAGCGTGCTTCCAATTTTGCTGTGCCACCTTTTCCCTTAGATGTGACTATGGTTTTTTTCCTTTTTCTTTTTTAAACAAAAGCATACCTTCTTATGGATTGCTGCTACTACAGTCAAAGCAGCCAAGCACATCTTTAGTTTCTTCTTAAAACATTAAAACTCAGAAAGGCATAACGAGTATTTGCTGTATTTCACCTCCTTAAAATGTTCACCTCTTCTCCTTTAACTACAGGCAGCTTCACTTCGGATGTATTTTAATCAGCATGTTTGACTTCAAGAAGTTTAATTTGAATTGGTAAGTAGGAGTATCTTTCAGACAGGCTTGTAGTGAAATTTTGTATTTTAGGGTCATATTTCAGTTACAACAGAGCTGTGCTGCTTTTGAACCCAGCACTTCATGAGCACTGCAGTTTAAGTTTCTTTAAAAAATTGTTAGGAGTCAAAGCAATAACTGGCAAAGAAGAAAACAGCTAGGGGAATTCAACATGTTCAACAGATAAGCACCACCCTCCTTACAAGGAAAGGTTAGGCGTGCAACTAACGAGTCCTGGAAATGACATGAAAAAGGGGAAAACCTGGGGCTTGAACTGCAGAAGGGCAGCTGAGAAAGGCTGAACTCTGCCCCCAAGAACCAGATCTTTCATGCAGCTTCTCTCACCCCTTATAGTTGAAAATCCTTAGTAAGGGTAAGAAGGAAGGTGTGTTTACCAGCTGTCTTAAATTACTGCTTTAACAAACTTGCACAAAACCTAACTATACAGTACTTGAATATCGTTACTTACAATTGCAGTGGGCAAGCCGGCATCCACTTTGTCCTAGAAAAACAGGACAAGGCGTAAGAGAGACAGAACTCCCAGCTCCGTGCATACGTCTAATAATTAGAACTACAACATGCAGAAGAATCAACACAAGCTGCATTCTAATAGTCCCACCAGGGCAGAAGTGTGGAGGGAACCACCAGCTAGAAATACTCAGAAAGGATGAGAAAGCATGCAGAAATGGAGAGGAAGCAGAATATCCTGTAATTCCACATGAAAGTTACTGTGTTTTTCTTAAAGCAGTCTAATCTTAGTAAGTTTTCAGTATTCTCTTTGTACATGGCACAGACATCAGTGGCAATCCCATTTCCCGCTGCCCTGTCAAGCACACCTCACTAGCTTCCCATCCCAGTGGCTCACCCACACCTCTGCCAACGCAGGGAACAGCCGGTGGCACCACACTGCAACCCTGGTCACAGCCATCACAAAACACTCCCAGCTGAGCCACTTGTGTTCTGTTTTAACCAGCCTACCTTGCACGCCTCGGAAACCACACACCACCTCGGCTGCGATCTCGGGCGGTCAGGTTTCCCCCGGCAGTACAACTGACAGACCAGCTCTGCTGCCCCTGTGCCTCAAGCGCAGTTGCAGGAACACGCAAACCTGCTCCTCGCTCAGCTCACAGCATCGAGTGTGCTGCATGCCTGCTGCAGGCATTAAGCAAACCTGTTCCCAGCAGCTTCAAGCAGGCAGAACAATAGCAGTGCTATCATTTTGTATTAACATTTCCCACCAGGTTTAATGACAACTAGCACACAACTCTGTATTAGACAGGACCTACTGTACTGCTGCTGCAACAGCTCAGCTAATACCCGATACTACTGGCTAGGGATTACTAGTCAGTAGTTTACATATCAAAAATGTTAGTTTTATCAAGAACTAGTAGTAAGGAGAGGGAGATCACCACACACAAACTCTTCCACAACAGAAGAGGTTCAAATTTTTGTTAATGGATGCAACCTGGAGAAAAAGACACTTACTGCTGCAGATACTATTTGGGCAGAAATCCCTTTCAGAAGCGAGAGCCGTATAACTGATCCATGGAGTGAGAGAGAATCTGGGAGTTTTTTCTTCCTAAGGAAATAAGAAATAAATCAAATGCGTTGGAACTGAATAAAAGTTTGGAACTTTGCCTAACCCATAGCTAAACCAGCAAGTAAAGTCTACACGCACCCATAACTCATGCAGATTCCATTCTTATTCTTGGGGCCTATGTGCACAGAATTAAACACACATGAGATTATTAGCAAAGCCTGCTATGCACTGCTGTGCCTGCATAAAATCTGTTTTTAACTCATCTCTGGGGGGGAGGAATAGTTCTTCAAACAAATTGTAAGTTTCAAGCACATATCTGCAAACCTTAGAACTTATTAATAAAGCCTGAAAGCAACACTTTTGCTCTTCAATTAATCTTCTAGTGAGTCAGGAAGTTTCAGCCCTTAAAGGTTAATATCTAAGGAAAACACTCAATCGGAAAAGGTTGATCAGCAGAATATAGACCTCTAGGAAAACTGGATGTATGCTTAAAAAATAACATTAAATTAAAATACAGCTGGATCTGATCTGAAAGGTTAAGTGTTTCTGTTCATGGGGAAAACATATTTAAAAAGTACCTAGTGCAGGGGTACAATTATTTCTAAAAAGCATGGGTATACTGTAGCACCTAGAGCAAAGGGAAAATCCGCACCAAAGTTGCAATTTTGTTGCCAAGCACACACCTCCGGAAAGCCAAATTTCCAACAGTAACACAACATTTGGCTCTTATCCCTCCAGAGGTGCACATGTTAAGAAGCTCACAGGTTGGCTCAAGAAACATGTTGTTCATAGCTTATATCATGGTTAAGGACCCATAAACATGGCAACTAGCTTCACCTAAAGATGACAATAACACTGCCAGGTTTTTCTGCCCACTCTGTACCAGAAAATGTTTAAGCCACTCCAAGCAACATCAACACAAACCACCTTATTTGAAAAAAAGAAGAGACTGCGAGTCAGTACACCACCATAAATCACCACACTTAGGGAAGTGTTCCTAGCCTATGCAATTGCTCACACAACAATCACAACTTCTTACGGCACCTAAGAAAGCGGTGGGAGTGGCTCAGGAAATAGCATCAGGCCATCATTTGAATAATTAATGAGACAAGTCAGCAGTATTATAGTTAATTATCATATTGCACACTGCTTCTAGATGTCAAGATTAGCATTCCATTTACAGGAGTAACAGCAGTTCACTTACCTTTTAAAAATAACCACCAGCTGCTTGCTGACTCTGGAATTCATCAGACAAACCTTTGAAAGATCTTCTTTAAAGTCATCGTGGTTCAGTGTTTTAAACATGCCATTAAAATTTCTCTAAATACTCCATCTCCCATAAAACACATTTATTGCTCTAACAGGCTAGCCCTCAGTGCAAAAAAAAATCCCATCTTTGCCTGCTTATCTTGCAGGAGTAACACTGTTCTGTCAAAAGCAGCTTCACCAAAGTCCCTGCAGCATCCCCCTGGGACTTCAGCACTATAACGGCAGGAGACAGAATCCACACGTGCAGTTAAGGGTTTCCTACCCAAGTAACAGACAAATTGCACACTCACAGCAAAGCTAGGGGGGAAGGCAGCAGGAGGTTGCCTTAGGAAGTTTCAGCTGTTCTGAGCTTTGGATTGTCTGTCCTTCTACCCACTCAAAAAAGGAGATTTTTTTTTTTTAACCTCCCAGGCTATGAGTCCTGCTGTACCTTTTCAGGTGTGTCCGGTCCCCGCTGTCAGAGCTTGCTACAGAAGATGTGTCGTAGGAGTGTGTATCCGTGTTATCAATGTTCAAGAGAAAGGGATCCTCTAAAATGAAAGACTCTTCTTCATCATCAGTCTGAAGAAAGAGAATCACCACAGCTTACTAAACATTCAAAACACAGAACACTAACAGAAACATCAGCAGAACAGCATCAATTCAGCAGAAAAATCGAGGAGAGAACAAGGTAGTCCCATATGTAGAAACCAGAACTATGTATCATTCTACCAGACTGATTCTGTGGAAGAACTGGTTCCCAGAATTCACAATAATCACAGAAGTGGGCTGGAGAGAAAGTTACTCAACAAATCTTTCTTCCCCAGATATTATCTACTTCATCAAAACTTTTACAGACATTTGACTAAGCTGTTCTCAAAAAGTCTTCAACTGCTGAGGGAAGGCCTAGGTTATCATCTACTAGAGCACTTCACCCAGTGGGGGCTAAGAGTCTGGCAGTCCCTCCGGCTGTTACGAGGGTTCATTTTGCACTTCTGCTGGTCATCTCTCTCTCCAGCCATACCACACCTCCCACCCCCCCAACCCTCTCAGACTTAGCCTAGACATTTTAACTGTTTTTTTTAAATGGCCATTCTCCCTGATGTCTTCTAAATTCAGTACAGTTCATGGTATTCTCAAAGCACAGAGCCAGAGAGCAAACAATACCCCACCTAACGCCAAAGGTGCAGAGAACAGAGCAGGTGCTCCTCATCTGTCTTACAGCTGGCAGTCCTGTGCCCATTAAGCATCTTTTTCCAGTGCAGCTCTATACCTTTTTGGCTCTCTCAGGTTGTTCTCCACTAAAATTCTTTTCAGAAGATGCTCTGCCAATCATTCCCATCCCACATGTACTGAAATAAATAGCACTTTGGCTGCAGTGAACAATACTTTCTTCGTGATTACCTCTTAAGTTTGACTTGGATTCTACTCCTCTGACATGGACATGATGCAGCTCATTACAGTTTTGTTATCACCCAAATTTAGATAAGTTCCCTTTATCTTCATCATCCAAGGCATCAGCAGAAACAGGACATACCTCTGTATGCTACTCCTACTATTCCTCTTGTTCCTAGACTCTATCTCTTTGGGACTCCCTGTATCTTTAATACAACTTTTTAAAAGAACTGTCACCTCTCCCAGGCTCCTTTTCCCTTTAAACTGGCTTCCTAGGAAGTCCAACCACCAATTTCCTCAGCTTGTTAAATAGCTTCTTTTCTTTGAACGTATCTTTACTTGCACACCCTTCTTTTCCTTTCCAAGAATTGTGCACTCACGTGGCTATTGTAAAAAACCATACTAAACTGGATATAAGCAACACAAAGTCAGCTCTCTCCTGCAAGGTACTACAGGCAACATCAGATGTTGAGACGGTTTGTTACTTCTGCCAGCGGGCTAAATACATGAAATGTACAATATAAATGCAGTTGTGAAGAACCTAGTTCTCTTCTCTTCCCACAGCTTAAGAACTACCCAGAATTCTCTGAATGTATTTTTAGGAAGAAAAAAAAAAAACAACAAACCAACAACAACAAAAAAACCAAAAACACAACCAAGAAACACCAAAAAAACAACAAAAGTTTTCTAATGACCCTGTCATTTAATAAACTGTATAGACTTCTGTCCAAATTCACAGGTAAATGTGCTTAAATTTGATGGAAACCCTTTATAATTCAGCTGTGGATATTTTGGTTGAAAAAACAGAATTCCATACTACGCACTGTACAGCAATCACTCAACTGAGCACGCACTTTGTCAGCCATCAGTATCAGGAAATCATGAAATTATACAATTTTATTTCCATGAAAAACACAATATGAGAAAAGCCAAAGAAGTATGTGCTGTCTTATCTTAGCTCCCCCCTGTAAATGGAGCTGGTTGCACACGTGACGGACCACTCACCTCATTTAAGATACTCTCCAGCGTGGGAGGGGTATCAACTTGAGGAATGTCAAATTCTTTGTCATCGATCTGTACAACAGAAAGCATAGACCGAGTTTAGGTTGCCTGCTCCACCTTCCAAACTCCTTTCTAACTAAGGAAAAAAAAAAAAAAGCCGCTATGCACACACTCCTTCCAAAACACCTCTGCCCAGAAAGGCACCGCATACACTATGATTTCTCCTATGATTTCAAGGTGCCTTCCCTGAAATTTGGCATTACAAGACAGAACAAGAGATATTTAGTATCAAAAATACAAAAAAGTTCTCTGACCTGTGCCCAGATCTGAAGTTTGAGTTGCTGTTGAGTTGGGGTTTTTTTCCTAAATATCGCTACCATTACATTGCCTTTCTAATACAGGTAGACACGAACACACAAGATATTTTTTTCCTGACTGCTTCCTAACGGGAAGAAATTTAGTTTTCTTAAAGATGTTTTTATCTGAGAGTGGCATTACCGAAAATCAGGCTTTGCTGTAGCACTTGCGTCCTGCCCGCCTCCCTAAGCGCAGCCCGAGCGGCCCCTCGCCCCCTCCGCGCCCATTCCCGCGCCCCTAATGCCGGCTGCCTGCGCACCTCGGCTCTGACACCGCCTGTCCCAGACGCAGGATTATTTCAGCTCCATACTGCCCGCTCCTCCGGCACGGTGCAACAGGCACGGTGCAACCGCCCGCCACCTGCGCGGGAGCGACTCCCGGGCGGAACTCGGCCGGCAGCTGGAGCCCGCCGGTCTGCGCCAGCCCCGGGCCGCGGCGGCTGGGCGGCCGCACGGACCCTCCCTCACGGGCCCTCCCCCATGGCTACTTCAGGGGGCCCGCGGATCCTCCCTCACTGCTGCCCCAGGGGCCCGCATCTGCCCCACGGCGCTCCCAGCCGGCTGCCCGACCCTCCCTCATGGCTGACACAGGGGCCCGCTGCCCGACCCTCCCTCACAGGCCCTCCCTCATGGCTGACACAGGGGCCCGCTGCCCGACCCTCCCTCACAGGCCCTCCCTCACGGCTGACACAGGGGCCCGCCTCCGCCCCACGGGCCCGCCCGCCCGGCTGACTGAGGGACCCGTGGATCCCCCCCATGGCTGCCCGAGAGGTCCATCGACCCTCGCCTACGGACCCTCCCTCACAGCTGCCTCAGGGGGCCCGCGGGGCCCGGCGCAGACACGGCGGCCCGACCGGGCCGCTGCACCAACGGCGGAGGAGGGAGCCGCGTCCCGGGGCCGCGACGAGGCCCGGACGCACCAGCTCACTGCGGCAGTCCAGCTCGCGGTCGAGCTCCGCCGCGCTCAGCCGGTGCGCAGGCGGCTCCGCGCACGGCTCGGCCTCGGCTCCCGCGGGGCAGGCGCCCGGCTCCAGCACCGCCTCCATGGCCGGGACCGCAGCGGGCCGGCACCGCCGGGACTCGAACCCGCGTCCGGGGCCGCCCCCACCCCGCGCAGGCGCAGCGCGGCGCGCCCCCGAGCCGCCTTAAAGGGGCCGCGACCTCCGGGAGCGACGGAGGGAGGTGGTGCTGCTGCTGCACGAATCCTTTTATTGGGAAATCCCGCGTCCGTTCCATGACGACAGCTGGAAAACCGGGCCCCGGCCCGACGGAGCGTTAGCCTCTGAGGGAAGGAACAGGGAAAACGTTAGGAACAGGTAAGACAAGGAGAGGCAGAGCTGAGCACGCACCACCGCACCGCACCCCTCCGCAGCCGCCATGCCCCAGCTAAAGCCCGGGGGTTTGCTACGACCCCCGGCAGCCTGGGGCACGGGATTCGGTATTCCCAGCGCCAGTCTGCAGCTGCGGCCCTGAGAAGCCAGAACAAAGCGGCCCTGTAGGTCAGGAATCGGGTGAGAGACAAAAGTCTTAGGGAATATGTAGCTGATTTTCAACAAGGCAAGACCAGGTGTAACAATATTTGGTGCCCGAGCATTTGCTTTTTCTTTTTAAAACAACCTGGAAGAGCTGAGCAGCATATGCAGCTAGTTCTGTATTTTGGGCATTTGAGACAGAAGAAAACCATGCAGGATTTGCAAAAGCCCTCACCAAGCCGGGAGGCAAGGGGAGGGGAAGTACCAACAAATGCAGAATAAAACACATGTTGGAAGGAGAAATGCTTGCGGTTCAGCAATGTCAGGCACCCAAACTACCCTGGACTCTCATTTGTGCCTACATACAGTGTTCCGAGGTGACACTAGCCTGTGGGCTGATCCACCCGGGGCTGGGGGAAGAGCCCACCTTGTGCCCAGCGTGCACGAGGCACAGCAGCAGCTGGAGCGTTGCATAGGGTTCCAGCTTCAGCAAAGGTGGGGACTAAGGGCACAGAGAGACCCCGCAGCCTTACCTGGTTGGCCCTCCTGTCATTCTTCCTGAAGACCAGCCGCATTTCCCTCCTCTTGGGAGAAGGCTCTGTCTTGTACCTGGCAGCAAAAGCACGTGGATGAGCGAGGAACATCCCAAGTGTCCTCTCACCTTCGAGGTGAGCATCTGCCAGGCAGGTCCTCACCTCCCTCCTCCAGCTGAGCAGGAACCAGTCCTCCGGCTGTCCTCAGGGCCAGGCTCAGCTCAGCAGTGAGAGGAGAGGACCTACCTGTCCAGGGTCACCTCCTGAGCTCTGAATCAGTTGACTAGCAAAAGCTGGGGGGAAAGCATTCACAGAAACTGGCCAGCCAGCACCACCAGAGCAAGCTGCCCAGTGGAGGCAGCTTGCAGTTCCAACACACCATCACCTGTGCATTAAGACTAGCAGGTTACAGACAGGAAGGTAATTTTTGTTCCTCAGAAACACTGTTAGTTCAGGTGTCCAGTTCAGGAGACCACCCACAAAGAGACGGTCCCTGTGGCCGTGGCTGCACAGGCTGGCTGGGCTGGGAGCGGTGGGCCTGGGGCTCTCTCTGGTTTCAGCTCCAAGGACCACTCAGCTGCTCTAAGGATACTGCCTGCACCAGCACTGCCTGGGCAAGGAATGTGGAACCAAACTGGGGTGGTAACACCCAAGACGTCTGACAGCAGATTTAATAACAGTCTAAATAAGTCATCAGTGACATAGAGGAGGTGACTAGGGGACAATAGGCACTCAGGTGTCTGAGAACTAGGGAGGAATTAATTGATACTGCCCCATGGCGAGTTCAGAACAAAGGGTGGGCAGCGCTTCTTCAGTGACACCGCTCCCAACAACCCCCGGCCGGCAGCAGGCTGCTGGAGCTTGAGCTTGCTGGTCTGGCTCTAGGCACTGACATGGAGCTCAGTGCTGGAGGGAGGAGAACATTTGCCATGCAGTAGCCCAGGGCTTTCCAGCAGGCACTAGAGACTGCATGGCCACTGTGCTACAGAGCTGCTGAGAGGCAGATTGATAGATCACGCAGCAATATCCAGCATACAGGCAGCAGGTCCCTACAGCTGCAGATTAGTGAGAGAGATTGGCCGAGCTCCAAAAGAGGCTCCAGGCAGAAATCCACGGTATCAGTCAACACCAGGAAACAAAAATGACTAAAACAGCAATGAACCGTCTGCCACCACAGCCTGAGAAATGCCAACACAGAGACCTGCCCGAGATCCTGGAATTAGAAGCCAGCTAGGAAGGTAGCTTTAAGGAATAAAAGACATGCTTAGGGTAGGTAAACAGGTTGAGAGAAGTCACAGTAGAGTTTCTCTTTCATCCTGCAGAGCTAGATGATAGGTACTACTTTTCCTCTTGGCAAGAGGACAGAGGTTTTGAAAACCACAGTCAACTACCCCTTTCAGCTTCATCCATCCAGGTAGGCTCCACTGGCTTGCAGACACCCAAGCAGCGTGCTAACCACATTTCAGAGTCAGTCCAGACAAAAAGACAGGATTTTTGCAAGAAAGTAACTGTTTTAGAGCTGAGGGCACTGAACCTTTCCTCTGGCATGCACATCCGCAGGTATTTAAGGATTTAGTAACTGATTACCACCACACGCTGTCCTCCATGTTCCAAAACCTTCCTTTCTGCTGCCAGCTGTTCCAGGATGGTCTTCCGCAGCAATGGTGCATTCACTCCTCTCACAACAGCTACTAATTCTCCTCCCTGAAAGGTGTGAAAAGCAAATCAGTGGGTGCTCAAGTGATGCCCTCCCGGCTCTGATACTATGTACCAGGCCCTCCGGGACAGAGCTGCTTTGCTACAGAACAAGAGGGAAACTGCAGAACAACTCTCTTTGTCATTCCTGATTGCTCATAGCAAGAACCAAAGCAGCTTGTGAGAGCAGTGAGGTCCTGCAGTAGCAGGAGGCTGAACCTGAGGACCCCGCAGGGCAACACACATGTCCACACGCTAACATGGCATGAACGCTGATCACGTGGAGTCAGCCAGCCACAAGACCCTGCGGACACATACATGTTTCAGCAAGTCACAGGGACCCCCGAGCATGAATCATAGAGATTTTCATGACTAAGACAGGAGAAAGGGCCACGAAACACAGCCATCCATCACAGGCTACATGGGCGAAAAACAAACAAACAAACAAAAAAAAACCAACTCAACAATCTCTAGCTGAAGAGCTCCTGTAACTTTGTGCAAGGTCTGCCTCTCATTCACCTGCACAATCTAAACTGTTCTACTTCATTCATACTTTAACTTCTTCTTTTGTTGTTTATGGGTTTGGTGGTTTTGTTGTTGGTTTTTTTTTTTTAATAAAACAAAATTGCTTTATTCTGTTTCTTGGTGGCAAAGCAGCAAGGATTTAAATGTAAACTCTGGGTGTATGTTCTTATCCATGCAGCACTTTATCACCAGTAGATACCAGCAGATAAAGAACAAATAAAATTGTCCTGTCACACAAGAAAGAAAAAGAGTATCCCTCAAAAAGTACAGTTGTTCCCACCAGCAAGTCATGTTTATTGCTATGCAACTACTGTAAAAACATTTTTCACTCACTGAATAAAACAGAAAGACAGGCTTGCATTTTCCTCTGTATTTTCCCAGAGCATCAATGGAATCAACTTCAGCCTAAAAGGAACGTAAAATAAGCCCGGTATTTCTAGAAAAGCATTTCTGCTTCAGAGGAATACACACGCAGTTGCCTGGACTCAGACAAAGCCACCCTCAGCTGGCTGGCACTCCCCCCCAGGTACAGCAGAACACCTCCGGGCCACTGATGGGACAAAACGACACTGGTCAGAGCCAGGGCCACGGCCACCTCCAGCTGGGTGCCAGCGACCCGGGAAGCAGGCAGATCCCACCCGCAGGAGCTGGAACAGCAGCCTTAGTGGGGCAGGGATACCCGTCTCACAGCAGCTCGCCCGAGTGCATCCCAGAGAAACAGCCTGAAAAAATGAAGCAAGGACCTCTTGTCTACAAGGGGTGAGAGAAGTGACAGGAGGGGCTATGGTGGCCAGGGGCAGCAGCAGGGTGCAAGGAGGGCTGAGCAGGGGCCTCCACCAGAAACCTCACCGCCCTCGGCTCTGCCAGCAGCTGAGCTGGCCTTCGGCCAGGAGAGGCATTTAAACACAGAGTCACCCTGCCAGCGAGGGAGGGAGGGACAGCTGAGGGGCTCTAGTCCAAGACCCTGCCCAAAGCAGGGCCAAGCACAGTGTTACAGGAGCTCTCAAGGCTGCCGTAGCTCTGGGCACCTCCAAGAATCAGTGCTCCACAGCCTCCCTGGGAACCCAGCCCAGTGTTCAACCACTCCTATACTGATTACTTTTTCCTTCTATCTGCTTGGGTTTCCCCTGGTGTCACTTGATCGCATTGCTGTTGTTCTTTTGCTCTGTACCTCGGAGAAAAGTCTGTCTGCCTTCTCTGTTAACCCCCTACTAGACACCGGTCCCATAGTCTCCTCGGGGTGAGACTCTCCCTGTACATCAGAGGGACACGTATGTTAACGATTCTGCCTAGTGTTACTTGGTTACGCAGAAATCTGAAAAGTACAGAATAGCTGAAGCCTGAAAATTCTTGGTGAGTCCTTACCGATGTAACCAAGTGTCTGAGGTGGCGGGCTCACTCACACAAGCTGAAAACTCCTGAAAAAAGCACTTTTTTCTTTTGGGCTGAATACCAGAAAGATAAATGACTTCAGCCTTTAGTTACCTGCTAATTTCAGGGAACTGAGTATTTTAAGCAGTGCCAAATTAGATCTTACCACAGCAAAACACAGGAGATCACTGCCAACTTCATTCCTTATTTTTCGGAAAAGATCCACTGCTGTTTTGCATGGACCACACCAGGTCTGAAATGCATCAACAACTGCAAGCAGGACAATGGGTACAAATGAAGTCAAAACGGGTCAGACGTAGACCAACAGGCTGGTTTGTGCACTTCTCCACTTTGCAGCATAATCATTTGGAAGGGTGCTAGTGTAGTAAGAAGAATCATGAAAACCTCTGAAGATTGAGGTCTCCTTCTTCCCTAGGATGGTGCTGCAGAGGTCACCAGAGAAGATTTGCCTCATGTCCAGCCAAAACAACCCAAAACATCCCCCCCAAAAAAAACCCATCCCAACAAACAAACAAAAAAAACCAGCTTGTGGCTGTTGCTCCCGTAGATCTGTCTGGAGTGTGGCAGGGCTCCTGTTGAGCCCTGGAGGGGCTATGGATTCAATTCTGAAGTACAAACTGTTATACACTTTCAAGGTTTCAAATGCTAGATCAGAGGATGAAACCACATTATAAAATAACAAGCTAGTAACAATGATATGGAGATGTCTTTAGAAGAAACACTGACATGGCTGTGACCTTGGAGGCACCAGATTTTCTAGGGAAAACTGCTGCACAGAGCACAAGGCTTACCTGGCAGCCCCCTAACCCCCACCCTTGGTACCAGAGCTGTTCCTTGCACTGGGGACAGCTGTTCCAAGCGACTGGCTGGACTGGAGCCTCCAGAAGCTTCTGCACCAGCACTGCTTTGATTGCATATGTGGGACAGTACGTAATGACTACTACAGCCTCCAGATGGTCTCACCTGTCAGTGCGTTGCTTTCTTCCATCCAGGGCAGGAGAAATGGAGGGACTGACTGAACATCCCTATCAGTTGTAACTGATTCCTAACAGTACTGGTGTCCTTGTAACACAGAACAAAAGCAACCTAGTATGTTGACCAAACACTTACCAATGAGTCCTTTGAGACACAGCATTTCTTCCCAAAGCTCCTGGCTATTGATGTTAATCTGTGTGCGAAAATTTTACAAACACAGTAAACGCGTCAGGAAGCCAGCAGGTACTACCTGCCTGCTGCAGCATGTTGACAAGTCCCTTCCTGCTTGCACTGCCTGCCTGAGGCCGTATCACCCAAGGTATTGCTCAGGGAACCCTTTTGACCGCAATCCTCTCACCAGCTGGGCAGGGCAAAGCTGGGCTGGAACATGGGTGGAAGACCCCCAAGACAGACAGCTAAAGTCAGATACCCTCACTCCCAAACTCTCCTTCCTTCCTCACCCCCCACGTGCTCTCGCTGTTACCTGCGCCAGCTCTGACAGACCCAGCAGCGAGCCAGCGAGCTCCGCAGAAAATCTTACTGGGTTAGAGCCTCCTGTCTCACAAGAACCGCAGAATGGCAGATGGAAGGGCAGCAGCACCCAGGCAAGAGCAAGCCCTCCCGTTTGGTGGCAGCAACTACTTGAACAGTCTGGCTACTTGGGAACCCCAGACTTGGATCGTAGAGAGACTAAGAGTTGTTCTGGGGGTGACTGGGGACAAGCCCCCGTGCCCTACCAGGGCCTCCAGCTGACTGACCAGGGCCACAGCTGCGCGGAGTATGGCACAAGAGGAAAGGTCTGTGAGATACCCACACAACCTCAGGGGGGGGGTTTGGCACTCTCCTGCTTTTATGGCAGCACAACTCTTTGCGGGGCCACGCAGCAAGATCCAGGAGCAGGGAAGGGCTCCAGCTGCTCCCCCTGTGCCTTGCCTCACCATGCCGCTCTGCAGGTGCACGGGCACTGGGAAAAGCAGCAGGCAGCGGGGATGCGGGACCCTGAGCTCCCCACCCCAGCACTCCTGCTGTAGAAGAAACACAAACAGCTACCATGCATTCGCTTAAATGGAAGTCTGATACATAATGACGTTTTAACACAGGCTAGCAGCTAAAACAATTAAGCGCCACAGGCAGATGACCGCCTGCACTGGTTCCCTGCAGGCTGCCTGGATCACGGCACAAGCAGCATGGGCTCGGACAGCCACACACGCACTGACACCTGGTAGGTCCCAGCTCAGTGGGGGCCTCCCAGCAGAGCCAGCATGGTGCTCAGCAGCAGCAGCGAGGTGCTGGGCTGGGCTGGGCTGCAGCATTGAGTGCTGCTTCAACACACTTGTCTCCAGCACACGTCCTTCTTTCCTCACACCTATTTCAGACCCAGCCCTCATCGCATTTTGTAAGCCAGATGGTTCCCCACCAGCAGTTTCTCACCCTGCCTGCACACAAGCCATACTACTTCGTTAAGGTGTTTCAGCCTTGATAAAACAAACCAGCAAATCCCCGGCTTTCATGGTGTCTGGGCACTAGAGGGTGGCCTGAGCCCAGCATGTCCTTACCTGAATTACCAGCTGCTGTCTAAAGACTTCCAAAAGGTAGTGAACAAGAAAGCACAGAAAGATCTAGGCTGGAAGGGATCTGTGGAGTCCTTAGCGTAACCCCTGCTCAGGGGGCAGCATTAGGAGAGGTTGCTCAGGGACTTACCCGGTCAAAGATGCCCTAGACAGCTCCATACATTGTGCAGTGTACTGTATTATCCCACACTTCAATACTGTTACTAGAAAGATAAAGATCTTTAGCATCTTCCTCATCTTACAGGACTTGCCCCTCAGTATGTACTTAGAAAATTACAGTAAGTTTAAGGGGGGGGGGGGGGGGGGGAAAGGCTTATTGAGAAACGTAAGATCTGTTTTTGTTCATCCTGAAAATGAAGATTCCTAATAACTTTCTCAGTTGGCATCATTAATCCTAACTACATTTAGTCTGCACTGGAAGACAATAAGTTGCAATAAGGCCAACTGTTTTAAAATAATTAACACCAACGTGCATTAAAGGACTGCTAAAATTGCAAAGTCAAGAATTCCAAGAGTGGAAAGTCCAGCACAAATTAAATGGGCTCTTACACATTTTCAGGTGTCACTGGAGGTCAGGGCAGGGTTTCCCCAGGAGCCCACCGCACTCACACAACGGGGAGTTGTTCAAACCCCTCCACCTCTTCTCCCATCTAGTACATGGCCCCAAACTTAATTTTTTCAGAGAACATTTGCAGAATTAAGAAATTTAATTATTCCAGTTATCAGTGGTTATAGGACCATCCTCAGAGAGTTTCACAGAATGTTAATGAGTTCAAATGATTTATGATATAATTTGTGATAATGACTTCAGCCATGAGTTCAGCTGATGGACGCAAAGTAATGCCAGCATCCTTCAAAGTGCTTTGCTAACTTGGATGCCCTGTGGCTTTTCTCTAATATGACCAGAACTTTTCTAGGATGTCACACCACATCCTACATGAGGTTCAGCTTTCATCTGCAGATGTGAATAATCACATTTTTGCAGAGCTAGACCCAGCTTTCCCTTAGTTGCCAAAGGTGCAAAGTCTGGTTGATGTAATTTTCCCCATTGCACATGAGCAAAGTTGGACCAGCAGCAGCGGAAACCATTTTTACACCTTCATAAAGTGAACCTCTTTCTCCTACACAAACGTTCACATTTTCACTCCATGCTTTCCCATTTTAACAGTAAACAAACAGGGATAGGGAATCCATAACCTCCTTCAGTATTTCTCTCTTGTGAAGACTAAACTTGTTCCAAAATTTGAAGGAGACCTTCATCACCTCCTTTGGTTTCTGCATACTAAACTGCCCTCAGCAACCCCCTCCCCTAGGCGGGTGGTTATAAAGGATCATTCGGTCACCTGCACAGTGAAAAATTCCTCCACGCATCATTGTGAGATAGGTTTTTCAGCCTTTGAATTTTTCATGTACCTCCTAATTTTCCATCTTTACAGCGATCTTTTTAAGCAGGTGGCCTGCTCAGCTCGGTGACACTTGCCATTCACACCCCCTTGCTTTTCCCAGTTCCCTACTTCTAAATGTCCTCTGAACAAGCGTCCCATGAAACACAGATACATTTTGATCTACGAAAGCAGCCAAGCCCGTGCCAGCTCTGCAAGGCGCCCTGCAGCCCGTAGCAACCTCCTGCTGCACCGCACAGCACGACTTTGGGGAGCTGATCTGACCTGCCAGGCACTCCCGTACCCCCCACCCGCCTCTTCCACCACAAGGACCTCACAGCAGGGCTCTGCCAGCAGAATCAAGAGATACCTCAAGGCTGAACTTCATCCTTTGTACTTACTATGAGTTTACAAGGTATTTTAAAACCCTCGTTCCTACTAACCTGCGATACTAGCTCCTTTTTCTTTGCGGCCATCCTTCAGCAAGAACAAGGGTCCTTGGAGCAGCAGCCCCAAGCACAAAGCGCCGCAGACGGTCTCTACGTGAATCCAACTGCTGGCCAACCTGCACCACCGAGAAAGCTTTTTACCTGTCCTTGCTCCTCCACCCAGGATGCAGCACCTACGGGGCGGGAGCAGGGCTGGCTCAGCGGTGCCCACGGCCTAGACGCCGCTCTGCTCACACTGCTCACAGAGCGACGTGCTGCTGCAGGCGCTGAGCTGCTGCTCGCTTCCAGAGACCCCGCAGCTGCCCCCTCCTCACCCCGGGCGGGTGGCAGCGGCGAGCGGCCCAGCCCGGGCCTGGCAGCACCCGCAGAGCAGCTGGCAGCCCCCCAGCGCTGCTATGGCAGCCCCCCCCGCGCAGCCCAGCCCAGCCCAGCCCCCCCGCGTAGCCCAGCCCAGCCCAGCCCAGCCCCTCCAGTGCAGCCAAGAGGTTCAGCTCTGTCCCCTCTCCAACCCCCCTTCCAGCAGCAGCTGCGGTGGGAGCCCCCCGCCTGCTCTGTGCCTGCCAAACCTGCCCGGCTCCCCCCAGCACGCTCGCCCCCGCCCCGGGTTTTCCCCTGCCCCTACTAAACTGGAGGCTCCGAACAAGCTGTGGGATGCAGACACGACCTCCCCAGCACGGAGCGGAGGGGACAAGCTGCTGTTCCCACTCCGAACAGCTGAGTTTTTGAAGGCTGGTGGGGGGGGTTATTTGCAGTGAGAGCGCGGTGCCTGCGCAGCCCCCAGGGCGATGCTGGGCTGCAGCTCACCCCGTCCATTCCCGTGCCCCGGGTCGCCGGGCTCCAGCCGCAGGCCTTGCCGGGGCTGCTTGGTGGCACGCAGCACGTGACGGCGGGTATCCTGCTCCTCCGGCTGGCCAAGGTTGCTCCTGGTTGGGAATTGTTAATTCTCCTCCCCCCCCTTGGCGAGCCGAGGGGTCCTGGCTCAGCGCCTCCCGGGGATGCGCAGGGGCTGCCCTGCCTGCAGCACCAGCTCAGCAGGGCAAACTGCACCCCTGGGTGCCCCCAGCATATGTAGAAACAAGCCTCCAGTGAAGTCCTGGTGATCTTAAGCACCACAAAGTTTCTGCATGTTTACACCTATCATGCGCTTACATTTTAGGATTATCAATGACAGTCCCTGTTAAACCCATCTTCTAGTCCACAAGAATCTAACCTTACGTATTCAATTATTCCTCTGCCTGTTGTGTCACTGCTTCCCAGCACTTTCACAGAGGCACAGCAGCTACTGCAATGGTTAACATCTGTAAAAATAAATTAAAATAATATGAGATGTTTGCCTGAAGAGTATACTGGCAGAAGACACTTTTAAACAGGTCACTGGGCTTCTCTCACTATTACAACACACATCTGAGACTGGAACAACCGCCAAGTTGTAAGTCTCCTTTGACTTTCTGTGTGGGAGAGACTACTGCGTGTGGGCTGAAGGCGGTGGGGAGCAACCAAGCGTACCACCTGTCTGCCAACTCGCATGCCAAACTCCATGCAGAGGTATTTACTTCTTTGCCATAACCTCTGAGAGAAGGACCCAGATATAAAGAGTGGACATACCAATCAAAATTGATCAGGACCGGTTTTCAAAGAGAAATGGCACAGGAACAGCCAAAATCCTAGTGATTTGTATTCTGTCCACACAAACTTTGCCTTGGTTCTGCAAGCAAACCTGTAATTCACAAGACACTGCTACCTAAAGTGGGCAAAGATTTGCCCCAAATGGCAAATGAGTTTGCTCCCTCTGTGAATCTCAGGCTATCAACTGTCAGTCTGGAGAGAAGCTGGCACAGAAAACTGAGATTTCTCCATGAAGCTGAGAAAAATCTAGATGTTCTGGTAAAGTTCTCTTTATTTACAGTATTATTCTTTTTGTACATACCTATAGCAACATCAAAAATTATTCACAAAGCTTAACTGAATGTAAAAATGTTCTCATCCAACAGTATGTCCTATCGGTATCTGTGGAAAACGCCAATTGTTCTCATGCAGCAACGAGATTGTCTGAGCATCGTTTTTTAGTTTTACTGGTAGAATTTTAGGAAACCACCTCAAAACATGTAACAGATACTTACCTTTTTTCTGAACACCTTTAGGCACGGAAGTTTTATAGAATCAAACTCAGATTTGCTTTTAGAAACATGAACTGGGGGAGGACGAGAAGAGATATGTAAGAACTTGAGCTCCTAAACGTATACAGCAGGACTGCAAATTTATGTCAGATGCACACTTACAGTTTTGCAATTACAATACTTGCCTCAGAACTTTTTTCTCAGTTCACGCAAAAATATATCTGAATTCTATAAACAAGGTTTCACTTCTGAGGTAATGATACTTATCAAGTTCTCACATATTTTTATTTTCCCTTTTGTTCAGCCCCCAAGGTCCATCATGAAAAATTTGCAGAAGGACGTTAAAAAACTGCCAGTCACTTACTGCAATGCCTGGGGAAAAAGTGTCAGGTGCTCACTTTTATTTGTCTTTCAAGAGTGGAAGAAGTTACATGACATGTATATATTCGCCTTTGCAACCAAGTGATAACAGTTATCTGATACATAGCACATTCAAATTCCAGGCCAAACTGTGGTCACATATTCTGACACGAGTAGTTAACCTCAAAAAAAAAAAAAAAAAAAAAAAGGCTATCACAATTTGACCGTCTGATCAGAAATCAAAGATTAAGATACTTATCAAAATTGGTTAGCAAAGTTACAGACATCTCTTCTTGCTGCAGCCTTCCTGAAGTTCAATGTAACAAAAGAATGATTTGGTTTAAGACATTGGCTGCAATCTTCAGCGTGCCTGTTAGTGCTATGTAAATATAGTGTTTGGAGACACTGACGATTAAAACTATGGTCTAAACTGAAATCAGAAAGTAGACACGGGAAGAAAGCAAGAACCTGAACTGCATGAAGGAGAGCTCCCTGCTGCCCTCATTTGTTCCTATGCGTATTTAACTGTGAAGCCACTGGGGTCCCATATTCCAGCCTAACCTTAAAACAGCCGTCTTAGTTTGTAGTCCTATTTTTTTCTCCACACTTACAGGCACAACTTCAGGAATTTATGGACAATCTAGGCTTCTGAATGCAATAAAATACCATCACTTATTATCCAGGTATCCAAATCCATGCAATTGTGTATATCTGCTTATATACAGAAAATCTGTAGTAACATTACTGAGCTAAAAAAACCCAAACAAAACCAAAACCCCAATTTTTCCATCCCTTCCCTACTTAACACACCCAGCTGATCTTTCGTGGAAATAACTTGTAAGTCGCTAAACTATATCTGTAGGTAAAGGATGCAAAACAGAAGCAATCCCTTTATCACTGCTTGTCAGCTCCTTCCAGTCTCTTAAAGCAGAACTTCTGCAACATACTGTTTGCTCTCTATTGATGTCACTGATCAGAACATTCTTATCACCAGTGAAATAAGCTAATCCCTCGGCAATTATCTGAGCAAGTTCTTGGCTAGGAAAGCAATAGCTTATACCTGCTGATATTGCAGCCACCTGTTCCTTTCCAGAAAAGTCAACAGTCATGCTAACTCTGAAGTATGAGCTTTTCTTCTAAAAATGTGAAGAAATCCAAAACAAGCCAGTTGACCCATTCCATGGATTTGAGCATGTCATCAGTACCAGGTGACCTTGTATGGCAGTAAAAAACCCTTGGACCTTGTCAGTACAGAATGCGCTGCTTATAATTTGGGGTCTACTGTCTCCCTCTATTTTTCTCTTTAAAAAGGAAGTATAATGTAAGTTAAGCTGAAGTTCAGAAATGCATATATTTTACTTAAAAACATTCATCTGTTCAAAATTCAAAATAAACTTTATGGGATACAACAGTTTGGTTTTTTTTTTTAAATAACATTTCATTCAAACTGTATATAATTCATTGAAGTATTCGTACAGCAAACAATGGTTAACCCTTGAAAACCTGTAGAAAAAGATTTTCACACAAAAAAAAAGAAAAACAAAATTGAGGTATCACACCCACACACATTCACCCAAGCACACGTGCACACCCGAGCACACGCACACACATCCACACACACAGGCTGCAGCAAAAGCAGAAAATTGTAGGCCCAAAAGGAAAATGATGACTGATTGTTCTATCCGAAAGTCCAGGTAGCTCAGGAAAAAAAAACCCAAAAAAACCAAAACAACCCCCCAAGAGTCCTCTGAGTAAAGAAACTACCTCAAGAAAATTCTCAAGTGCACTGGAGACCTGATCATTTAAACTGTTTCTGCAAAGCAGCTCCCTGCACCTGAGAAAAATGCAGCCCAAGGTGACTTGTGCAAATATAAGGAGTCAGGAGTATCTCCTGCTATTCCTTAAGTAGACATGAGGGGTGTCCATAGATCCAATTAGTCTTTGATCATGCAAGATACTGCTGGAGTGCTGTCTTCGCCCTGCAATAAAGGAACAACCTGTGAATTATTGGGGTTTGGCTTTACCATCAACAGCTTTATGTACAAGACTATGCCTTGTGCCAGCAAGAGAGGGAGGGTGAACAAGTGAGGTAAAAGGAAGCCGAGCCGCT
The DNA here is from genome assembly GCF_017639655.2 of Falco naumanni. Classification (NCBI taxonomy): domain Eukaryota; kingdom Metazoa; phylum Chordata; class Aves; order Falconiformes; family Falconidae; genus Falco; species Falco naumanni. The sequence continues at coordinate 3,187,313 of NC_054066.1, forward strand.
GGCTATTCAGTTTGGAAGAATCTAGTCCGTGGTGCAGAAGCGCTCTGTGTGGGCTCTAACAACTTAAGAATCCACCTTGCATCTAAGAATAAGATGATCTAACCGAGCGTATTAGATGCTTAGCATAAACCGAGCAACTTTCAAGTATGGTGGGGCTTAAGATGCGTGTTGAACTGCATTATCAACATCCCTTACTAAAACTCCTTAAGAACTATAATTATGAAGAACAATTATTTTTCCGTACTACAGATGCACCATGAAAAGCAGGTCTTCGAGCTGAAATGAAAGGTGTTGCAACTCAGAACGTACTAGAAACATGTTAGTCCTGTTAGGAATACCAGCCCTACCAAAAACATACCATGAGGCGAGAAGGAGAGAAGCACCAGCAGCCAGTGTAACACTGGAATTTATGTGATCTAATGCTGTGCAACATCTCTGTTTGGAGAAAAACACCTCCCAGAAGTCTAGGGTTACAGTTTCATCATCGCCTCATCTAATTCAGTGTTTTCCTACCACCTGAAGTAAGCAGCCTTACTCTTCCTTTGTCCCCCACGCGTCCCAATCATGCTATCGTGACCCTGACAGACTGATCCAAGATCCGATACTACTCGGTAACCCAGAAGAAGATTATTTTTTCTTCCAAGTTTCCTGCTGTGTTCACAAACCATACCAGCTCCTCAAGGGGGCTGATGAGGCAGAGCTGGGATATGGTAACAGTGGGAGCGGGCAGCCAGAAGAAACAGGAGGGACAGAGACTTGCAACAGTGCTAAGCGCAATCAGCTCCCTTAAATCAGTCTCTTAAAACCAAGGCTTAAGTGTTGACAGGCAAGGCCCATTTAGCAGAAAGTATTTTTACTGGTCTAAGTTTTACTCATATTTCTCACTGTTTGAAAACCCTATTTAGCTTTTCTGTAATTTTCTGTGAGCCTGTTTACTGGTATCTGTATGTTCCTGGTATCTGTATGTTCCTGATTAGCACCTTCAATACTGATATTCTGACGTTGATTTTAAACAGAGAAGTCCTAACTTTACTACAAAGATGTCTAAGAACATTGGAATACCTTCCATAAAAACAAGAACCCCAAATTTAATGCATTTTAAAACAATGCACAGTTCTGAGTGGTGTTGTCTGTGTATGACCTCTTCCAAAAATCAGATCAACTCCTTTAGTCCATGAAAGAAATGCAGGCTGTTACTAACTGTAGGTGGGGATAATTGCAGAGAGAACATAAAAACCCAGAAATTGTCATTAGCTATTTTGGTTCTACGTCTTTGTGAAGAAGCTAGACTATCTGTGTGGATACTGTAATTAATGAGTAACAGAACAGATATGTTAGCAGTTACTGTTGAACTTGATTAGTTTAAAAGAATGTAATTGAGATTAACAACAGTGGTGATCCTGTATTACCTTTTAAATTCATAGTGTTACATGATGGTGTACCATTGTTCCAGTCCTCTGGAACTTTGTTAGTAGTCCAAAGTTTACACAAGTATTTGCGTGTCAGTGAGATTTCAGAGAGGATCCTCCACTGGTTTACAAGATTTTAAGTGTAGTTTTTCTATACTATTGAGAACTTCATTAAAATTCATTAAACTCCAGATCAATTCAAAACCTGTTCTTTCAATAAGCATTCATCACAATTTCTTTATACACCATGAAATGCACTGCAATGATAGCCATTTTCTGTGGAAATTTTCTATCATCAAAAGATTTCAAAAATAAGACACTTCTTTAATAAAAAAAAGATTTCCCTCTAGTCTTCTTTTTTGGATTTTTGTTTATACTCACTTGTCACACAGATTTGGATCCGATGACTGACTCAATTTATGTAGAATATCTACTATTCCCATGTCTCGTAGTTTATCTTGGCGTTCTTGTGAACCTACAACAGTAAGTCACATTGTTGAGAATACCACCAAAAATAAAAGTCTACAGAAGAAAGGAGTGGTAGCAGAAACCAGCTTAAAGGAGGGGTATGGAACACAGTTCAGCTCAAACTCAGCAACAGAAAAACTCCCTCAGCTGTGGCTGCTTCCCAAGGGAAATAGAGTTTCTTTTTTTGTACTCCATATGTGTATGTTTAAAGAAAAGAAAATGTTGAAGGCAAAAAATCTGAACACATTTTATCCTGAAAAAGCTTGACTTCACCTGGTTTATTCTCATCTCTCTGATTTGGATGCAGAGAACATTTAATGGGCGCTGTGTTTCTGAGTCTGACTTGTAGCACTGTATAATGCCAGTCTAATGAGCAGAAAGCCACCAGGAGCGCAGCCAAGTGCCACACACTGAATGAAGTTCTGTGATCCGAGAGATATGGAGTAAGTCACACAGTAGGGAAAAATCAAAACCAAAGCAGACACACTGATTTCTTTGCTGAAGAGCAGCATGGTCAACTTGAGCGTCTGTAAATCATCCAAGAAAGTCCTCCTCCCAGCCCCACCATTCCTCAAAGCACATCACCTCCCACCACTCCTTCCCTTGCCATTTCTTCCAGCTCCACACTGCTGCCTCCAGCTGCCCTCTCCACATTCAACACAAACACACGTATTTCTCTGTGCAGCAGCATACTGCAGCTCCCTCCTGGTTGCTTTCCATTGTTCCAGGCCATGACTCTTCTTATCGAATACCTTCCCCATTCCTTCCAGTTCCACCCAGAAGTCCTTTGACTGATTTCAAAGACTCACCGACCAACCCATTCAAGCTGGGGAAAATTCTTTGCAACAAATCCCCTTTCTAATCCATTTATCCTCTCCAGTGAACCTGTTCCCTCCAACAATGAACTTCCACAACCTCCTTAAGGCTCGGAAGCTGGAAGCTCCCTTACTAGGATTCTCTTTCTCTCCAATGGTTTTCAGATTTTACAGAAATGCTACAGGTGGAAATCTCCTACTGAATGACTCTCATCAACTATGTACTGACACTCTCCTTGTGTTTCCCCTTCCTGCCCCAGAACAGCTCTCTACACTTTCCTCAGTGTCCTCCTGACCACTCTCACTTATTCCATATTACGCCTATAACGATGTCTCCCTTAACGTTTTGGATCCCGCTGTGCTGTGTACTGCAAATACCGATTCCTATGCAACACTAGCCTTTTGGTCAGGATAGCAACTTGTATATGCATTAATAATGAGGCTTTCTTACCTTCTTCTTCATTCCATATGAGATTAGATACACAGAACATGGCAGCAAGCTGAAGTTTCGCATTTGAATGACTCTATAGAAAAACAGTACTCAAGTTTAGATGAAGAAATGAAGAAATTCTCACTTACATTTTGGCATTCATCCTGTAACAAACATGGTGGCAAAGTTGAGACTAATTCTTATCTACAACTTCTCTCAAAGTTAGTGCCATAACATAAGGCACTTGAGTAGCATTCAGTCACTTCCTTCCAAATACTTATTGAGGTCTACAAGATATCCCTTTTCCAAGATCATGAGATGTTTTCCATGTAGAGTTTTTACAGGTACTGCTTACGTCACTGTAACATTCTTATGGGAAGCAACCACTGGATTTTCCTTTTAATCAGATCTTCAGTACACCCCTGCCATACAGAACTGTACTACGTGATTTCTTGAACACAACTGGGTATATGAAAGTTAAGTGCATGATACTGAACAATTTACACAACAAAATGCTAAAGTACTCTCTTTCATTCCTGCAGAAGAGCAACATAAAAAACATTTAAGACAAATTCCCCATACCATGTAATATTTGATTTTCTGTAGGATATCGTCATTGGTCATAATCAGTTCTTTTGCCGTCGTCCCATCTGCTATATTGGCAAGTATACATAATGTCTGAAAGAGAGGAAAAACTGTTAAGTTATTTGGCAACAGATCACATGCACACTCATACAGTTTCCCTGACAGCTCTGAACTTGTAAAAACCAATTTATTTAATTAGCTTTATTATCTCTAATCCAGAGTTTCCAGCTTGCTTACATCTGGGGCCAATGCCAAAGAGTTAACAGCTGCGGATGAACAGCCCTGGCAAAAAGCAGACATTGCCTTTTTAAACTAAAAAGCAACATTCGTTAATTCATTTCAATGAGTAAAATTTTAAGTGTCTCATAGAAACATGCAGCATATAGAAAAGATTAAATACACTGGAAAATAAAGCAGTCTATTCTGTATCAGTGGCTAGGGAAAAAACTAAAACCAAACATATCCGTCTGGTTCTTCAGGCCAGGAAAAGGAAAAAGAGAGGCCTATCTGCTGATCTAGCACAGTAATAACTTCTTTTCCACAAGTCTCACCCCTGCAGAGATAACTCAAACTACTAAGGCATCTAGTTATTTCTTGGCAATTAGAGAATCCATCCTACAGAATAACCTTGAAGGATCTAGGCTCATGTTGCACTACATACACATGACATTAAGACTTGCACAGGCAGCTTTCCTGGTTCTCAGGAGGCACTGGGAGATGCTCTACAAATTTCTTCCCAAAGAGCTGTGGAAGAACTTAACCACCTTTTCTGGGCGTGCAGGGATGACTACAGGAGGACACTGGAGAATGACCAGCACCTGTATGATGCCCATGTCTAAGCTGCACCACATTCACGTCAGCAGTTGCAGAGATTTGTTACTTCCAAGCAATTAATTACATACTGATGAGCCCTGTCAGTGACAGAGTTTAAGTACTGTCCTGCTAGAAGTATGTGTTCTTGCGTGCAGATAGGCAGTGCTGGATGTATGACTTGACTGAAATAAAAGCAAGCTGCTGATCACACAACAGGGACAAAAAAAAACGCTCCGTGTAAAAAAGCCCCAAACCCTGAAGGCTGTATCCCACCCTAATCTACTAGCCCTTTCCAAGAGCAATTCTCAGAACTGATTCTCCTCCAAAATAATTCTGAGAGGCTTGGCAACGTAAAGAACCTTGCAATGAAGGCCATTCCTGTCACTAGAGCTTTATCAGGAAGAATTATTCAGAAAGACACAACTCATTAACCCTCAGCTGTTTCAGAACCATGGTATCACTAAACTTGTTATCTATTAAGAATCATTTGGTTGTTGGGGTTTTTTTTCTAATTTTGCACTTAAATAGCCATAAAAGGCCTGTTTTCTTCAGCCCATTCTTCATTGAGCAGAGATTTAGACCAGTCTGGATTTAGCTTTACTTCTGTACTCGTTTGCCATGCTCTTTGCTACTAATATCCATCCTAAGCCAAAGCAACTCTCTAGACTCTCCCACAGCTTCTTGCTGCCCCATTCTTCATCACCACATGCCCTATATGCAGAAGAAACATGGTTCTCCATCTGATTGTCTTATCTGTCACAATAATTAATCAGCCAAATTCTGCCCATTTATCCTCTTACTTTTGCCTTAGCATCCCTGCAACAGGTATCCCTGTACACAGACTCCCTTAAGCTGCTACCAAGCCAGGGATGTTTTCCGTACAGGCCACCTCCTCTTCCCTTCTCCCTCTTCTCTTGTATACTACTTAAGTTTTAATTTGTCAGGGCATGTTCCTTCCCACTTTTTCCTGGGCTAAACCAGCCGACTCATTTCTCTGCTAGTATCTCTCTTCCTCTAATTGCTGCTGGCTCCTGTAGGCACCCAAGAACAGCTGAGTTCCTGCACCTCCCAGCAGAACACGCATTACTGCCACAAGGCGGCTGATGACTGTGTTCTTCATCACTGACTGCTCCAATGGCTGCTACAGGAGCAAATAACCAGGATGCTTTCCCCAGCGTGAAATACTGGCTTCTTTCTCTTGCCTTGTTCCTTCTGTCCCCTTTCTGCCATGCAACTGCCTTAGGTTCAGTTCTTCTGCTCTCACATATCGTGCTCTCCTCTTTAGCAAACCGACATTTAAAAAACCACTCTGAATACAATTCAAATACATTTACAATAATCCATTAGAAAGAACAGCACTCCTGTAGGTACTAAAGTTAAGCTGACAGATCTCAGGAACATATTCACAGCTCATCGTAACCCCAAACAAAAAAGACAAGCTGATAAGAGTAAACATTCTTAGCTGTTCCTTAAATTTCATTCTGCCAAGACAACATGAAACAAACAAAGAGTACCTGCTCTTTGACTTCTATATTGTGCTCCCCTTCCAGAATGAGGGTCACTGCTTGCATGATTTGCTTCCCGTGAGTGCTCATTATGTGGTCTATGTGCTGCCAAAGCAATAATGAAATACAATCAACATAACTTTCCAGACAAAGAAGGGGCATTCCTACTTGAATTACTCTAAGTAAAGAGTAGCAACATCGCACAAAGAACCTAGCTCCTAGCAAGGTCTCCCAAAAGCAAGAACTTATCACAGCATAAACACTTCATAATATTCCTCTTCATTTGAAGTTTGGTCTTGTTTGAGAGATATGGGCCTTGGTTCTGATTTCACTGTAACCTGTAGAAAAGACACTGGTTTCCCAGTTGCACGGAGGCCAGTCTGAAGACTGAATCCTGCTGGACCCAAGCTCTAAGCATGACGCTGCAGTTAGAAAGAACCACTTCTGGTAACAGGGAGCTATCAGAGAGGGGTAAGGAAACTGAGGTTTCTTATCTGGTATTTGCTACTCTTACTGGAACACTGTGACCAGGTCCAATTATCCACATTTCAAAAGTCTGAGAGGGTTCAAAGAAATTAGTCATATACGTTACTTATTGTTTAGGAAAACTGTCTCAAGTTAAAAGACTTACAGGTAAAAGGTCATTTGATCACAGATGATAAACACCTACACTAAAATAAAAATGATCATTAGGCGTAACAGAAAAAGATGAAACTCGATCTACTGGATTAACTGATAGCAAAACTCAAAGAGTGACTGCAAAAAGCCACCAGAGATTACCACCACATGGCACACTACAGTTTTTTAAGACGCTAGAGATTCTTGTAGGACTTCTTAAAATTGCTAATAACGAGACCTCATTCGAAAGCTGCTGGATGAGTTTTTCTGGAGTGAGTTTTGGACAGAGAATGGGAATGGCTGGTCCTGGCTCTAAAACATACTACAGAAAGTAGGTGAAGCTGGTACGTAGTTTCAGATTAAGAACACCTTAAGTGATAATGAGACTCTGCTGTCAAGAGCTCAGGGTGAATTTAATGAATGAGTGTTTATTAAATATCTTTTCACATTAAGACAGAGCTAATTTTCTATGAAGCTTATTGAGACTCAACGAGTACAAATATCAGAAGATTTTTTGCAGTGACCTTTTTATGGTAGAAACACAATACGTGATAAATGCACAGTAGAGGCTTCGTGGTTTTTTTCCCCCACAAAAATGTTGGCTTGCCAAATGTTTGCTGCATGTTTTCCCTCTGTTCTTCACAGGGGATTACCCCTTTCTTTTCCTCCACCAATATCTCTTTCTCCCTGTCAAAAACAATTCATGGGCTTACATTTTCAAACCATTTTATTTCAGTGTGTAAAATGAACGTATGCATTTTGTAAGTGCACAGTCCCACAGTCAAATTCAAAAAGCCAGTACTATCTATATAGTTGGGTAAGAACAGAAATATTTCAGGTGTCAAGAAAGAAGAAACACAGGTATCCTTAAGCTAAGCACTGCTCCACACATTGACTCAACAGTGCAACGCTCTTATTGTTGTTCTGGACAAGTTTCACAGAAAGACTGTTAGGAAAATAATTTTGCTGAAAGCTAAATGCAATGGAATTGAACATTAAATGTAACTGTCTAGCTCTATATTTGATCATAATTACAAAGTTACAGTGGACATAGATAACTTTCAAATGCTTTCCTATGCAGATTTGTACATTTGGTTACAGCTACTTGGATAAATCCAAAGGCCTCAGTCATAGCAATATGTGGAACATTAATCTTAAAAAGAAAAATAACCTGTCTTACAAAAAGGTATTGTATTGTTTCCATGTTTGATCGGCTTTCAGAAGAAGGTGTGTTTGCAGCTCTACTTACTGGGCGAGTAGACAGAAGATTCCTGAGCAGTCCCAAAGTTTTCATCAGAACATTTACATCAGAATCAGAAAGCAACTGGAATAACTGCTCTGTACTCAGACCTCGTAAGATATCTGATTTGATCTTCTGTTCTGCTTGAAATGCCACGTTCTGAAAGAGACAGATATTTTTTGCTTGAATTTCTACATTGAACTTGGGCTTTCACTTTTCTAGTAGACTATTACCAGCAAACATATGTCCCTTCCTAAATAATCTTGCAAAGGTCATAATTTTTATGAACTGCTATACAGTGAATTAAATTCCCACACAGTCTTATGGCTGACCTCGTTACTACCTGCTTTTATTTGTCCCCTGGAATGCTACTGACACTACTTAACTGTTTCCCTGAATGACTCTGGCAACCAAACTGGTATCAGAATTGAAGTCTTTATTTTATTTTATGGACTAACTAATGAAGTGTTCCAGGCTGATACTGTTTTCCTTCTGTACTTAGGTGGGAAAGACAAGCCGGATTTCAGTGCTGTTATTTTTAATAACAACTGATGAGTTCTTTAAGTTACATTCACAAACTTCTTAAGAAGCAAAATCACGAGCAGTATTTCATCCGTGTGTTCTGCTTACCATTAAAGCCCAAATGCCGTTCACTCGCAAGGCAAGATTTTCACTCTGTGTTAAACTACATAGAAGTTCTATGGCTCCTGATTCTAAAATGGGCTGAAATGAAGAGGGGGGGGAGGAAAATGTCTTTAAAACACTACTTAGACTAATTACACATATACAAAAACGTAAATACAATACAAAAAAGGCTTGCTTATTATCTTATTCTGAGTATACAACATGTCTAGTCCACTCACATGAACTGGCCAAGCCACACCCTATATTCATGAGCATTAAAAGGGAGGTTTTCAAGGAAAAATTCAGATCAAGATGGCTTTATTCTCATGTGCATGTGTACATGTATACACACGGCCATACACGTGTGTGTGTGTATATATATATATACACACACACACCCCTACTGCTGTAATACTACACGCACATCTGCCACACTCACACAAGCAAACAGGTTTTCCACAACAACTTTCAGCATGGGACTGCTCTCCAAAAACAGTCTTCCTTGAGCAATCACATCTTTTTGGGTATCAAGCGGGATGCATGCAACTGTTTAAAAGAGGTTACGGACAACGAAAGCTACTTGATTATCTTTGTTGACATTTAATCTTTGCATTTACTAATCAGATCAAACCAAAATCCAACAGAAAAAACTTTAGCATAATGAAGAAAACTGGAGACTCTTCTTGATGATCAGATTGAAATGCAAAACCTTGCAGCATCACATCTTTAAATGACAGGATAAATATCACGCACCTTTTCTTTCCAGCTGACTAATGTAATGAGAGTTAAGTTTGGAATAACTGCTTTCAATCTGAACCAAATTTGAAGTACTAGTTTTACCTAAGACCTGAACAGCTCACGTGCTAAAAGGATTCATCTGATGACTTATTCCACTCTAGTATTTAAGGTGTTCCTTTCTTCCAGAAGTTACTGCTTCAAAAGCAGTGAAGTTTTTTACCTGAGTTTTGGGGAAGTTGTGTGGTTTTTAACCCAGTTAAGAGCTGAATTAATCAGAAAACAGGAATGTGTGGAAAAGACAGCACTTTGTAGGAACAGGCTCGTCTCAGGGAATAGCAGCAGGACTGTAACAGAACCCTGCAGGCAGCAGCAGTTTATGCCAAAGTTCACCTGGTCCCAAGCACTTGTGCCCTGCAATGCCAGTGATTTTGCGATGGATCAGGTAGCTGGCTGGCTCCTAGGAACTTCTCCACAGCCACAGCAGAGGGGAGACATTGCAAAACTGGTTTTGACTCAGCTCTTTTACAGGGTAAAATACAGATCTGCTTCAGCTTTGTTTATTTTCTGAAGCAAGTGGTAGTTTACATACAATTTTCAAAATACTATATAGGGAAAAAAGGTGATATATCAAATAAAGATCAGGTGGTTTATAGATGCTTTCAAATCTAATGTTTCTAAATATGCCTCTGTTTTGCATATTTTGTTTTGGCAATGATGTTTTTTACATGAACCACATGTCCCGACAGAAAATGCAGTATTTCAATCCAATGTGAAGTGGAAACACTACACTGACTGGGATATGTCGTATGAACAGGGAAGCCCACAGGCCAGTGAACTGTGCTTGTGTTATTTCAGTTAATATTCGGTCTCACAGACCTGACTAAAACCACCAAGATCAATGGATCAAACCAAGGTAATCTGAAGTGCCCCACAGGAGCCCACATATACAACCTTGCAAATGTTTTCTGTAATTAAGAAATATTTAAGACTTGGGGAATTTTCCATTGCTATGAAGTGCTGTTATGTATGTATGATCTGTATGAAATACAGACATTGCAGAAATCAAGAACAGATATCCTGTATCATTCATTCAAGAACAATAAAAACCACAACTCTGCCATGCCACCATTTTCAAGATTACAGCAGTAAGTCTCTAAGACAATGGATCATATTTCCAATTATCAGTTTGTTTTCTTCTTCTATATCAATTTTTAGGTAAGTATTCCACAAATAAAAAACCTCCAAAATTTTGCATCTGATTCTTTTCTTTAGAGACTACATTTAACCATTCAACCATATTTAACTGTAACAGCACTGTAAACAGATGATTTGAGGTTTTTCTATTCACAAACTATTAGTGATACAGCCTGCCTAACACTGCAGCTCTAGAACACTTCACAAATAGTGGCTACCAATTAAGACACCTTTATGCTTACTTATCCATTGTATAATGTAACTTTTGTCTATTAACTCTTTTTCATTTCTGGATAAATACTGACCTCCTTGCTTGGAGAGAATTCCAGAAGAAGATTGCATAGCGTGGAAGATGCTACAACGAGAATTTCATTTGGAGCATTCTGTAAAACCTGCAGTCACAAAGGGGAGAGTGAGGAATCTCTGTTTACTAGTAGGATAAGGGATCAGTTTGAAATGGAAGACCTGTAATTATGCTGTACATCAATATTCCATACTTTAGGAGATGCTTTGATGCTAGCAGTGCATACCCAGACAGTGCTGATTCAAGTTGCTGTGATGATACACATACGTGACAAGCTGGAGCAACACAAAGTTCCTTCACAGAAGCTACATTTAAGAGCTTTCAGGCCCAATTTAGAAGAAATCAGTGGGAACAGATCCCTGCAATGCAAAGCACACGTGTGCTGGCAGTTGTAATTTGGCTCTGCAGCCATTCTCTCAACAGAGAACAGGCTGTGTCCTGCAGCGCACTTCTGTATCACAGCTTACAGAAAAGCAGAGGAAGCTCCAGGAGGAGCCTCCTCAACATTTCTGTACCTTGTGCAAAGCACAACACGTCAAATATCCCCATGACAATCCTTTGTGAAAAGCAAGTAGCCTGGAACAAGTTACACTCTTATGTGTGCCTCGATCTCCAGCAGAACCAACATACGCCATTGTCAAACAGAGCATCCCCCTGCATGTCCTGAGAAAACTCAGTGAGGAAACAGGCATGGAGGATGCAACTGCTCCTCCAGCAAAGAAAGGGGGAACGGAGGGGCCATTCTGTACCACCTTTTGTTTCAGAGCAGTGAGCAAACCGCAAACACTAACAACTACTGCATTTGCAGCAGCTTGCATTAAAATACATATACATAAGTCCTATAGTTTTAAACACTGTTCTTCCATGGCTCACACAGCTATACATGCTAGGGGAGAGCGAATGGACTTGCGTAGTTGTTATTAATCTAGACTGAAAATTATTTTAACATTACTTTTATTTTTCTATTAAGAATAATTCTTCACATTTTGGAATGAACAGACAAGTTTCTGACTTCAGCTTATTTAACACAAATCAAAATTAACAACTGCCAGCAGCTGCATTCACATAGAAGTCTGACATCTACATTCGTTTTTTTCACATGGCTCACGGCTCTCCTTTTATGCTAGTTGTGCTTCTTCAATCAGTCCTGTTGGGTTTGTGTTTTACATTTACGAAGGTTTGATGTTTTCATACTTGGCCTTCTGCAAACTCTTAAAGTATTCAAACCATTCCCTCCAAGCCCCTTCAGGTGATGATCATGAGTCCTGAATCACGGGATTATTACGCTATAGCAATTGCACAAAACTTGCACGATCAAATCTCCCTTGACCTCCCAATAAGACTAATGAATTAGACATCCATGGATTAGTATCACAACTCACACACTTCATCTAAGGATGAATGCTTAACTTGTAGTAAGTGTATTCTGTATACTGTCAGAAAATAATTTCCCCATCATTTCTATCATGAAACTGTAGAAAAAAGTAGACCCATACTTTAGGGCTTCTAATTCATGCAAGCAACATAAAAGGCTGAGAAAGTTTCTTGGCCTGTGGCCAAGAAGATGGCCAGAGAGCATAGTATAACTAGTGAGTAAAATCTTCTTAAGTCTGCAACTTGTGAGAGTTAGAACATAAGCAGAACAAAGAAAGTCAGGCCTGAATAAAACGTCACTGAGTAGTACGCCCAACAGGCATCTTTCCTGTATTGAAATGTGGCTATGTCTCGAGCTAGCTCAGCGGTGTCAGTGAGCGAAAACCGACCTTGGGAGAGAGGCACAGTTATGCTTGTTGGAAGGAAGCCATGGGAGCAAGAAGAGAAACTTTAAGATACGGAGTAGTCTGCAGTGCTTGTGGCCTTGTAGATAAAGGGAGTTGCTAAGCTGCTGTGTCTGCAATAGAAAAAAGCGCTAAGAGTGGAAAATTACTGAGCATAGTTACAGACTGACATGTCAGCCTCCTGCAAAGGTATAAAAGGCTTGCTTGATTTTAATAAACTGTCTTTGTGCCTTCGATCCACTCCCAGAGTCTGTGCATCATACGCCACATTGAAATACCACTAGAAATAACTGAAGGATCCTCTCCTTCCTTCCAGGCTCTTGAGCGAAGCTTTGTACAGTCAGCTCATAACTGCCTCATTATCAGGCTCATCAGTTCACGACTTGCAACAACACTTTCTCTGGTCTGGCCATTTTACTTCTGAACAAGTCAAGCTCGCTTCAGGTGATTCTCATGGGTGTCAATACAGCCCAAGCTTTCCGGCTTCTTGCTAGCAGACTTTGTCTGTTCCCCATTTTCAAGGTCTAAAAGATGTTGAAACTGAGAAACTGGTTTACCTGCACTCTGTGACAGTCACATTACAGAATGAGAGAAGATATATACCTTACACACTTTGAACTCATTTAATCTTGCAGGTAATTGCATTATATTAAAATATGTCTTTTTATAGGTCTTGCTGAGCGCTTTGGCTTCAATTTTAGAATCTGCAATGAGATCTAGAGGGTACAGAATTACAGGAGAAAACGCAGATCTAAATTCTCACGCAGGGGTACAGACGAAGTCTGAACTGTGCCATCTAGTCTGAGCCTGGAATGAAAGGAGATAGAGCCCACCTAGTGCCCTACGTAAACATCAGGGATAACTGAGCCTCACTCACTGATCACAACAAAGAACAAGGAATCAAAACCCAACAACAACAACAAAAAAAATCAATCATGGATCACAGTCCTCTTTAATTGAATTTAATTGAATTAAAGTCAAGTTAATTGACTTTAAAGACTTAGTCGTGTACCTTTAAGACAGCCACAAAAATGTCAGGTATGTAAACAGGATGTGAAAAAACTGGAACTTAGAACGGCAGCATACGGGCACCTACAGCAACAGCAAATAGCAAGCAAGAAGACGACGACAGAAAGCCTATCAGGGTCTGACACATGTACTATCTAAGATATATAAGCAATACGCAAAAATAATAAACGCCATTTTGGCCATTTTGTCTGAATCCAGCCACGTAGATATACTGGATTTTGAGTCAGTCTCAACTTGCATCAGGGCAGATCCTGAGACTGTGACCAGTGGGTTACTGGTGAGACAGAGCCTGGTGAAGAGGAGTAGCACAGCGGGCAGCTGCTAGATGCCGGGAGAACGTGATGCCAGTAAGGTGAGCCACCAGGGACAACATGGGGTCTAATTTATCTAAGGAAGATACCATGGTGCTGTCAATTTGGAAGTTAAGTGTTACAGAAGCGTGGAACTACTTTACATGGGCTGCAGTTAAGACCTATGTTATTGTGGGCCAAGAGACACAGAGTAGAAGCGTCCACTGTGACTGCTCTTAGCGTGCTGACCTGGGAGAATTTAGGATCAACACTGTTAGAAGCTGTGGCGAAAGAGGACAAGGAGGTGTTGGGGCTTTTGTCTACATGGGGACTGCTTAGAGATGCTGTGGAGGGCTTGAAAAGTCGGCAAGACGCGAGCTGGGGCTTGAAAAGTCGGCAAGACGTGAGCAGGGGTGCTTCACCCAAACCTCCCCTGGATCCCCCTTCAAACAACAGACAAGAGGGTGAGGTGGGGGGGGAGGGGGAGAGTCCATGCCCCTTACCAGGCACCACTCCTTAATGTCCTGAAGCCCCTAAATCTGTTCAACAGCATCAACCTAAGTTTGGTAGCGGTTCTGAGGACAAGGACAACAAGCAGAAACCTTGGCGGACCGATCCCAGCCCCCCTGAGTTCCGCTGACATTTGTGCCGGCCAACATTTCCTCCTCCCCCTGCTTCTTCTCCCCTCCTGCCTGCCCCCGCTGTTCCTCCCCTGCCCTCGCACGATGGAAATGCCAAAAATCTGGAATCATGTCCAGCTACGACAAGGTTATCAGTCAGAGGCAGTGAAGAATGTGGAGGTGGTAGAAATCCAGTATCCAGCATTACGGTAATGCCACACGACCCTCGACAATTTTGGCAGGCTGTAAAAGATGAGGCACTAAAAGAGGAAAACTGAGATTTAGTAGAACAGCTAGGCAGACCACTCCTTGATGTTCCTACTTCCTTCCACCACTGCACTGCATCTGTACCCTGTTATAACAGGAGATATGGCTGCTGGTAACCTTAACGTTCATGTACCGTTTGCTTCGAAAATAGTGCAGGACTTGCATAAAACTGTTTCTCAGCACGGGGTGAATCCGCCGGCTCCAATGCAATTGTTGCGCTTGCTCACCACGCACACTTTGTCCCCTTTCGGTATTGCCCAGCTGGCGCGGATCATGTGCCACCCTGCGCAACTGGCGGTCTTCCGCGCCACCTGGCGGGCAGCCGCGGAACAGCAGGCGCTGCACAACAGAAACCTTCCGCGAGCCGATGCCCGGGCCGGCCCAGGGCCTGACGCGCTGACGGGCACCGGGCAGTATTGCCAACCCTCGGCAGCGGGCTCGGTCGGTGGCCCACCCCAGTATTAGATCAAATCAAAAATATAGGCATGCAAGCAATAACGAAAACCGCGCAACTAGCGGAGCCAAAAAAAAAGAGTTATACAACAATTAAGCAAGGCCCCAAAGAACCATTTTTGCTGCTTGTGGAAAAGTTGCAACATGCTGTTGCCTCTCAAGTGTTTGACCCTCACCGGCGTGCCATGCTAGTAAGGCAATTAGCCAAAGATAATGCCAATGCTGATTGTCAAAAAGTAATAGAAGGATTGCCAGGAGAACCCAGTTTAGAAACTATGCGATCAGCCTGTGCCAAGGTAGGTACCTTGGAACACAAGCTAGCAGTAATGGCTGCTGCGGAAATGCAACGTTACTCTTGCGGTAAGTCAGGACACCGTAAACGGGACTGCCCCTCCAAAAAACAATGCGTGGCACAACCCAGACTGTCCCCGGCAGAAATTACTTGTTTCCGCTGTAGAAAGGTCATTTTGCAAAGCAATGTCATTCTGATTTCGATAAAGAAGGATTCCGCCTAGCAGGCCAGGGAAAAGCTCACAAGAGTGCGAGGAGGCGCACGCCGCCACACCAACCGGCCACAAAACATCCAAGTCCACATTGATGTTACTGATGTAGAATTTACAGGTGAAGTACGTGCCTTCATTTCTACACCTGTGCCTCCTGCTACAATCCCAAAAAATAAGACACCTTGCTCAACTTGTGCCTTTTGCGAGTTGTTCCCTGAACAGAGCCTGCATGGCGGGGTGATGAAGGATTCGGCTCCACAGGAATACCTCCGGTGTGTTGGACACAAGGACTATCTCCACAAGGACTCAACCTGACCTGCACTCTGGCATTATCGGGAGGCACTCCTGCACAAGGGAAGTTGAGTGGCCTTCTGGATACCGGAGCAGACACACTGTCGTATCAAGCAAGGACCGGCCACCTCCATGGCCTCTGGTAAATAACGCAGCGGGAGGCGTAGGTCTGGGGGCATGACTACTAGCTGCTTGTCTGTGAAACCTGTACAGATCAAAACGCAAGAAGGACAGACTGCCAACGTCCACTGCGCCACTGGCTTTGTGGGGCTGAGATTGTTTAGGACAATGGGGAGTTGGGTTTTAACCACGGATTTTTAACTGGGGCCACTGTACTTCAGCAGTGAAGCCCCCTACCCTTGGTCTGCTTGGTTAACTGACACACCGGTATGGGTAGGTCAGTGGCCCCTGCCCCAGGAAAGGCTGTGTGCCCTGCATGAATTACTTAACGAACAATTAGACACGGGCCACATCGAAGAATCACACAGCCCATGGAACACCCCTGTATTTGTGATAAAAAAGTAAAGGGTGATTGTTGCATGACCTGTGTAAAGCCAATGCAGTGATGGCCCCTATGGGGGCCTTGCAGCCGGGATTGCCGTCTGCCACCGTGATACCAACGGAGTGGGACATTTTATTGATCTGGAAGATCGGGTTTTTACCTTTTCCTTTACAGTACCAACTAGAAATAACTCTGAGCCCACAAAAAGGTACCACGGGACTGCGGTGCCTCAAGGCGTGAGAAACTCGCCAACCATTTCTCAGTGGTTTGTAGCCCAAGCCCTGAGCTCAGCGAGAGACAAATACAGAGATGTTTACTGTTATCATGACATGGATGACACTTTGCTAGCAGCACCATCAAAAAGAGCTGCTGGAGACAGTTGAGAAGGATGCCAGACATAGTTTAGCAGAATTTGAATTGACTGTAGCTCCTGAAAAATTTCAGAGCCCTGGAAATATCTGGGCATGAATGTGCTGAAGAGAACTGTCTCTCCACAACCTATCCAATTGAAACCGGATGTAAAGACCTTGAATGATGTCCAAAAGCTTGCACGAATGCTGAATTAGCTATGGCCTTTTTTAGGCCTTACTAATGAACAAATGCAACTACCTTTGCAACTTTTAAAAGGAGACACAGATCTTTTAGGCCCAAGGCATTTAGCGGCTGCAGCCTTGGCACTTGTGAAAGAAGTTGAACAGTTGATCTCTGCACGACATGTGTGGTGTGTAGATATCACACTTCCTTTAAGTGGTTTTATTTTAATGGAATGATCTTCTCCTTATACTATGTTGGCCCAGTGGAACCAAGCTGGGGAAGATCCACTGCATGTGCCTGAATGGTTGGTTTTGCCTTTGCAGTCTAAGAAAACTGTTGTTGGATGGTACGAATGTGTTGCCGATTTGATCATAAAAATCCAAAAAAGATGTTCAGAGTTGACTAGAGTTGATCCATCAGCTGTGATTATCCCTGTACAACAATTCTGTTTTGAATGGGCTCTGTCAAACTCTACTGCCCTTCAAGTGGCTCTTGCCAATTTTCAAGGGCAAGTTCAGTACCATCACCCACTTCTGAAAATGACTGTAGATCTCACTTTGCAGCCACGGCAACTAAGTCAGAGACGACCAGTCAAAGGTGACACAGTGTTTACAGACGGGTCTGGATTTACAGACAGGTCTGGAAAAACTGGAAAAGCTGCAGTCACTTGGAAACAGAATGGGCAATGGCATTCCCAAATTGCGTATCAGGAAGGATCCCCGCAAGTCGTAGGGGATCCAAGGGCTGCGGCCTTGGCATTTCATTACTTCCCAGGCCCTCTTAATCTTGTTACTGATTCAGCCTGTGTGGCAGCCCTCCTTCCCAAGTTAGAGATGGCTGTCCTTGGCCATGTCAACAATCCCAAGCTTTTTACAGTTTTGACTTTAGTTTGGGAAGAAATTCAGAAATGCCATTCTCCATTTTATGTTATGCATGTTAACAGCCATACTTCCCTACCCAGTTTTGGAATTGAAGGCAGTGCTAGAGTTGATGCTTTAGTTTCTGTGGCTCTGTCAGTACCCGTTCCTGATGCCCACCAGCAGGCTGTGTTAGCCCACCAATTCTATCATCAGAACTGGCGATCCTTGTATATCAATTTGGTCAAAAGGGTCCCTCTCAGGCTGCTGCATGCAGTATTGTTGCAGCCTATCCAGACTGTCAAAACGTTACTTCTGTGCCAAATTATGGAGTTAATCCTAGAGGCCTTCAAGCTTTACAACTTTGGCAAACAGTTGTAACTCATTACAACAAGTTTGACAGACAAAAATATGTCCATGTTACAATAAAAATTCTGCTGCAATGATTGCTACTGCCCACACAGGTGAGACCAGTCGTGACATCATTCGGCACCGGCAATGTGCTTTGTCTGTGCTTGGCATCCCCCTTGCAATCAAAACAGACAATGGACCTGCCTATAGCTCCAAGTCTGTCAGGCAGTTCCTTTCCCTGTGGGGGATCTCCCACAAATTTGGTATTCCCCATTCCCCCTTGAACACATGAATGGTACTCTTAAACACCTACTTGAAAAACAAAAAGGGGGAATGAAGGGAATGACCCCAGAGGCATGTTCAGAGAAAGCATGCTATGTTTTGAACTTATTGAAAATCTCAGTTGACCATGTGGTGCCTCCCATTTTGCGGCACTTTGTGTCAATTGGTGACAAGCAGCCAAAGCACAAAGGCGTCTTGGTGCGCATGAAAGACCCTTGTACCGGGCATTGGTCAGGACCGATGAATTGTTAACTTGGGCGGAGAGGTTATGCTTGTGTCTCTACAGATGAAGGCCCGTGATGGATACCTGCTCGCTGTGTGCAGCCTGAGCTTAGCGTGCCGGACCATGGGAGCACTGCTGCCGCCAGTCAACCCAACAACCAATGTGTGGTCTCCTTAGCACAGCAACTGAACCCATCCTGGTTTGGTGTGTCTGTGGTGCAAGGCAGTCAGCCGTTCCACACGCATCTGGTTGGCGTGCCCTTCCTCGAAATGTGTGTTAACAGACATTATTGCGCAAAAGCTGAACGTACGATTTCAGTAAAGGCTCTGGGGAATGAAGGATCTTACTGAAAGCCTTGATATTTGTGATAATCTGTTACCTCTGTATAATGTTAACCACAAGAAATTGATATTGTTGGCACTTTGAATGCCGATAGTTGTTTTTATGTAGATGCTAATGTAACAGGAGGACATGATGGGACCATGGCATCCGCATAAATCAACACGTGAACATGTTGATAAGCATAATGTGCTTAAACATAAAATAGCTTTAAGATGAAGCATGTAATGATGTAGTTGATTTATGGAACAGATGGGAACGTATTGCAGCAGCTCTTCTCTTAGCCGGAGCAGCAGCAGGGAAAGCATTAGAAGAGTTAAATCACCTTGTTTGTTAGGTAGTTTAGAATGAGAGTCAAACCTCTAGCCTTTTGGGATTGTTAGCAGATGATTTGCCACGAGTACATCATGGGGTTTTACAAAACAGAGCAACTACTGACTTTTTGTTGTTGACTCAGGGACATGGCTGTGAGGATTTTAATGGCATGCGCTGCATGGATTTAGGTGCCCCATTGCAGCAACATGTTATCAAAATCCGAGAAAATGTTGGGGTTTTTGGCATCAATTCACTCAATTGGCAGGATTGTTTGTTTGTTATTGCCTTGTTTGCTGTCGTGTTTGCAAAGGGCCCTGCAGTGCACAGCAAACCTGGTACTAGCTGTTCAAAAACAAACAGGGGGAATTGTAAGGGTCTGCAGACAAGTTAGTTGACTTTAAAGACTTAGTCGTGTACCTTTAAGACAGCCACAAAAATGTCAAATATGTAAACAGGATGTGAAAAAACGGAACTTAGAACCGCAGCATACGGGCACCTACAGCAACAGCAAATAGCAAGCAAGAAGACGATGACAGAAAGCCTATCAGGGTCTGACACATGTACTATCTAAGATATATAAGCAATATGTAAAAATAATAAACGCCATTTTGGCCATTTTGTCTGAATCCAGCCACGTAGATATAGTGGTTTTGAGCCCATCTTGACTTGCGTCGCCACATCTAGGTAATTTCTATTGTGATTCTACAGAAAGACATGCAAATTGAACAGATACCACATCCTGTTAATGGCACAGAACACTTCAGTAGCTGAGACTTGACTTTTCTTTACTTACCTTCATTAAAGGTTTCCATACAGCATGATCCTGAAAACTCGTCCTGAGCTGCTGTACAGAACGGGACAAACTGTGCAAACATCTGTAATGGAAAAGAAAGCTTCATTGTGAAACATACCATACACTAATGTAATATATACATTGCTTCTACACAAAGATTTTGGTAAGTATTAGACTGTAAATTGCAAAATGAAAATATTGTACTAGTCCAGGATAAATCTCCCCCAATAAATTTTCCAACAGTAGAAATTACTTCAGATTAGCTTTTGAAAAATGAGCAGAAATTCTAGTAAGTGCAGCATCAGACTTTGACAAGACAAAAGTATTTGTATGAATCAGAAAAGCTTCCTACCTGACTGCAGCTAATCGCACCTTGATACCAGATTCAGACAAGCCATTAACAATACGGTCCATCATATTTTCAGTCTCAATGATCTGGAGCAAAGAAGAATTAATGTTATATGAATAATATGAGCATTCATGAGTTTGTTTTTGTCTGCAAGATTTTAAATATTGCATATAAAAACTAGCTAAAAACAGCAAGACACATTCTCTTCCCAGATGAAGTGGGAAGTAGTGTGTATCTGCAATACCATTTAGGAAAAAAAAAAAAATCTACATTCTATGCTCCACTACTGCTTTCAAAATTATTTTATTAATCATCAAGGAACAAGAGGTTGTTTTGGATTTTATATATATAATATGAATTACCCTTGATGTCATATTAAAACAAAAGAGAACATGTGTGAGTGCACACAATATATATGAACTACAGATTAGAGACATGTTGAAGTGCTATCTGGAAAAATATATATAGCAGTTTATCTGCCATATTTAGACATGGCCAGCACAAGCACTTAAGACTAGGATAAAAAGGAGTTAATACCAAGATGAAAGATGGCACTTGTATATTAAATCAACTTTGACATGTACACACCCACCACTTATTAAAAACAATGCTTGGATATGAAAAATAAGGATCCTTACTATTAACTAAGTTCATCTTTGCAACAAAAGAGAAGTCGATAGGTTTGACTTCTGGAGATCCTGATTGGTTCCCCACTGATAAATCTTCCTGCTAGTTATGTTTTCAACATTTTTCCTGCCTCCTTCCTGTCCATATCTTTCTTCCTTCTGTTTTCCCCCCCTTTAACCAGCAAATAAACTGAGAAAATTCTCCTGCTTCCTGTACTTGCCATGTTTCATGTAGTAACTCCATGATTAATTTTAAAAAAATGCTGCTTTTAATCATTCATTGTTTAATTTCCCTCGACTTCCCACACATTAATTTTTAACTATACCAGTGCTCCAATTATCCAGTCTCTTTCCTGTGATGTTCGGAAAGAGTTTGTTCTCCTTCACACCCACTGCTCTGTTATGATAGTGCAAGCCCCCTTGGTCACTTCAGAGTCGTGGAACAAATTTTGACTTTTGTTTCCCAATGTGATTAGACTTTCCAGTTTTATTTTTAAAAACAAACAAACATTTGTTTTATAATAGGATACCTGACAACAGAGGTTTATTCTGTCCCTCAGAACACAAGTTTCATAAATTACTTGTATGCCACAATATTCCTTATGAGTAGCAAGGACTGCATGATGTTGAAAGACAATTTATTGTGAGAAGCTAGTTCATCACTCTGAAGATGTTTACATAAATAAACATTACTCTTATATCTTGTTATGGCAAGACATTATTTTTTGTTAAAATCCCATGCAAAGAAAGTGCAATCCAAAAGTTTATATTAATGTAACAGAAATACAGCCTTCTCATTTCAACCTATTTACACCACAATGAAAAACTTTCAGCTACGCCTTTGCCAGATCACTAGTGTTTTTCACTGGCTCACCTTTTTTCGGATATCTTCATCATTTGCTCCCAGGGAAGCATAGAGCTTGAAAGCAGCCTGGCGCAGTTCATGGGCATGCTTCAGATCATGGTCAAGCTATTTAAATAAAGCACAGATACCAAATTTTGACACTAAAAAATTACAGGTGTGATATTCTTATTTGTTGCAAACTAGTGCTTATCTACTGGGGTTTTGCCTACCACACCAAGGGCAGCCAGAAACTCAAACGAACTGCTGTTCCATTAGCTCACATCCACATTTACCAACTGAACACAATTGAACTTAAGAATATGGTTAATCTCCCTGCTGAGTTACAGACAAGGCAACTTAAACAATCTGAGGCCAAACCACTTGTATTAAGTTACAACTCCATCCAGATCATATTCAGGCAAAAACTATTCCTATTTACCCAACAGAATACAGGAACAAGCCAGCAGAAGTGAAAGAATTGGGAGAGCATCAAAGGAAGTTTTATCAAGAGCATGGAAGCAAAAGCAGGAACCAAAGCCAGTCTCCTAAATCACAGGACCTCTATCTTAAAGTGGATGTTCGCTTCCAACTTCTGCTGCGAAGGTAACACAGGAGGGTGCAAGCTGTCTAGGAGGTTCCTGGAAGGTAACTTCTTAACGCCAGTGCTAGAGGGGTGAATTAGGGTGGTGCACTACTGGATAGGCTGCTCACAAATCAGGAAAAACTGCCTGGGGTTATGGTAATTAATGGGAGCACCAGCTATAGGGATCATAAAATCGTGGTGTTCAAGTTCCTGAGAAGGGTGGAAAGGGAAGAAGCAGAGTACAGAGCCTCGACTTCAGGAGAGCAGACCTGGAGGAGCAGATGGGGTGCACCCTGGCTTGTTCAGCCAAGAGAAGAGAAGAGAAGGCTGAGCAGAGACCTAAGAGCAGCCCTTCAACACCTGCAAGGAGAACATGGAACCAGACTCTTTATGGAGGTGCACAGCAAGAGAAGGAAAAACAAAAGTCAAATTGAAACAGGAGAGGTTCTTACTGGATATAAGAAAGATAAAAATTCACTACTAGAGCAGTCAAACTTCAGAAGAGATTGCTCAGAGAGGTTGTTTAATCTCCATTCTTGGCAGGTTTTCAAGAGTCAACTGGACAAAGCCTTGCACAACAAAGCTCAGCATTGACCCTGCTTTGAACAGAAAATTAAGACTTTTGGACCTCGTCACATTCGGTCCAGTGAGAATAATTCTATGATTCTGTACCAAAGGGTTCCACAAAAATATGCAATATTTAAATTCTAGACAAAATGCCAGAAAAATGCTAGTATTAGACAGCAAAGCACTGAAATAAAAGAACTGTCAAAAATTAAGCTGTACGAGTAATTCTCTCTGGTGCCGCTATATCAGAGCGGAATGTACTATATTATTGTTAAAAATAATTAAAACAGACAAGTACTCTGACAGAATCCTCATGTAGCTTTTACCTTACAGGGTGTAATTCAAATCATTCTTTACAAAGTAAGCACCCTGGCTTCCCAGCTGACTTTTTACAGACTTTCTGAACACTCACAGCAATGTCATAATATTTATAATTGCCCCACTCACATTTGGAACCTAATCATATTCCTGATGCTACAGCCAAATTCCATTACTCCCCAACTGGCTGCTAAACTTCCTTCTGCTTATTTAATTCTATACTGCAACTAATATTTTTTTATATATAATTTGTATATTTACATAGAATTCAAGGCAATTCTATATGCGGAATCAATCCCATTCTTTAAAAGTAAGAAGAGAAATGAGTCTACTTCTTGGGCTAGTTTCAGAGAAAAACCAAGGCTCCGTAATCCATTTTTCAGGGGTACTTTCTAGAAATCAGACTCAGTAATGAGGGGGAGGGAATAGGCAATGGGTATTTCCTTGTGCAGAATATCAAAAACAATCTGGCTTCTGAAGTTGATTTATCCACTAGCGCTTTAGAAAGTGCATGCAAATCTGTAAAAAAAGTTCACAGATGAGAACTCCTAGTACAACACCTATGAAACTAAGTCTCCAAGGTATATCTGGTCTATCTGGTCTCTGTCTATTAAACCATTTGCAAGTGCAGATAACTCACATTATGCAATGCTACAGGACATCCACATATTTTTCTGCTTTAACACAACAGACCGTCTCTGAACTTAACATTTTTCACAAGCCTGATGCAAGAATTTAAGCTGATCTCTCATCACATAGACTGTTATTCTTTTATGAAGCTGAAATGTACTGGTTCCTGCAGGTAAGCCTTTTAAACTCCGCAAAGGAGAAACGTGACAGATGTCTCAGACTGATACTTGATTGCTTTCTCTGTAAAATGTAATGAAACCCGTATGGTTAAGCTATAATAAACTACCCATAACCCATCTCTCTGCCTTTGACTTAGAAGAATGGCAGCATCCTTCCTACAGGCTGGGGAGTCCAGATAACCACAACAATTTCAGTTTGAATAATAAAGACTCCAGAAAAAGCAGTAAGCAAGCAAAGATTTGGGGACTACATGCAGCAGGAATCAAGTCCTATTGGACCTCTGTGGTCACCTTTCTATTGAAGAACCCAAACAGAAACTTTAAATAGAATAAAAAAATATCCTGAGCCCATTCTTTTTGCACATTTTTCAAAGCTTCAGAACTGGGTAAGGAAACGTACCCTCTTGATATCAGTGATTGCACTCACTGAGCTGGGATACTTGAAGTAGTCAGCAAGCATGACAATGAGGTGGTCGGTAATGCTGGCAATTCTCTGGAGCTCCACATCTGTTTCAATCAAATAGGCCAGTGTTTCTGCTCCTTCTACTCGCTCCTCCAGCAGTCTTTCCTTACTACACATTCGAACCAAACATGGCAGAGTCTGAAAAGTTAAAAAAAACAACAAAAAAAAACCAACAACCACCATGGTTTAGTGCACCTATGTTCATAAGGAAGCTCACAAAAAAAAAAAAAAAAAAAAAAAAAAAAGAAAAAAACCCCAGCTATCCTAGAGCAAACTTTAATAATGTTCTTTAGCGCCGTACCTTCAGAAAAAAAAGGGGTTTTAGTGGTTTTAAGGACTACACACAGAAAAATTGTTCAGGCATTATTAAGTATACAGTAGGCTAATTTCAACCAACTTCTCATGCAGTCAAAATTATGCAACGTTTAGAAGTAACTGTGGTCAAAGCTTCACAGAAGCTAAAAAAAAAAACCAACCCCAAATCCCCAGGTTTATTCTTACTACACAGGAACCTGAAGTATCCAATTCCATCAAGATGTACTTGACCTCTCCTGCCCTTCTGCAATCTAGGATTGACTACAGACAATGCAGTCAAAAATATTCTCAGGGCTTCCTTGACCCATGCTGCTCCTAGGAGTAGCAGGGAAGGAAGAATTACTCCTAAGTAGTACATTTGATCAACTAGAGATTAAGTCCACTTGGAATCCAAGTCCATCCTGCCTTACCCTGACATACTCTCTACCTTGGTTCCACTCACAGGGCAACATTTTTGTCATACCTTCTCTACTTTAAATATAAAAAACAATCAAATCTTTCTTTACCTGAAGCTCAGTGAAAAGCACTTAACTCTGGAAAGACCAGTTCTCCAGTGGTTGGGACTCTGTTCACTCAAGCCTCACCAAACAGAAATATGAAAATGGATGGGGAAGAACATCAAGGGTTTCGCTTGTGTAACTGCAGCAACTTCAGCAGAATTACACTAGTAGAAAATGTTTCTCAGAGTTATGTTTTTGGGGACCTGCAATAACATTTATCCATTGACTGTTCAAATTATTAAATAGATAATATCTTATCTCCATTCTACAGGTAAGGAAGCAGAGTTACAGGACTTGCCCACATTTATTAAAAAAACAGATGCTACCACAACGATTACCACTTGGGTTGTGAATCTTGCACCTAATCCAGTGAGCCAAAGCACCTCCTCTCTGTGATCTGTCACTTAAGACATCAGATAAGACCTTCAACCTGAACAGCTGAAAACTGGTTCTAATAGCACAGACACACCCAAGAACCTTCTGCTTCCTTAGGAAGTTTGCCAGAACTCTTTAAAAGAGAAGACAGTTGCTCAGGGTTGGTGAAATTAAGCAGCCCTCAGAAACTACCTCGTTCCAAAAGTGAGATTTCTAGGATATCTTGAAGTTTGTTCAAAGTTTGCTTTAAAAGCCTTCAGGTGTTTAATTATTACTATACTTTTTCATCTGCAGAATTTAGAACTGCACCATGATGATTAAACATCATCAGTTTCAATTACCAAGCTGGCATAAGGTATATTAAAAACTGAAGGTAGCATAAATAAAATCATGAAAGCTGAACATAAACTCTCAAAAAATTAACATTCAGGTTGAGTAAGAAGGAAGTAGAATTCCATGTCTAAGTCACAAACATACTGTACTTCCCAATTCTTTCCAAGGTCAAATATCCTGAAATTAGCTATTTCTTGGCATTCAAGGGCTAGACATTGTTAAATCACTGGCTGCAAGCACCCAAGAAACAGAAATCTCACACTTCTCAACTTTTAGCAATCCCACCTGTTTAAAATTAAACAAAATAAAGAATTCCACAGGACACGTTTTAACTGTTTCATCACACCTACAAGTCAGTACAA
This sequence comes from Falco naumanni, assembly GCF_017639655.2. Classification (NCBI taxonomy): domain Eukaryota; kingdom Metazoa; phylum Chordata; class Aves; order Falconiformes; family Falconidae; genus Falco; species Falco naumanni. The sequence continues at coordinate 3,213,927 of NC_054066.1, forward strand.
GGTAATTAATGCAGAGGAGTAGGGGACTGTACTAGAGGTGTAAGACGAAGAGCCACAAAGCACACCTGATCTTTTCTGGCCAGCAGATAAAAGTCTGAAAATGGACAATAAAGGTTGAATACTTAATTCACATGGTATTTCTGGGATATCATCAGGGCTACACAGACAAACAGTCACTTTGGTTATTAGGATTCCAAAAAAATAATTTCCCTTCCAATCAAATCCATTATTTATCAGCCTCCCCTGCCTTCTCCCCACCCTAACTCATTTTATTTTTTCCACATGTTACAGGCCAACCCACAACTCCAACTGGACAATGAAAATAAATCAAAACCATTTTGGAAAAACATATCCCTGACAGTCCTCTAAATAAAGAAAGTTTGATAGCAAAGGGTCAAAGCTCTCTTCAATAATTTCTGAAAACTAAAGGGGGCATCACTTTGTTTTAGTTCACCAGAGGTCAAACAACTTGTGACTGGATCTACCACAGACTGAGACAGTGTGTTATCTTGAAACTGTGGGCTCCTGGAGTGACCCCAGAAGAAAAGAAATTACCCTGCACTGTTTGAACAAGAAGGCAAGGTTCTGTGCCTTCCTTCTCTCCTCACTCTTTAACCTACTCTCAAGCATTACAACAAATCTTAGTCCACAACTTAAAAAGTTTACTTGTGTTGAGAAGCAGCTCCCAAGAAAAAGAAAGTGCTCCTGTCGCTGTGGACTGGCAAGCAAATCAGCTCATAATAGCCTGAAAGGACGGCAGCAATCCATTCAGCCCACGTGGCAGGGCAGGCGTAGTTCCACGCCGGCAGTTAGCAGGCAGCTCCCAGCAATAACCCACCTCTAGCTACGGCAGCAGCCCGTTTCCTCCCCCCAGAGCAGAACAGTTCCGGATCCCACACGTCCTGACCAGGACATAGCCCACGGTTAAGCAGACAGTGGAGGATTTCTCAGGGGAAGAAATTTTCAAGAGAAGAATGAGGTTTGCAGGAGCAAGATAGCTTAGGAGCATCGAATTGTAGCCCTCAGTCTGCAGGTGTTGTAAGGAAAAAGAAGAGAAATCAGGCAAGTGGAGTGTTGATTTGGAAAAAAGGTAAGTAGGAGAATGAGGGAGAACACAGCTTGGCTTCCTCAATTGCTGTAAGACCAGATGCCTGCGCAGAACAGATGCCACTATCAACACTGGAATGAATTGCATTTTGGACTTCCTTGTGTAAAAAGACAGGAGGGATGGGCCTTTGTCTCGGCCCACATATGGATTTTTTAATCTGTCATTACCTGGAATGATGAATACCAACATCCCAGTAACAAGAGCTGTAGATACGCCAGACTCTGCTGCCATGGATATCGAAAGGAATTAATATGCTTTCTTATTGCAGTATCTTACACATAACCTACTCTTTCCCCAGCGTTACTGAAGAGCAGGACTAAGGGCCAGCTCTTGAGACTCTGGTGATAGTTTTCTGGTTTAAAATGTAAGCTTGCAGGAGCCACCTTCGCACCAGACCACAGTCGGAAGGCACCCATCAGTAGCCTTTGACGGTGAGCACCTGCTGCTTCAAGCAGTACACTGGAGCTATCTGCTGCACAATCTATGGTCAGGCACATACATACTAGTTATCTGTTCACAAGAGGATCTGAATACCGCAGCGGGGCCTTCACGGCCAAAGATAACCAACTTTGTTATTAAAAAACATTACTGGGTCTGAAACCATACACCACCAAACCTTGACAATGACTGCTTTGCTGATGAGACCGTTCACTTGCTAAGACTCATTCCAAGAGCACATGTGGTCTCCTCCATCTTAGTACAGGGGCACATAGGGGGGGAAAAATATTTTTTCAGGCATTTAAACTGTATTTCCTTAAGTCTGAATTATGTGTTATTCTCTGGAACAAAGGATGCTAAAAACACGCTAAAAGCTTAGGAGTCTGCCAGACTGCTAAAGTAATTATCAAAGAAAATGAACATGTTTCCTTATTGCAGTACTACAGTAATACTTCAATATCTCATGGAGAAACAAGCAGTGTTAGTATTCTCTGATCTCTGGCTGATATGCTTGCTCATCAACAGCCTTTTTTTTTTCTTTTGACTGAAGTATGACTATTAAGAGATTACATTCCTATGGCATTTAATGAAATTTCCTTTACTGAATTTCCTTAATAAGTCACATGTAGTATAAAAATCAGTATTTCAACATGAGTTTTGGTTTCTTGTATATAACAAATATCCCCAGCCAAAGTATGAAGCAGACACAAAAAACCAGTGAAACCTGAGAAATCATCTGCTCCTAACAGACTCCATGAATAGATGTGCAAGTATTCTGACTACAGCCTTGTCAAATAAGCTGTCAAAAGACAAACCAGTACCTTGTTCACATACAGAAACCAAGGCAGTAATATTGTTTCTGTGTTACTTACAAATGGTTACTGAAACGATTACAAACCTCAAATGGATGTGTGCCCCTTTCAGCATGACTATTTAAAACTTCTTCAAAAAGCCATGTCACCATAAATGCTTGAAGACACAAAGGGAAACTAGGGTACTATTTTTTTAAATAAGAACATCAGGAGAACTCGGTGCTTTGAAATCTTCAATGTAACAGATTTTTGTGCTACTTCTTATTTATACAAGACACACAAAACCAGGATAGCCCTAGATGAGAAAAACATTGTAAACAGAAAACTGTTTAACCAGCTCACCTTAAGAACGATGCAAGAATCATCTGTTCGTATTGCTCCAGCTCTGCACATGGAAGTAAGGCTGTAACAACATAACAAAACATACATTCACCTATCACTGGGGTTTATGCACTTAAGACACTGTAAAACAACCAAATGTACTAATGAAGTGTACTGCCCTTTGTCCTACCATTGGTTCAAATACATTTGTACTTAGTGGACCTGGGCACACGAACGAACTACTACAGGCGTACTTTTAAGCACATTTCTAGTACCAGACATCCTGCTGAAGCACTGATCAATACATACACTACACATCGGTCAAAAAAGGTCTAATCATCAAACCCGATTGATCCACAAACCTTTTTTACCTACAAAACCCCCACAAACAAACAAATTAAGATAAAGGAGCCAATATACATAGACCTGTCCTTTGCTGCACACAGCAGGGGCAAGCACTTAAAACAGTCAGGAGAGAATTAATGCAGGGTTGGTAGTCTGACAGCTCAGTCAGAAACCATTCAAGCTTTGCATTAGCCTAGGAGATGCAGTATCATTGTGATGCTTGTCCGCAGGCATACCTTAACACTCTGCTAGAATAAACGCATCCTTGCTAATGATAAAGTCAGTTAAGTGTCTGACACTGAAGCAAACCAGCATTTGTTGTTTATTAGACAACAACTTAGTGGATATGACAACTCCAAGGTCTCAAGCTACAATGTTGACACACATCAGACAAATGCATAAGTTGCTTTGTTAAATTACCTGTACACGTGCTTCAAGCTACCAGCAATGCAAAAGTGGTTTACCTTTACACGGTTTATAGTTTTTCTCTTCTCTGCTACAGGGAAGTGGAATGAAGCTGGAGGATAACTTCTCTGCATTCAGTGCAGAAACATTCAAGTAGCTTTTGAACTAAGCCACTGTAACTGGCTTTTATCATGCCACAGCTGAGGTTAAAAAAGTAACTGAATTTCAGTGAAGGTGACTTCAAACTAACACGGTTCAACTCTCAATTGGGCAGGTTAAAAGCATATATAAGGTTAATTATAATTGCTCAGCTAAGAAGCAGTAATATGCTAACATACTGTAACCATAGTGTGTTTTACTGTATTCCTGAGCTCTTTCCAAGTGCCTAAAGAGAGTTCTTTCACCTCTTAGTAGGTGAGAACACTGATCCTGTTCCAAACCTACCAGCGACAGACACAGCTAAAAATCCCATAATCAGAAGTCTTTCAATGTATTATTTCTCGGAAGATAAAAGATAAGACTTGACTGTTAGCATAGAGATCATTTTATAAACTTTTACTGCCCAAGCCTTGCAGCTGACAGCAGGAAATACTCATTTTCACACCTGAACAATCAGGAGAAAAGCACCCATCTTGCAGTTGCCATTTAGTCAAGCTAGACCCTATTTGCCAGAAAGTAGCTCTATTTCAAACGTGAAAAAAGTTAAAAGTATTTTTACTTCAGGTAAAATTGGCTTGGCTTAGCTGGAAGCAATTCTGGTAATTTTAGTAGAAAAGGTTACTGCTCCACTTGTAGCTGCAAATCACTCTCCCAAGAGGCTTACTGCTCTTCCCTCTGTGCCAACACTACTGCTCAACTGAAGGATCTTTACTCCATTTCCGTCAAGAGGTATAAACTTGAGTCTTCCAGGTCTATTTCAATTGTTGAAAAACAAAGGAAACTTCTTAAGATAGCTTTGTATGCCTTTAACAAAAGGCTTCACAAATGCCTAAAAACCCCCTTCTACATGTGCATTCCATGGACTCTATTAACAAATCAGAGAGGAACTGCAGATTAATTGATCAAAGCTGGAAAGGCAGGAGTGAAATCTACTTTAGAAGCAGGGAAGAAAAGGTACCTGAGAATTTCACCTACTACTCTCATTAGAAAAACAGAAACCAGAGAAAGTCTGACTTGAAAGGAATCAAGTAGGGAATGGATTTATAGAAGAAAAGCCGGTAAGTCTTTGCAAGACCCCAGGACTGTCATGAAACTGAGGCCTTGACTGTCCTACTAAGAAGGATGACTGCCCATGGACTAATTAGAAACCCAATCTTAAACTCAAGATACTGGTTTGTCTTCAATTTTCCTGCAATTTTCTCTTCTGCTTTTCACCACATCATTTTCTTCCATGCTTTCAAAGGTCCACTTGAGCCAAAGTACAGCAAAGCAACTGCAGACGATGGGATTGTCTACCCAACTCCTTCCAATTTGAAGGAGATCAGTAAAGAACATGAATAGTCCTGGGAGCATTCATCCCAAAATAAGGACACAGTCCAGAGCCAGAATAATTCTTTTTAACTCCAACCTGCCTTCGTGACTTATCATGCCTTATATCTTGAGATTTTTTTTTTTTAAAAAAATAATTAATACTTAATTCTGTAGGTATTCTCTGAATCCTCAAAGAGACATCAATCAGAACTGAGACTGCTGCATTGCAGTTAATTTAACTTGCCTTCTTCACTAAGCCACCTAACAAACCAGTAAAACCAGACTGCATAGACCAACTGTGGTTGGAAGGAAAGGTGGGAGGTCCCCAGACAGACCTCCCATGTGGAATGGGATTACTTAAAACAACCCCCACACAATAAATATCTTTATAATTGCTTTCATGAATGGGTTAAGTCATCATAACCTGGCAACATTACAAAAGAGACCATCCTACCTACCCCACTTGTTCCTCACCCAGAACCTCAAGACCTTGCACTGAGACAAGCATCAAGTGAAATTGGTGAACTGAATCAGAGAACCCACTGATCCAGGTCAAAAATAAGCCATCAAAACCTAAAAGAATAATCAAACAATACATCAGTGACCAAGCTCTTGAGTTACATATAATTTTAGTAGTTTATAGCAATGGGTAATTTTATCTCTTTAACCCCCTGAAGTAATTTATTCTGTTCTTATCAACACAACAAAAGGAAAAGTGTCTTAAAGGGAATCAATTCCCAGCTTATGAACTAAGTATAACCCTGGTGTCGCTATTATGGAACTTGGTCACATTTTATCAAAGGGTAGAAAGACCTTATGAACACACAGAAATGTGCCCACACCAGAAGGGAAAGTTTGATTTGAACTATAAAATTAATTACTAACAGTCATTCTGCTGTATGAGCACATGAAGCTTAAAGAATAATCTATTTTAATTAAAACAGTTGGGAAGAGGGATTAGCTCTGCTCTGTCATTTTAGCACACACAGATCTCACCACACGCCAGTCACCTGAGTGAGCCCTCTGAACAGCGGTGCAGCAAGGACATTACCTTGTACTACACAATGATATTTCAGTATTGTACTCTGTAAGGACAAACGATTGACCACAGCCTATTCAGAGTAAAACTCTTAATAAAATCCAAGCTACTTGTGAAAATCCCACTCCAGCTTACGAAAATCCGTATGTCTGAATACATATTCCTGACAAAACTGCTGCCCAGGAACGTTTTTTCCCATTTATGTACAGCAAAGAGTGAAGGTTATGCTATAAAGATTATTAGGTGAGAATCACTTTTTCAAGGATTTAGATAATGTAAATAATATCTATAATTATTCCTAAGATTTTAGCCCACATATTACTTTGCAACAAGCAAAAAGGGAACAGTTAAAAACTAAGTATTAAATTGCATGCTATTTCATTCTAATTCCTGACAAAAATTACCATTTGGCTGATGTGAGCTGCATTTCAATTGGCTTGTCCCTTTGTAACATCTTCACAAAAATCTGTGGTAACAATTCTCCATCGACCGACACTGCAAGCAATGAAAGAGAACTCCAAGTAATTTTAATTCAGCCAGTCAAAGAGTGTCAAATAAGCAACCACAGCACTATACTTACCATTTACAAGAGTCATTGATACCTGTGGGTTTTCAAAGGCTAGAACTGAGAAGCATTTCAATGCTTGCATTCGAACCTGTGTAAAAACATAATGTATATGAAGTACAAATGTAATACTAACTTAAAAGCAAAATTGGTCTATACTGCTGTATAGGCTTGTAGAAAAATAATTCTGTGTAATGGAAAAGAAATACAGATGATGAATAAAAGGCAGATGGAACCATCTAACTCACACCTTAACTCCTGTGATCTCCCTGTGGGAATTATCCTTTTATGTTGTAAACTATTTGTGAAAAAGACAAGCAAGGATAAAGCTTGGGTAACTAGACAATCAGAAATACTGGTCTTATTTGTGATGCCTCACAAATGTGCAAACAGCAACAAAAGAATGGAAGTATCATAACAATAGGACTTTTTCTTTCCAGCACTCCTAAGTATGTAAAAGAATCAGAAATACATGTTGAGATTTCTACTTCAGAAGCCTTTAAAGGTAAATTTAATAAAATGTTTGAAGAGTTTCATCCAGTTGAAGTGATTCTGAACTAATCTTAAGACAAATATATACCATAAGTTTTATTGCCAAGACACAGCCTCAGGTATCACCTGTACAAAAATGATTCACAAACTTCATGCTGGATTCTTCCTCCTCCAGTCCAAACCCATGTTTCGGTTTAATCGAACAATGTTTCATGCCTGCCCAGTCACACTAGGCTATGATGAAGCCCTTGTAACTTCTTTTTTGACACAGGAAAGACCACCCACCATCACCCTTCCAGATGGAGAATCTCAGATATTAGCCTTCACTTTCTATAGCTACATATATTTAAACTGTATCCACCTCTTTCCATGTTTCTGTTACCACATTCTTAGTGTGAAAACAAAGCTAAATGAACAAGATTTTGACCTCAAGAATCCCATCACTGCAGAAAGCACTTACTGCAAGTTAGGTTTAGATCCATCCCACCCTCCTCAACAAAAAGTCTTAGAAACACAAAAGTCTAAAGGTAAACAACAACAGCAAAGTCGGTAACACTTTTGTGCATTAATTTTACAACATCTAATCACAGCCACGGTATGATCTCATCAACAGTAGCAAAGTGTTAGGAGGAACAGACAGGCTACCTGGCTTCAGAACAAAAGCCTTGTTCGAAAACACTTCTGTTACTTTTCAGACAATCTAATGAATACAGTGTACACTTCAAAGCAGCAGGAAGCAGAGATTATGTATCAAAAAAGCACTGAAAGAAGTCGAACCCACAGCTCAAGAGCTGTATCCCTGCCAGAAGGAAGTCAGAGACAGGGGGCAGTAAAAGTTCTAGTGAGAACAACTGAAATCTAGCTGGAGGTTAATTATTTTATATAATATTGTTCTATTAATTATGATATTAAAATTACTATGATGACTATTTTCTTTACTAGTAATGTCTACCTCAGGCAATTAGTTCAGTAGATACACAAAAACCAGGGAACACAAGCACTTGGAAAAGTATGTAAATATGGCCTTGAAACCATTATCTGCCATGCCGCTGTAAAAGCGTAGTAGTCCCTTGGTGTTAGACATGTCGCCCGCGGTGAAGACACACATTGGAATGATGTAACACATGGGAAAGATACACTTGGCTTTTAAGTTCTTATCCAGCTGAATATTAAGAAACCAGATAGAGAAGTACGAGAATGAGATGGCACATATTCTACAAGAACTATCAGTTACATTATAAGTCTGAGAAGGTCTAATTACCACAGGGCACTAAGAAAGCAGCTAAGAGCACGATGAAGCTGTTAATCCCAGGAATATTAACAGAGGAAATTGTATGAAGGGCAGTGCAGTACCTGGAATGTAAAAGATCTGCCCAAGCTAGCAAAGGAGGAAATAGAGAATACTTTATACATCTCTCCAGTAAGATAGGACTAAATGTATATATATTTTAATGCAACACTAGACATATCTTGTTGATGGAAAAGCAACTTGAACCCTTCACCTTGCTCTGATTTATTTATTTTAAAGCAAGTCTTTGAAAAAAAATTAGGAAAGATTCAGAGCCATTAGAAAAGGTTCCAAGCCAAACATAGCTTGGAAAATCCACCTTACGATACAGGGTTAAAAACGTTCAGCTAATGGGAGAATTATCAAAATGTTGCCTGATCATAGCAAAAACTATTTAGTACAGAAAGACAAAAAAACCAGAAGTTTATCAGTCTCATTAACAAAACACTGAAGACCACATACTTCCTACTGAATTTATAAAAAAAACCCCAAAACCAAACAAAAAGGACATGAGATTTAACAAGCCCCTGGAACAGAGCACCAAACTCCCCTTCACTTGAAATTTTCTTTTAAAGACTGGTTTTCCTGCTGAAAGGTACTTTATCAAGATGTTCTGCATTAGGTAGGAGATCAAAATAGACAAGCACCATTATCTCATCCAGTCTCAACCAACCAGCAAATAACCTACTTTCAATAAAATAAAAAATGGCATGATAACACATTAGATATTTTGTATTAGATATTGTAATAAAAACCTCAAGATAAGTTTGGATACTTTGGAAGTGTTTCTTATTTTCAGCATGACTACATTCATATTTGATGAGCAGGGCAGTGGTGCATAAATTGATATGTTTGTAAGAAAGTCCATGAAAGTTCAACTGCTTAAGAGATGATAGGATTGGCTTCAGACAGATCTCAAATTTATTTGCATTGCAGACATCCGTTAACCCTCAAAAAACCCACCAGACAGATGAACCTCAGAAAGCATTTTATACACTCCAACATTTTATTAAGTAACCTGCAGCAGACTCCTAAGGTTGCGCTCAGGATCTGAACCTTTGGCCTTAGAATGATAAGAGCTAGCTGACCCTCCTTGTCACCACACTACAGGTACACATGATGCTTTTCCCCAGAGTCGGTACTTCCAGATCATCCAGGACAGACTTCCAAAACATAACAGAGAATGGAGCTGAGACTCCAGAAATTCAGTTGGCACAAAACACAGGTAGCTGGTGGCCTCCACACCTTCCATGTCCAGGTTTTCACAGGTAGGACTTCTGTTTAGAACAGCTCACATTTGCTTCTTTCAGCTTAATTTCTTTTTCTCGTTTATTGTTTAACAAAGTAGACCATTTTTATTGGGTTGCTAAGTGACTGTTCTCCTTTGGATCAACAACAGCCAGCTCTGTTTTAATTAATGGTGTTTCAACTTTATAAAGCACTCCAAAACAATAGGTCTTGTTTTGATAGAAATCCACACAAGTAAAAATAAGTGTTATTCTAGAAATATATATTAATCCTGTTTATAGCTTAATTTCATATGCAGACAGTTTTTATAATCTCCGTTTTGTTTCCTTTCATAAATGTATGTAAAATACAGAATAATTTTAATGTCTTACTTTGTAGGAGGTGGAGACTAACAGATGTGCAATATTCTGAACAGCTCCATGGTTAAATAAGTTTGTCTGGTGATCTGGACCCTTCAAAGGAAAAAAATAAAACACAATTTATTTTTTTAAAATAACATGTAAGAGGTTTCCACTATCTGCAACTTATTGTCACGTATTTAAGTTAGATTGATGAACATTTACTTTGTAATCAGCTTGCAAACCAATTTTTTATTTTAATTAAGTCCAACTCTTATATTTATAGCATTTGTCCTTTTCCCATAATTATTTCCACTCTTTTCTTCAATAGGCAATGAAATTAGTTTTCACAAATGAAAAAACATGGATAGAGTACTTATGTTTCTACACTTCACATTGGAAACAATTGAAAGCTCCTGATTTTCTCTACAAATCATATAAAAGATCCCCAGTTACTAATGTCTTCTTCACTGGTAATATTAAGCATTTTCAACAATTTTAACTTCAGAAGAGAGGGAATTAATTCTGAAGCTGTTTCCAGACAGAATGTGATAGTGCTTTGAGAACAGATTCATGTTTTCCTCCTACAGATTATTTTAGTTTCAAACATATTTACCCATAAATCTAATCAGCCATCACCCATTTATTGACTTCAAGATCTGAGTCGGCAATGGCTGATACAACAATATTTTTTTCAAGATATAAACAGCATTTGGAATTAAACACAAATACTGAATTTTGCAGTAGAAAGGTCTCGGAACATCTGTAGTATGACAAGGCTCAATGAGGTTGGAAAAAACATGAAATCTCGATGGGGCCTGCAACCCTCAATAATCTCTTGTGAAATCTGATCTGTGACTTACAAACATCTCATTAGAAGTAGATTCATTACTCTAGTACAGGCTATGCTCAATTTAAATTCAGCTTTTAGAATGTCATAGCATTAATCATACCTCAATGCATTTTCTTGACTAATCTGCCAGTGAAGAAAGTATCTTCACTCCTTAATCTTTTGTTCAAACCCAGCTGAGTTTATGGGCACATCCATACACCCTAATATGCATGAGTGACTCTTCATTTTCACATCTGAGACTAGCTGAAATCAGATTCCTCTTTTATTCAAAAGAACATTTTTAGAACATCTCTTACCTCTAAGAAAAAAATGCGTTAAATTACTTTTAGATGTAACATATCTGGTGCTTTAAGAGATGCTTCAGCTGCCACTGCCACCAAGAGCTTTCTACCAAAAAATGCAATTAAAACAGCATGGTTGAAGTAGGAAAACAACTTACATTGGCACACAGAAGTGGCTGAGGCAATGATTTAAAGCCGCAGCTATGCCAGTGTTGAAGCTGAAGAACAGATATTAAAATACGTGAAAAAAATGAATGAAATTAAAGTAAAAGAAATCATATCGACCTAGATAGTTCTAGTAATTCACAAGTATTAGTGATTTGTCAATGAGATGCAGACAGTAAATTCTGCACAAACAAGAGAAATGCATGTACAGAGATGCCACTTGGGTGTATTCTTAGTTGCATAACTAGATACACATGAAAATATCTGATCTGTACACATTGTTTGCACATACCAATCCAGCTTGCTTAATGCACAATCAGATTAAGTGCTAACCCGTAAATAGGGACAGTTTCAAAGATAAATGTGAAAACTTGGTGATACAATCTATCATTTCCAAGCAGCTCAGGCACCAATTTAATAACAAGGCCTTCTGCTTTTTTCTCCTCGTTGGTTATATCAACAGAGTTCCAGGAACCAGTCCTATTATAGTGATTTTTCTTCCTATAAACTGACTGAATGACATAATATTTCAGGAATAGAATCACACTTCTTGCATGACTTTCCATCATAGAATGTCATTTTTCAAGAAAGCAGAAGGATAGAACAATGTAACAATTCATTGCATAATGACATTTTTAAAGTAGATATCTAAATGCAAATGTACCTTGGTTCAGGGATCCAGTATGAGGCCTAAGATCATGTAAGAAAATATTCTCAGAAAGGGCTTGGGAGGAGGCTGCCTTGATCACAGGCTTTATCCTGGATCTTTCCCAGACACAAGATTTTAATTTTCAACTGGTGGTGAAATTACTCCTTATGTGGAGATGTCACCACATTCAGATGTAAGTTTCAGAACTATCTTTTCAAATTATTTATACAACCATGTGTTTCCAAATGCATACCTTATCTTTTTAATTTGATCATTAAAACAGTAAAGCTTACCACTCACATCACTTCCTCTGAAAACAAATCAACTGCAATAGAGAGAATCTTAAAAGGAAATTTCGACTTGCAGTTTTAGCATACCGTGTACATCAACCTGATTTCAGTTTACTTATTTGCTCGTATGTTGATAGAATCCTGGCTCCATATGTTAAGTACTGCATCTGCTCCCCCTGTAAATCAACACTTTGCCTTGCTTAAGATGGCTCTTCTCCAGGGTCAATGTTTTCCATCAGTTAATTTTAATTAAAATGCAGCGAGAAGCTGTAAAACTAAGCAGTAAAAGTGGAAACCAGCAGCAATATGCTAGGAACCTGAATTAAGGATTTCCTAGCTCAAGGGAACAAGTCTGAGCTTTCCCAGGGAAATCTGAACAGCTGAGAAAGAAAGAAACCTGAGAAGCCCAACCAACCAAGACCCTGGCCAGGGAGAGAAAAAATGGATGTACAAGATCTAAGCAGGAACAAGGAAGGTAGGAGCTATGATATGTCACTATAAGTTTAATAAACAAATCTGCTAAAATGAGGAACAAAGAAAGAAAAGCACCAATACCTCTTAGAATATATGCTAAGCCTTACCTAAATACGAAAGCTTATAGTAACTTATTTCTTCAGGAAAAACTTAGAAAGGTTGTCTCACTCATGGCCTTTTGGGGAGGAAAATGGAGTCCTCATTAAAAATATAGTGAATACTGAAACTTTTGGTATTTAGTGGGTGTTTTTTAATTATAAGAATGTACTTTGCCTATCCATATATATCAGAACCTGCAAATTCTGCTTTGCTGCATTAGACATATTTTGTTATGTCTTAAAACACTGTAATTGACCTTGATAATCAGACCTGAAGCCCAAGAACTGAGGAAAAAAAAAAAAAAAGAGGGGGCATTTTAGGTTTTTGCTGAACAGCTGTATTTGCCTAGGCAAAAGAAAAATGAGTTCTTGATCAATTTAACATTTGTGATGATCTGTTTACTCAACCTCAAATATTTCTTTTGTTATGCAGTTGTTTATTCTGTAAATGCAACTATTTCCTAATACTCATACCCATCACCCTGTTTTTCTTGTGCATTCACACAATCAACTGTTCCTTTCCAAAAACTTGTTTTCTCAAAACATTCATTGTAAAATTTGTTCAAGAGAGATCTGGGGAGCGGAGGAGGCATTCAAAACAGCGTAGTGAGTTCACAAGACCTTCCTTACTCTATTCTTGTTAAGTGACTGACATTTTCTTTGTTAACGACATATTTGATATGTTAAGTCACCCAAAGTTAATGGAGCTACAGGGAAGTAACACACTCAGAAAAAGATGACAATAACCATTGCCACATTGGATTTATTACCTGAAGCTACTCAGTAGTTCTCACATAGCCAACAGGGTTTATACTGCTACAGAGCTAACCCCTGATCATATGAACTGACTTCTATACCACCCTATAGTCAGTCCTATGTTACTTTCTTGTAAGCCAACATGGCACGATTTTTCATCTGTTCGAGCTACTCAGCCTACTAAAGAGGCATCCAAGGGCCGCTTAAACATGAGATGCCTCACTGGTGCACTTTTATTCTCAAAATACCAAATTCTTTTTCCAATATTAGCTACAGTTCTGAACTTTCACAGTCCAGTGTAAGATTTTGTCTTAATGTTTTCTTTAAACAATTATATAAATTTAGCAGCTGAGTTATATTTTTATATCACACTAACTCTACAGTTTTCAGTCCTCAGTTTCACCTAACAGAAGAAACACAACTGGATGAATGTACACAAGTAACAGTCAAGGTACAGAAAAATACATTTTTAACAAAGGAATAATTCAGAGTTCCAGAAGGCTCATTGTAAGTGATAAGGTAGAAAGGTATTTTTCTAGGTAAATATTTAAATTCATAAATTCTGGAACTTTTTCATTTGTTAGTCTGGGAGGTAAATACAATCTATATTCTTTTAAACTGTTTATAAAAGGTAAAGATGCTGTAAAAATCTAATTTCCTACACTGAATTATTTTGATATCGTTCCCATATAACCCATGGGTACAGTAACTACCGACAAAACTCAACAATAATACAAAAAGCAGTGGTGTGTGGAAACTTGGGAGGGTGGGGAGGGAAAGAAAAACCTCCATGTTCGGGGTGGAGTTGCTCCTACTTTTAAATTAGTTTTCCTTTATCGAGAGAATTGCATTCTATAGCAGGAATGAACATGCACCTGGATAAACCTGTAACTGGTACAGCTTAACTGAAGAGCATTTTTCTTCCTCTCAACCTACAGTACCTCTTAGAAAAAAATCTCCAGGTTTAGAACAGCTGTCTTGAAAGCAGTATCAAGACCTCTGCCAAGAGATGCTCATACTGTCTTGAGACTTCCAGATGAAAAAAACAAAAGCCTTCTAAGATTTATACTGATAATAGTGAGGAATGATATTCGCCTAGATGGTTGACTTTGTTTAGTAGCTAAAGGTATAAATATAGACACACTTTGTAAAAAAACTTATTTGCATATTTTGTTTTACTGTAGAGAAATATGTATCAACCCCAATAAATCTGTCAGCAGATCTAGAGCAGTAACAGTACAGTCATTACTGTCCTAATGTTCCTGCCACAAAAGGCAGTATCATCTTACACAGTTTCTTATATGCCAGAAACACAACAAGTTGCATAAAGAACATGAATTCTCTTTCTTACTTTGCAGCAATGTGAGAAGATCTGACATATGTATTCTTGTGTATATCGAGACCTACTGAGCAGTGCCATGAGGTGGGAGATAACTGTAGTATCCTGGAAACAAGTGAGAAAAGAAAAAAAAAGTATTAACACTGTATTTCAGCATAGTTTCTTCACAGTTTGCTACTTAAAAAAGTACTGCTGATTCTGCATTCAGTGTTCTCCTTCCACTGGAACCTGTATGGACACAGGCCAAGACCTTTGTAGAAGTACAGGAGAGACTTTAAGGCACAGTTGACAGTTCAGAGCCAAATCCTCATGCAAAAACATAAAAGGTCAATGTAAGTTAGGTATAAAACTTCTGGGGTTTGTCTCCAGAATCTTTATTTCATGAGAAAATAATAAAAGAATTGGGGGGAAAAACATACCAATTGTAAACATGGTCACCAAAAACAATTACTCCAAGAATTGTCTTAGTATTTTCTTACTACAAGTGTGATTTACTTACCGATTAATTTCAGCTCTAAGTAGAAAAGAGCAGGGAGAGGAACAAGGTGCCAGGCTGAACAATGCACACTCCACCTTGAATTCTGTGGCACTCACTTTCTAACAGATTTATGTGGGGTAATAATTTCCTTTGTCTTTAAGTCAAACACACACTATAGATGCTATTAGTACACAAGACTCTAATGACAGAGAATTCCAAATAAATCAGCAAAAGAAAATCATTATTCTGAAGTTCCCTTCAGAAAATACATCCAGTTACTTAAGCTCTGTGGTAAGTTATAAAACCACAACACTTTAAAGCCTTCAGTTACTTTTACCAGCACATTTTAGTGGCTGCAACTGCAGTGACATTAAAAGAAACATTGTGAGATAAAGAAAGAAAAAAGAAAACCCACAAGATAAACAGTGCTGAACAGAGGAGATGAAAGACTGAACGAGTCTTCCTTCCCAAAGGACTTACGCTATACTGACCCTATATACAAGTCACTCAGAATCTTGTTTCACCTGCAGGATGAATGATGGATTTCAACCCTCTGACTAGGAAGAGGTTTGATTAGAGTAAAATCTTCAAGCTCCTCAGCTACTCCTGCAGTAATGAAAGTAGCGCTAGCCTGATTGTTTTAATCACTCTTGTTTCAGAGATATAAAGCAGTTTATGAAACATTTTATTTCACAATTACTTGGGAAATTTTCAACCACACTTTTTTATATTAGCAAAATAAACATGCATAAGTCTCTCTTATTTGTATAAGTATTTAAGGTTAGGCAAAGCTTTGCAATATTTATATATATATATAAAAATATAAAAAAAAATTAGCAAACTAATTTTAGAAAGCTTTGCTGCCAATGATCCAGCCTTCTTATTCTCAACAGAAAACAACAGGACAACAGATCCAGGAAACACTTTGAGAATAAAAATAATTTGTTTCTATTGCTTGTTGCTCAATAACTGGAAAGGATCAACATGCAACAGCCTCATTTGCCATTTCAGTATGCTACTGAGAGGAAGTTACTTACTAGAAACTGGAGTTTTTCCAGGTACACCAGCTATATATCCATGCTCACTGCATGCTTATGTGCATAGGAAAAGCAAGGGACAAACTATACTAAGCAATATTCTTCGTGTCTGGTCAACAGCAGCTTCAGCTATTCCTCTGCCTTTACACATAGTGTATCTACAAACACATCTCTGTTTCTTTGCAACTTCGGAACCCAAAAGCCTGCAAGTAACTGGTTCAGCTGCAGGGCAATAGTGGAAATTAAATCTACAGGTATGTTGTAACAGCAGAGATGGTCATAACCATAATGAAGGGTCTCTTGACTCTCCCTGACAGAGGTAAGCCTGCGGTGCTGTGTAAACTAAGTGGGTATTGAGTTTT
This sequence comes from Falco naumanni, assembly GCF_017639655.2. NCBI lineage: Eukaryota > Metazoa > Chordata > Aves > Falconiformes > Falconidae > Falco > Falco naumanni. The sequence goes on from NC_054066.1 coordinate 3,230,578, forward strand.
GGGTGTATGCCAAGCAGAGCAGCAGACTCCCATGAGAAACCAAACAGAAGCAGGCCAGCCTTGTCCTCAAAAAAAACATGTTACAACCTTACAAAAAAAAAAAAAGCAGGTCCCCAAAACTAAGTGTTTCTTCCTTTGAGCTAAAGAAAAACAAGTTGACAATATACCCAGAATTCTTCTGTGTTTTAACACATTTGACCCATTAAAACAGATTCTTGTAATTTTCTGTAAGTGTTAGACAGCTGAAGATATCAAGCCACATTAGTGCTCAAAACAACATACATATATATATACATGCCAAGAGGCTTATCAGTGATAAAAGTAAACCTTAAACAAAAGAATCAGGAAGTCAGGAGGGTAGGGGAAAGAGAAAAGAGACACATCAGGAGCTTCAAAACGTAAGATGCAGACCTGAAATCTCCTTCAAGGAAATCACTGTGTCATCTGGCTTATTTCAAACACTGCAACTAGAAGGATGTAAATGTTCATCTAAAAGTTAAGTCTAATGGAACTGACAGATACTCCTCTGCCCAAGATAAGAGGTACAAAAATTCTCAACCAAAGAAATATATGAAGAGTGAGCAGAGTGAAAAAATCTGCACCAGGTCAGTAATCCTTAGCAAGAAGGGATTCCCATGAGCTAAAAAGGAATCAAACTGCCACTACTGAAGAAGCATAGACACCATGCTCCCTAATGCTGGTAATTATGTTTTTCTGTTTACATGATCTAGAAAACCATAGAACATTGCAAACTTCAGGGTATCGGGAAGCAGAAAACCTAAACTGGGGGGAAGAAAACATGTTTGTCCTGTTTTGGTCTCTTCCCCCAGATAGGTAGGGTTCTAGTTAGTAAGCACCCACTATTATATGTTGCATTACATGTCGCTTTATAACTGTACTTTGTCCTTACCTTAAATTCGGTTTTCTCTCAGCTAACTAGGATATTTTAGATAAGAATTTATAGATGTCAGTATTCAGATTCTTAGGGAGAAAGAGAAAGCCAGAGAGCAGCAACTCATTTATTTGCTAAATCACAGGTGACTAGCTTGCAACTAGGTCTGACCCTTGCATCCATTGGTTAATTCTTATGGCCTGCTCTGCACAGCTGTCTGGCCTACAGAGAGATACTGGCAGGTACGTATGGTACCTGCGTGTGTCAGGCAAGGAATGCAATTCACTGATGTGATGTCACCTTTATCACAGGAGCGATGCACATCTGATACTGAACAATGCCAACTCCAAAGTGGTCCTGTAACAGGCTATGACTTTCCCTCCTTCCCTTGAACTGGTTGAAAGGTTTTACATGTTGTTTAATATTTAAACTTCACCTGGTGGAATTGCTTATGAAAATCAAGATTTCAGTGCAAATACCCAATGATAGCATTTAGATTATTCTTTGCTAACAAAGATAGCACTTGAAATCTACAAAAAGTGCAAGAAGGCAATCTCTGTATCAGGAGCTGCTGGAAATCAACCTGAAGCTAAAGTAGTGAAGATTTCTGATGCTATCTTTCAGATTCTACTACAACATATCTTCCCATATCCTTGTTTTTATGTCCCAAACTATGGATAAAAATATACTGCTTTCATCCTTGAACAAAATAATTACTCAGTTAAACTCTTTTATTCAACAGATGAACGTATAACAATTCTCTACCTGTACCTAACATCAGGTAAGGAACTAAAACTTTTATTTCACATCCTAGCCAGTGATATTGCCGTGCAACAGTTACATTTCACCTAAAACTTCCAACAGCACTGATGACATGCGTATTTTTGGCTGCAGTTTATCTTTACCAAAACTCTCCAGTTTATTAAAGTGGACAGAAACTGAGCTTCTGTTTGGAAGCTCTACTGTAGAGTTACAGAAGCGGGAACATAATGGCACACAATGATTTCCATAAGATATTATCTTACTGGCCAGCATGGCCTCATGGACCAATGGTAAATTCCTGGATAATGAAAAGCATTTTAATTTAGCATTTATGAGATGGGGATGTCCTGGTACTAAACATCCTGACAGGGTACTTCTGGCATCACTGTGACCCCAGCAAGGATGTTGCATATGTAAGGGTTAATGAATCCTGGCAATCAATGGAGTACAGGTTCCCTGAAATTCTATCAATACATGAAGAACTGTATTATTAGATATTCTGGACTAGAAAAGGCTAGTTTGTATGTATGTAGAGATGAATGAACGCTGAGCTCTGAAAAAGGCCAGGCTTTCAGTGTCTGATACTGAGATTTTATGGCAGGTTTGCTGCAGAGCAGTAATCTGTGCCTGCTGTGCCAGGTAAACACATCTTGTGGAGACTGCCTTCACTGGAATGGTGCAGGATTTGATACCGAGACAGATTTAGTGACCATCCTGCAAACGGAAATGAGCAATGACATGGGGTCCCAGGGTGAGACCCCTGGGAGACATGAGAAGTGATTCTTTGGAGATATATTTTATATGCCTTCTCATTTTGTCCCATCAAATCAGGTACGTTGTGGGTATGAAAAGGTTAAAAAAACTTGGAAAGTTGCAAGAGTGCTTCCTTAATGCTTGTGGGAAAATTATGTGAATTTTGCCCCTTGATTCTACTAAAATATATCCAACTTCTACAATAATTTTGGTATGTTTATCAGAAAATAATCTAGAAAGAGTAAAAAGATGTGTGGGTATTACTGACTTCCAACTAAATATGAATAGTAATTATGTGTCAATATGAGGCTGCATAATTCCACTTTTTTCATGTTAGTATCTAAGTAACAAAGCAACCCTAGTAAGCAACATTGAGTCTACACTTATAGTTCGCAGTTAAACCCATGAGAATCACAAATCCATTAAAATGTTGTCTGCTAATGAAGACTAGATCCAGGCAACTTATGACAAATATCTAGACATTGCACATATTGTAACAAAATTATTGCCCATCCAAATAAAACTGAGAGAGAGTTAGAAGAATTGCATTTACCTGCTTGGATCCCAACACCTACCTACATTCTTCATATCCCTTTTTATCATCAACCCAAAATTGACAAGACCTATTCTTAAAACATTTTTTTGTAACAGAGGATTATTATTCTTTTTTCCAAGTCAGAGAATTGAAATTCTTACATTCATTCAAATAAATTCAAGCTCTCTAAGTTAGAATTCATCATTTTACAATTTTGATTTTTAGGGAACAGTTCAGATCAGAGAACATTTAGCCTTGCTATATAGGCTCAGTCAGTTAGGAGGAATGAAAGGAGTAAGGCATTAGAAGATGACCTAGATTCTTCCTTTAGTAAGTGCATATCACTGAGCCATGGTGGAACACATGTACACTCTGCAGTGTAGTTTCACTGCTTGTTAAACACCTCATTATTAATCGGTGTAACATATTCTGTTCTGTCACGCTAGCCCTGTCCCCTCGATTGTTCCTCCTCCCCTTCATCAAGCCTGGCTGATCACCAGGTGACATTAGGTTTTCATCTCAAACCAGAACAGTAAGGAGGAATGCCTTTCACCTAACACCAGTAGCTCACATAAGCTGGAAAACGTGACATTTCTGAAACTTCATTCCTCATTGTCTCAACAGCAGGAAGAAAGTCAACCTGCTGCAGTGCCTTCATCCTCCAAGCTTCCCGTAAGGACAGACTCGCTCACAGCAGGGAACATACCTGCCACCTGCCCTCTTCCTTCAAGGCCAGCATAGTAGCCACAGATACAATTTTATTGAGAAATTGCTATCTGGGTCACATTGAAGAAGGAAAATGGGATCACAACAGAGGACATTTGTAAGGAAATGTGCAGAATGCCTTTATGGGTCTTCTGCCACTGAATCCATTCTTTTTGTTTTAAATACAATAGCAGGAGATGAAGCAACAGGCTATCCATCAAACTGGATTTGACTTGGTGTTTGAATCTATTCAGCAAGCCAAAACACTCCTAGCCACATTGAGCTGGCTAGTTCGGACACACAAAACACTTCCCAGTATAATCTTACAATTTAAAAACAAGTCTGTACATGCATCTGCATCTCAACAGATCCCTCACCCTGGGACCCCATGTCATTGCTCATTTCCGTTTGCAGGATGGTCACTAAATCTGTCTCGGTATCAAATCCTGCACCATTCCAGTGAAGGCAGTCTCCACAAGATGTGTTTACCTGGCACAGCAGGCACAGATTACTGCTCTGCAGCAAACCTGCCATAAAATCTCAGTATCAGACACTGAAAGCCTGGCCTTTTTCAGAGCTCAGCGTTCATTCATCTCTACATACATATGGATGGGTCTTCACATTTTCTCAGAATGAGTCCTAATATAGACAAAGTAAGAACTATTTTGTCTTTGGAATGGAACATAACTGCTCAAATCTGCCAGCAGTTTATCATTCCAGCTCCTGTCTATAAGGAAAGGTTCAAGAGGACACATGTTGGTTCTGACACCTAGCATTTCTGCTGGAAGAAATATTCAGGTTACTGTGGATGGCTTGGTTTTGGTCATTGTTTTTTTTTCAAATGAGATTTTATGTTTATTCTCTCCCAAACCTATTACAAATAAAAAGAAATATTTTAAGCAGATCTCTTTAAAGTGCTTCTGTATCCTGGATCTTAACCAATAGGTCCTCTGAAACGTCTAAGTGACTGTAACAGCCTTGGAGACATTGAGCTAAGTCGTAATTTCTTGTCTTGGAAATAGTCTTGGCCCACGTTTCAGAGACAGCATCCTCCAGAGTCAAACCACAAAGAAATCCTGGAAAAAATTTCTATCTTAGATACAACTCAGGAATCAACTTTTCAGAAGTCTTCTCCAGAACTGCTGGACAAAAATGAAAAGCCATTAACAAACTTAATCTCTTACCTTTTAAAATAGGACCTGATAAAAGGCAGAACTCAAGAGGCTGCTGAATAAGCCCTTTCATTCATTCAAGATCTGAAGCTATATGGAAATGGCGACAGTCTCCCTGGAGCTGTTGTGATCAGAAACAAAGAGGGAGCAGGGTGGCTAAATGAGAACTTTTAAGTTCTTCCTGTTATTCTCAATCTCACAAAAGCAGAGTGTCTACCATAAAGTGTTGATTGGGCCCATAATTACTTCTTTAATCACAAAGACAACTTCTCAACTGTTGCCTTGTGAAACACAGCTTGCAGCAGTGGGGGTTGTGGCTATACCTTCCAAGAGACAGGAAAAATATCTCTTCTTTTCAAAAGATTTGCATTCATTACTTTTCAAAGCATGGGTTTGGGTATGGCCACAAAAGAAGAAAACAAGAAGCTGATTTGCAGAAATAGGACCTTAAGGACAGTCACAAAACACTAAACTTTCAGGTGTCCAACAGGAATGGGAGATTGGAAAATGGGTATTACAGTTGAAATTTAAGAACAAGGGTACCCTCCCTAGATGATCGTTTCCTGTAGTTATAGTTCATTAAGGGACATCACATTTGCCTGAATAAGGAATAGGGTAGCAGAGTCCTGGCATCACTGTTGCACAGCACAGAATGCAAAGGATGAAACAGAAAATCCATTATCATAGGCATATAATTCCCACAATGTTAGTGGTAATTTACATGCCAATACTGGTTTTCACATTTCTCTACATATTCTCCCACTTCCTCTCCCTTCAAGATATCAAATCTCTCCTCCAAATAGGGAACAACTAATAGCCTCTATTGAGACCAATCCCTAGGAAGAGGTGTAAACTGTTAATGGAGACAATCACCTTCAGCCCTGACTTTGGATGCTGACAGCAGGAAGCAGATGCCCCTGCAATTATGAGCTCTTACAGGCTGACTTGAGGGAATCCAGGAGCATGAGGCGGAGTCAGAGGAAGGAACAGAGACACAAAGAGGAAACTCAGATCGCTCAGGAGAGGTGCCTTCAGTGGTCACACATACAATCTGCATTGAGTCTCCTTGCTGAACAATCAAAGAAACAACTGGAAAAAAGGCAGTGAACAGTGGAGGACAAAGCTGGCTGGCTATATATGCATATTAAATACAAGGGTAAGCTGTAAAGAGCTGCAGAAAGACTTCGTAAGATGGACTAAACTAGCAGATGAAATTCAGAAAAGGTGTATGGTAAAACTGAGTCCATCATAAGTTTACATACCTAATTCTGGAATGAAAATTTAAGAAAACATTAGACAAGGAACAGGGAACAAAACAGACATCACTACAGCACCACATAACAACTAGACAAAAATCAGGAAGAAAACCTGTTGAGGACTTAACACAGAAATTGTCTCTAATGGTAACAGAGACACCCAAACCACAGAGAAATATGAAATGAGAGGCCAGCTGTGTCCTTCGCTGTAAGCGTTAAGTCTTCCTCAGCAAGTGACAATTGCCCTCAGAAGCTGGACCTGCTGGGTGAGCTCCAGCCAGCAGACTGGTGCAACGCTATCCTTTTCCAAGCAGAAAGAGAATGCTGGTACAGTACAGTTTTCATGCCACAGCTTGCCTCATCCCTTACACTGGGACAAAGGAGGGAAGACTGCAGACCCTTCTTCCCCCTCCTTCCAAGTAAGAGACAGTGACTGAGTTTGGGCAAGGCCTTTTGTGTCTAAGCTGCCAAGAGACAGTGCTACCTTCAGACAGGACTCCACAGCAGTGGCTTTGCCCAGTCACCTGAACAAGGTCAGCACTAGCTGCCTTATTGCTCACATGCTCCAAGCTGAACTCAAGATTACAGCAATGGTGAAGGACGTTTTCTGTCCTTCTATCAGTTAAATGTAAATCACACGTATATCAACTAAAAGCAGAGAAGTTTTGGAAGTGAATCTCTTCCACATGTAGTGCAAAAACTAAGCAAGCACCCTCACATCTGCAGTGGGAGGACAGTGAGACATAAAATTTTAAGTTTCAGAAACTAACTTTTTCCAATATAGTTGTGATAACTCTACCTGTAAATACCACTTAGAAACAGTTTTTACTACCTAAGATTGCACACAAGTCTGAAAATTCCAGTTTTTTCTTTTACCAGTGCGCTACCTGGTTGACCACCTCATACTAAATATTGCTGTAAGCGTTACATGAACCAGATGCCTTAAACATAGGTGAGAAATGCTAACAGTGTTGGTCAAACAAGTCCTCATTACTACTGCAGACAAGACCTTTCACGCCCCCCAACTCTATAGGTTTTAAAAGGACATAATAATCTGCTTACAACTTACTGCATACAGTAGATCCTCTGGAGTTACAGGACTGATGAATATGGTACGGAGACATCGCAGGCAAGCTTCAATAAATTTCAAATCTGGTGACAGTAATCCTATAAATATAGACAAAATCTACTGTTCAGTTTCATTATCTTTGCTTATTTGAGTACTTTAGGAACATTTACTAACATAGTTCCATTAAGGAAAAAGTACCTTGCAGTAAGGCTGGGATAATATGGCAGTCTAGTAGGGATTTGACATTATTCTCTGTACCCATTGCAAGGCTTCCGAGGACCACTGCACATTCTGTTCTCAGTTCTGTGCTAGAGGTTTCTTGCTGAAGTAAATACAGCAACCTGCAAATAGAATTATTTTCAGAGGAAAATTCAGACATAAGAGAAACTTTAAGTCACATATAATAATAACAACAATAATAAAAATCTGATTCCTGCTCTGTAAAGAAGATGAAGTCCTTAATAGAAAGATGAAGACTGAACAAAAGAGTAAGATGAACACTGTATTGATAAGAACCTCTTTACACTGTGTGTTCCTATACAGGTTTTACCTGCTGTTATGGTAAAAAGATACCACACTTTTTTCTAGAAATGTACTGTCACAGCACTGATATCCAGGATGAAGTCTTTCAGGATACCAGGAAGATCCCAAATTTCAATTAAAGGAAATGAGTCTGCAGTTTGACGTCAATGGGAAAGGGAACCTCATGCATCTCCCATAACACCTAGGGACACGATTACCACCATCATGATGGTTATAATTTTTGGCAGTGATTTCTTCTGGGTCACTGTTGCAAAATAATTCTGTCATCAAGCACAAGCATGGGGGCTAAGAGCAATCTGAGTTCTGAACACTGAGAAACAATCATATATGCACATAAAAACAAGCCCAGAAAAGTCTGATGTGCAGGAAGGCAGCTGAGAGTTTAACTAAACAGGATCACTTCAAGCCTAAAACACACCTTGCCAAATGTGCACCTTGGGTCTCAATCAATTTGGGTTTTTATAGTATCAAGATAGCTAGGAGCACCTTTGAACGTATTTAAGATTACATCAGTAGTGCCTGAATCACAGCAGAGGTCACTGAGTGCTTTTAGTCTAAATTTGAGTCATACAAAGAGCCCAGACAGCAACCAGATTCCTACCTCTCATCAGCACAGAAAATAATCACTTTAAGATTCACACGGTTTATAAGCTTAAGATGAAAACTGTTTAACCACGGGCTCCCACATTATGTACAAGTCTGAGGAAAACTGTAACAGGTAAGATGACTTGGACACCAAGATACAGTTCTTCCTGTATATGCAATATACACAGCCACTTTTCTAGATTCATTGAGCTAAACCAGAAAAATTCTCACTTCAGTAACAAACTACTCTGGTTTGAAAAGGTCTCTCCTAAAGTTATGCAATATACTGAAGCCTTCTCTAGGAGCAAAAAGGAGCCAAAAGGCAACATCTACCCCGCTGCTGAAGGGGACACAAGTAGTTACTCAGGTAAATGTATCCCTGAACAAGATGCCCCAAAAGCTGACTTCCTAAATCAAAGCCAAAGGAAAAAATAACCAAAATCACAGCAGCTAAATGCAATTTAGGTACACAGGACTGGAAAAGGCCACTAAGGGAACTGCAAGCAGCCCCACAACAGACAGTAACACAGAAAAGTAGCTTTAACACACACTCCAAATGTTTCCCGCTTATGTAAGGCAGTAATTGCTTCTCAGAATTCCCTACATTTGAAACTTAAAGTAAAAGGCCAACAGACATAACTATAGGACATTGCTAGAAGAATGCTAAGAGATCAAAGGTCTCTTCAATAGCTTTAAGTAGCACGTTTATTACATAAAATTCAGACTATTCCAGGCAGCAGATAATTTACCAAGCTTTTGAAGAAAAATAATCCCCTAATATTCCTTAACAATTTATCTGGATTAAAAACTTTCTGATAGTGAATCTGCTAGAAATCTGCTTTGCTCTAAATGCAGGTTTGACAGCAGCCAGAAGGGCAGTGGTATGCTAGTATCACTCAAAGCACACATGTACCCTTCTTGAGATGTAGCTAATCTCATGGTGGAAAAAAAGTTCCACAACACAAACACATACTAAAGAGATTAAATATAATTTCTTCCTGAAGACAAACAAGACAGTTGAAAAGTGGCCCAAAATTAATATGTGAGATGCAAGCAACCCTAAAAGCATAGACATCTTTTCTCCTTTCAACTTCCTTCGGATTCAGAATGGCACAGATTTCCAAAATCATTGCTGTTTTCTTTAATCTACTCCTACGAAATTACCAGACAAAGGCATTCAGGTTCCTTTGTCCCTGCTTATCTGTTTTAGCTGAAAGGCCACTTATTCCTGATGTTTAGAAACCTCTTCTAATTTATTGTATGAATTTATTCCTGTCTAATTTACACCAGTGTGGTATCACATAGATGATATCCTTTAGCTTGTAAGATTCTTCTCATTTCTTACAGCAACCAGCTAACAGTCCTGAGGCACTTTGGCACAGACTGCCCCTGTGGCTCAGTGGAGTGGAGCTGATCTGCTGTTTCATTCTTCATTTTTCTGTAGGCCCCTTTCACACTGACAGAGCAAGGTATGTAAAAAAAGGCTCAGATTATCAGTTGTTCCATCCACAAAAACACATCTCACACATCAGTTGTGCAAATTAAAAATTAACCGTACCTATATTACCGATTTCTGGAAAAGGAACAAAAATTATACTTAAGGCAATTAAATTACATGTTTCTAAAGCTACAAATTCCGGTACTGTATTCTTTGAATTATCACCTGCGCTATGTTCAAGGTAAGGATTAGTGCTGTTTCTGAAAGACTACAAAAGAAGCAAAATACATGCAATGTTATGCAAAATCATCACAGAAGTGAAAAAGCATTCCACTTCCAATCCAAACGGGACAGAATAACCTTGCGTTACTATTACTTGTATATAGACATGTTTTTGTTCTCTGCCTTCTAGATCAGGAAAGGACAGATCATAAGCAGAAGCTTCTTTGGTAATGTACAAATGCACTGAGTGACCCCAGCTAAAATTAATCCTTGAAAAGATGTTAAATTTTTTCTAGACATTGAACTACTACACAGAAAGTGCAATCTCATCTACTCTTCTACTCTGACTGACATTCACTAATCATCAAGAAAAATCCCTTATTGTAGAAAATAATTTGACAGGAATTACCATGAGCAGATCAGAAGATGAATTAATTTATTGCAGTAACCTGCATGGATGTTATTTTAATACCAAAGGCTTGACTTTTCTCAACCCTTCTAACTCACACCCATACATTTTATAAGCCAACATTGCAGAACAGTTTTCAACATGCCCTATTTGTAACTCCACTGCTAGAGACATTTATGTGGCTTCTATAATCCCTATGACTTTATTTCACAGCAACACAAACTTTTTTCCCCCCCAGTATTTGAAAAGTAAGCTGAAAGATTTGACTTTAAATTGGCAATTTAGAAAACATACTGACAACCCCCCAGACAAGTCAAGAACAGAAATCAGCAAGAACATACGTACCACCTTTCGTCTCTACACACAGAGTAAAGAAAAACTTCTAAGTCTGCCACCAAAATGATTTAGCTTCAGGAATAAGCAGTTTATTAAAAGTTACTTTTAACAATTGTTTTAAATGATACAGTATATGATATAGTAATTTTGGTAAGGCTTAAGGCACTCAATTCCTACTGTTTTCACTTACGCTTTCCCAGTCTGCTCTTTCAAATGTTTAAGTGTTAGAACCCTTCAGTGAGGGTATCTGTAAGGACGTACTCAGGCTCACCCATGCCTGTGCTACACTAAGTGGATCTATTTATGCTGCAGGGACATAAAACTGACTCATGTAGTTTAACTCGGCACATACAAAACAAACATGTCACCAAGCAACATAAAACAACTTCCAAATAGGGAATAAAAGGCTCTGTTTTCCCTGAATCCTCAACCATACCCCAAGACAAGTGTTTCGGCAGCATCCTTTAAGTTGTGGATTTTTTGCTGGGGCAAAGACAACCAGCCGTTAGCCCCTGTGCCCTTCCTGGGAGAAAGGCCTCACACGCTACTACTGACCACTACTAACCCGGAGACACACTAAGCTTGCTTTCAGAATTATCTAAAGGAGTACCATTAGAGAAAGATACCTGTTCTCAGATTAGATGATTTAAGAACACCAAGCCCCCCCAACAAGAATCAAAACTAACCTAACCTTTTCACTGATTATTTTCTAACAAGCTTAGCCATTCAACAAGCTTTACAGACACGGGAATGCCTGGGGAAGACTAGGAGACTCCTCTAAGTGTTGGTAAATATGGCTGTAATTATTCATTACAAAATGCCAGTAAACGTCACTTTTTTTTTTAAATACCTTTCAATAACCTAGATGTCCATTTAGAAATGCAAGAGTATTTTCTCCCATTTTCAGTGTCAAGTCCTGCAAACCTGCTCTGAAATGCACCTTCCTGGCACAGATCACACCAATAGGCTTTGCTGGTTATTAAGGACTTCAAGAAATAATCTGTTCCTTGTATCCAGAAATGTTCAGTCATAAAATTACAGAATATTCATAGAATCATTTAGGTTGGAAAAGACCTTTAAGATCATTGAGTCCAACCATTAACCCAGCACTGCCAAGCCCACCTAAGTGCCACATCTGCATGTCTTTTAAATACCTCCAGGGATGTGACTCCATCACCTCCTCGGGCAGCCTGTTCCAGTGCTTGACAGCCCTTTCAGTGAAGAAATTTTTCCTAATATCTAATCTAAACCTCCCCTGGTGTAACCTGAGGTCATTTCCACTTGTCCTCACTACAGCCCCCTGTCAAGCAGCTGTAGGGAGGGGTAAGGCCCCCCTGAGCCTCCTTTTCTCCACACTAAACATCCCCAGTTCCTTCAGATGCTCCTCATATCACTTGTGCTCCAGAACCTTTACCAGCTTTGTTGCCCTTTGGACACGCTTCAGCACCTCAATGTCATGTCCTAAAACACTTTTTTTGTTGTTGTTGTTGTTGTGTTTTTTTTTTTTCTTTCCAAAAAGCACCCTGAATTCTGAAGGTTGTTCTCTTCCAAAGAAAATAATGGCTATTTTCTTTCCCATTAACACTCTGCACTGGGAACAGATGTTACTGCTACATTAATGTTGAAGACTGAAAATGAAACACGCTGCCTATATTCTATAGTCTTTCTATGTTTACAATAGAATTCCTTATGTAAGCTTTATAATTAGTGGAGATCAAAGTTTCATTTCAGATTCTACATACAGTAAGTTTTTGAAATATTAGTAATACCTTTTTCTAAATCTTTAAAACATGATCGCATTTCAGATTAGGTTTTCCACAGAGCTAGACACCCATAGTATAACGTTTTCCGTTTTTTTCTTTAAAAGAGAGAACTGGCACCAAGCAACACTGAAAATTAAGTAGTTAAATGACAAGCCATGAAATTACAAAAAGTTTCAAGTGAGGAGAACCCATATAACTGATAAAGATGAAACCATGCACTAATAAACCACTGTTAAACATTAAAGACAAAGACCACATCCTTCTATTGTCAGAAGAAACACAGGGATAAGGACACAAATATACACCCTGGGCTGGTTTGTTGTTTCCAGGACCTAGCATAGATAAGTTCAGCAAAGACGTTTGTAGTACGTTCCCTCCATCTATCAATATTAAAAGGATAAAAAAAGTAGGAAAATGGCATGTACATGCAGGGGATAAAAAGGAAGGTAATAATTTGCATTTTGGAAGTTTAAGAAAAATATTACTGAGGTAACTTGTTCATAGTCCACATTCTTTAATGTCCCTGCTTAACTTAGACCCTTTATCTCCAGCCTTATCCTTTATCAGCCAGCCATCTGACCTCCACCAAACCTGCAGAAATACTTGACAAGGCTCTGCTAGAACTGCCATAACTCACTTTTGTAGAGCCTGAGAGCTTCAGGAGAAATCAAAAGCACAGAAGAGATACTCTAAAAGAGCAAAGAGGTGCTAATGTTCCTGTTGACTTACTCTTAAGCCTGCAATCCCATAGTAAAGCTCATTACCATGAGACGGGAAATGAAATCAAGCTAATAGAAAGATCTTGCAACATCCTCATGAACATTAATACAAGGTTTGATGCTAAGTAGTTTAAAATGCAATATTTGGACTTTCCCAAGCTTCTACAACGCTTCCCTGAAATATTTCCTTCTAATGTTTATATAGAATACAATTTCTTCCATTCGTCCCTGTACTTCTAAGAGCAATTAACTAATTAAAGCCTCTCTGTCAGATGTCAGTAATGGTATCCAGGCAATCATATCTAAATGAGGTAGGACAATAAATCCATCCAGATAGATACTTCCATGAACTCCATGAACAACTATACTTGGAAACCAAAAATAAAGTCAGCTGTATGCATGATGTATTCTGAACTGATAGGGATTCATCTAGGAAAACCACACAACATTCTACTAAACCAGAAAACTTTCAAGGAAGTAGCTGCTGAACAAATGGTAACTACAGTAGCTTAGCAAGGAAGATAAATAGTTCACATTTTCCTTCCTTTTGAAGATTGTCGAGATGGGTGTGATGCATCAGGAGTTGTGCACTGTAAGACAGACTTGGATGACTTAGACCTCATCAATCCAGTCTGACCATAGACCTCAGAGTCAGCTAAAAATAACATAAATTTACTCTTTGACATTCCATCCCACTTACAAGTTGTCACAAAAATCTCCAAAGTTCTTAAAATATCTGTAAAGTAGATGAAACTCAGCACTTCATCAAGGCCCATCAGCAGGCATGTGGAACAAGACCTCAGGCTAACACTTTGGGTTATAGTACCATGAATCTTACGATATCTTTTATCAAAGTATATGAATAAATAATCATGATTGAATTAAAGCTTTTATCTGAATATTTATTACTAGTCCTCTTGCAAAACAGATAAATGCACTATTTGCTGGAATGATCGATTTCTTATTCTACCTTGGAAGATGCTTGTCTTCCAGTACATTGCAAGAAGGTCTGAAAACTATACCATGGAAATGAATATACAGATGAAGGTACTACTGAAGCACATGATTTACCATAGGCTTACAGAGTATTGAGTAAAAAGTTAATACATGCATAGAGGCTGACCTACATTTAACATGTAAGAAGTCCCAGTGAGCATCAATCCCAAACTGTGAACCAAATTAAAGTATGAGAATAGATCAAACAAGATAGGACAACATACAAATTTTTAAAAAACTGCTCCTTTTAATGCATTTTAAGCATTACTTTTCAGACAGCATAACAGGAAGCAATCACTGGCCACATAATTTTCCCAAGCAAGAAGTATCATTTTAAAAGTACACAGAATAATTTCTGTAAAATATCTGAAGTGACAAATCAAATATTTATGGATCCTTACACATGAGGACTCAAAAATATGAAGGATTTTTATGACTGTTAGTCAAAGAAATGTATCCTAAACGGTCTCACTTCTGGAAGAAACAAGTTAATTCAAAATGTCCAAAAGTTGGATCCAAGGGCCTGGGGCTAACTCTACTATCAAGCTAAAAAAAACAAAACTACAAAGCAAAGGTAACTAGTTCTGAAAATTTTCATACAAAGCAAATGGTACCTGTCAATTTTTTTTTTTAAAGTCAAGTCAAGCAATGTGATGGTAGGACTCAGCTTTGAACCATACTGTTGAAAATGTTCCAACTACTTCAATGTCTGTAAAGGAGACAGTAACACAAACACTTCCCTGACATGTGGATTACAAAGAAAAACATCCTTCTACAGTATGACAGCGCTGCAAGCAGAAGGGAATTAAACTGCAAAAAAAGTTTTTTCCTTTAGAAACAAAACAAGGAGCCTCAGCTTACATAGTAATTCTAATGCTTAAGACATCTTCACTTATATTAATTCTGTTTGTTCTATGTACATCACAACTTGTATCCAATCTAACTTTTGTTCGCTTGACTAGATAGATCCAAAGTTGAGACACTGTAATACTTCTGCACTAAAAGAAGGCACACAACAGTTTTCATATAAGAGTAAATAAGGAATACGATCAAGTTTTTCCTCACCTTTCTCTAGTGATCAGTTTGATTTGAAAATAAATCTTGTTACTCTGCATTGAGCCAGTGCAGTCTGATTCACCTTCTTACAAACAGGTGTACTTTCATGCAGTTCAGTAACACACATCCTTTCCTTGTAGCCATTTATACTAGAATATGTGGGATCAACATGCAACTCCTGAAGCCAGACAAAGGTACATTTACACTAACAACACTCAAAGCCTTTGAACTTAACACAGTGAATTACACTGATTCCATTTAGTATTAAAGTGTGACACAGGCTCAAATATTTTACAGGACTATGTCAGTTACCTTCATCAAAGACCATTTTGCAGATGACAAGCTTTTTGTTTTACAAGAAATATGTTAGCAGGCATTATATAAAGCAAGATCTTCATCCAGTCTTGCTTCAACTGTCTTACCACTTTGCTCAAGACTGATGTCTTATTCGTGAGTTCACTATTGAACTGTTCGTTCCATTTACCTTTATAAACCACCAACATGCACACTTTATTCTCAGTCTTTCAGAAATTCCTGCATGGAAGTATTTTTTCCACATTAAAGCATCAGTGAATCAGCTTATGACCACCATCTGAAAAACTACTGTTCATTTAGACAAACCAAAGTTTCAACAAAGGTTTCTGTCTGAGGATGCTAAGCAACCTTAAAACAAAAATGAAGCTAGGTTTTGACCTCCCATTCACCCACATTTTGAAATTCTCCACTACATACAAAATGGCTATGCTACATTCCCACTCTGTTTGATATCACAGCCCAACATTCAGCATCTGCACATGGGAGAGGATGTCAAGAATACATTTTTGAGATTTTTTTTTTCAGATTTGATTCTTACAGCTCCTTAGGAACAGATACTATGAGATATCGTAAAGCTACCCTTTACATGATGTTTTGCAACATGAAACTTAAAATTCTAATAAAAATACACAATTTAAAAGGTGTTAATATAAGTCATACTTCTAATGACAACTTCCTTTTTGCTAATAGAAAAGGCACTTCAGAGTGAGGGGGATGCCCAGCTTTTAAACAGAAACAGCTCTAACACAATTCTGCTGACTGCAAATATTTGCCTTGCCTCACGTGTACGTCATAGCTGGGGCAGAAGAATACCTTGCTGCAGTTGTACACAATCCTTGTGGTGAGGGTTATTTCTCATGAAGACACATATCATTATGTAAACTGGCCCTGACTCGCTTTGAAGAAAAAAGCAGAGACAACCACAGGAGGCCTGTTATGCTCTCCTCCTCTTTCACCACTCTAGAGCAAAAGAAGTCTTTAAAAATACCAGCATCGCAGATGAAGCTCCTTCACCTAAGTGTGCAAAACCACTACATTTGGGCACAGATCCCTACTCCATGGAGTACACAACACAGAGAACTCCATTGAGAAGTGCAGCTAAGAACAGAACAAGGCATCAGGAAACAACTGTGCCTTGCCCTCGTGAGGATGTCCAAGAAGCTTGGACAAAACACCTCATTAATGTGCGTGACAGACCTAGGAACACTATGTCCAAACATACCGAGTTCCTGAAAGAAAGCTGGTAACATGCCAGAGATAATGAACATTTCAAAAGGTGTGCATAATTGGTCACTAGTACAATTCTTATTAACACCACCAGCAGTGGCCATGCAGTACAAGTTGATCTGAACACCTTACAACTTCTGCAGTCGGGAGGTTAACTGGGTGGGAACTGAGGATCACAGAACCAGAGCTGTAAGGAATCCCTCTAGTCACTGACCTTGTACCAAGGCAGGATGATCAATCATCAAATTATTTGACTGCCTTGCTTGTTTTTCAGTATTTCCATCCGTGGAGATTCATCAGTGTCACCAACAGGAGCCTGCCAGCACTGCAAGGTGCAGATGCACATACATTTCTCTGCTACTACAGGGCAGTCTTTCTTGCTTCTATGTCTATGCTCATCTGACCATTTTTTTTTAAACTCAACAGAACAATGCTTTTTTGTGAAAGTTAGTTTTTTCTCTGATTATTGAGCTGAAGCAGTCTTCTGTGCAGTCACACAATCATCACCACAAGAAGTGGTAGCAGCATATGATCAGAAGCACAGAGGGGTGGTTCTGTGAGAAGAGACCTGTTAAATCAACTTGGATTTTTACCTGCACCTTTAACTGTACCGCCTGGCTCAGAGCAACCGAAGGCATTTTCATTTGCATAATGAAGTCCTAAACCCAAGGCAACAGAAAGAGAAAATGCAAGCCACAAAAGCTGAACTTCAACCAACAAAAATTTTCAGACAAAGGAAGACAAGAAAGGAGTTGCTACTGAACACTGAGGGATTAAGGACAAGATTATTCCAGAAATACTAACTTCAGAGAAGAAAGATGCCAAGCAAAAATAAAGAAAAAAGCTCAAAACACAGCCATGGAACCTGAAGGCTCATTTGAACTTAAGTCACTATCTCATCAGATGATGTTTCAAATGGAAGGCAGCATCAGGCCAACAAGGTGCTGGCATGTTGCATAATCAGCAACCCTTCTATAAGGGTAAACCCCCACCTGCAAAAAACCCCAACTCCATCTCATGTTTGTGCTCTGTATCCAAAAGGTTTTCCACTGAAACAGACCAAACTAAAAAGGTGCCAACATCAGAATGCAAACTAGAGATCCGAACTTGAGTAGACCCTAGTATTTTCTGGCTTTGGACACAACCTTGCCAAAAACTGCTTTATAAAGCATGTAACAAGCTAAGATGCTCACTAAGCATGCTAGGTCTCTCTTATGGAGAAGAGATACACATTGCACTTTCTTCTGCATTTAAGAGATGTCTTGTGCCAAAACAATTCATATATTATTACTGATAGACCTATGGCTTTGTTAGAATGATCAAACCAACTCTTCTTCAGAAATACTAGTTTCCAGTTTTAAAACGTTTTTGTTCCCCAGAATATCAACTGACCATGGGAAACTTAACAGATTCCTAGCCTTCTATAAAATGCAATTCCACTAGGCTAACAAAAAACCCCCACCAAACAACCAAAAACCCCAACAGATCTTTACTAGTAAGTACTTAAAGCCTAGGAAAAAAGTTAGAACACCCAAATCTGATATTTAAAACTGGCATAGGTTTTTTTGAGCTTAAATTATTTATGCCTTTCTTGTTGTTGTTCCTCCCAAGCTGATTTCCAAACACTGTTCATTGTTGTTAAAAACAAAGACCTATCATACATATTAAGACAGGTTGTCTGGCATATCAAAGTCCAGTTTATCACCCAAACCACAAAAAACAGAAATATTGCCAGCTTCGTATCTGCCACCTCACTGACATTTCTAGAGTTGCTCTTTCTCTAGGCCTCAAACTAGAAATCTTTCTTCACATGTCTGCAGGAGTGACTGCAGGCATGCTTCATCCCCTCATGCTTAAGAATGGTTCAGGTTTTATTCTCTCTTTAACAAAAGGTGTGGCACGGACAAACTCAACAGGAAGGAGTTGCCACCTCCTTTCCATAAAAGGGGTAGATCCTCCATGATGAAGTTTTTTCTCCCTCTTCCATGCCACAAAAATAACTCACTGCTCCCTTTTCCTCACAGGAAAGTGTGTGTGGTGAACCTAGAGATCCTCCAAAGGTACAGTTCTTCATATTTTTATTACTGTATTGAATCCTGTGTTTGTATGTTCATCAGAACTGGCAACACTGCAATATTATTTATCCTTTATCAAGAAAAACAATCCCCAGCTCCTAAGGATTTTTTACCTTTTTCAAATTAATAGTCTAACAAAGAAACAGAAAATAAACCATCAGAAAATACTCAACAGCAGACATCATTTACCATCAGTCACTCAGAGAAAAAACCAAAAGACACAGAGGTTAAATATTTCTCATACCAGTTTCCACCATTCATTGGCCCTTTCCACTTCACAATACCAGAACTCTTCCAACAAGAGAACTCTATTTGGTGGCTACTTTAAGATTAGAAACCAGAAAACATTCACAAAAATTATCTGCTGTCATTGCTAAACCTAATCACATCTGTCTAGTAACCCAGCCTTAGACTGTAAGTGAACACTGATGACTAAATTTGCTCTCTGAAATAGTTCCATAGCTTCACTGTTCCAGGTACAAAAGAAAAAGTCACGTCAGAGCTATGCAAGTTAACTCCTAATCCATTGCTATGCTGTTTCTTCTTTACCAAAATTCAGTATCAGGTCCATGGATCAGTCACACTTCCAAAGGTGGTTTAGAGAACCTCTGTCTAAAACCATTTTGGGATAGCACTGAAACCATTTTGGGATAGTACTGGGTTCAATACTGCCATGTTTAATCCTAACCAGCCAGCAATTAAGAAGATTTGCAGGACCACGTGCACCAAGCACAACATATTTGCACAAATGCATCTTTCATGCATAATTTCAGCATATAAAGTCATAAATTAAGAGATTTAGGCTTTAATTGAAACCATACTCTCACTCATAAGGGAGTATTTCCTTATATTATCTAAGGATGGTTTTAGAATGCAATACTCAAGGCAAGTGCCAATACAACCTGTCTGCACAGGAGACTACTCTGCCTTAAAAGAACTTCTAGAGTGAGTGCCTGAATTCAAGGACAACCCCAAGGAAAAACTAGACATGCAAAGGGAGTTCTTCATTAAATCAGATTACAGAATCACAGAAGAGATAATGCTGGAAGGAACCCCTGGAGGCTATCTAGTCCAACCCATTGCTCACAGCAGGATCAGCTAGAGCAGGCCGGTCAGTATTCCAGCCATGAGACCGAGCTTTCCGTGACACAAACTAACAGACATACTTTCTTGGTGGTAAACTAAAGTGGTACTTGCTATATATGCACAAGCTTCTTTATTCCTAAATATCCATACGAAGGGAGTTTGTTGCTTATCTTCTACTTAAACAGTAAATGATTTTTTTAACTAAGAACATTATCTAACATTTACCTGAGTAACTCCAAGAAAAGCTGAAAGCAACAGGATGGTTTTTCACCCTGCAGCCCTGCAACTGGTCCTACAACAGTCAGCACCCCAGTACGAAAGTATTCAATACATTAGAGTGCTCTTCTGCTAAGCTCCATATGGGACCAAGTACCAACATCCTGCATCGTCTACGAATTTGTACTACCATGCATTTAAACAAATAACTGATCACAATACTTGCGAGCTATGCAAAACCATCCTGCCTAGGTTTTCTTTTTAAATCTCAAAACAAAAGGAATACTCACTCAATCATTTCAAACACGATCACAGACATATTAATTTTTCTACTTACTTATCAGTACATCAGTTTTAGTTTTGCCAGTGTTTGCCATCTAAAACTACAAACAAAATCTTCTTTACAGATACTTTTCTTTTGTTTAACGTAGACACTAGCCTATATAACAGCTAGCTGACAGACTTTGGGATGTAACAGAACCTTCCAGTTAATAGTGATATCTTCTCATTCATTAGTAGGTTACACAGTTATCAAAGCAGCAGTCTTTATTTTGTGGCAAACTAAAAAAAAACACTACCTGAAGGCATTTGATTATGTTTAACAATAAACTGAATCAACATTTCATGGGTGTCTATGTTAGTGTGTTCACATCCCTAGAAACAAGTTTAAACCCCAACAAATTCTTACTAGTTTTCCACAGACAACCTAACAATATGCTTCACAGAACTCAAATTTCACATAATGGAATGGGTTCATCAGCTATCCTATATGTATTTAAAATGCGCTCAAATAAAATTAAAAAATAAAAAAACCAACAGTTAAACAGAATCCCTAATAAATTACTTAGGGAAAGGTGAAGATTAACTACATAAAGTTCTCTTTATGTATCTAGAGGTAGGCCTTTAGCTTTGGGAAGTAGTACACCACCACATTACAGCTCCAAACAACTGACTTTACACCTTAAGACTCTGGAGAAGCATCAGCTGGAAGTCAGAAAATTTTTATCACGTGACAAGAATGATTTAGTGTTTTTGCTAAAGGACTTGGACAGTTAGGTTTAAGATTTAATTTTTTAAAAAATACTGTATTATTTTGGATCAAAGGAGTAACTGAAGCTCTTAATGAGAAACTAGCTCTGAATTGGATTAGACTTTAAATATTAAACTCTCAGGAACAATTAGATAAGCAATAACTTGATTCAGCTAACATTTTTGACAAAATAGCGCAAGTCAGAGCTTTGAAAAGTAACCACAACATACAGGAAGACAAAGCTATGCTCTGATGACTGGTATTTAACACTGCCTTCTCTACACTCTGCCATCCACTGGAGGAAGAGAAAGAAGGTATGTCACAGGCTTAAAAGGCGCAGTTGTGGACTGGATTACAAACCACTGAATGCCATACCAGAAAGTGATCCACAGGCTTACAAAACAAAGTTAAAGAACTTATATGTTCATTTCACTGAATGTTTTTCTTCTCTAATTCCATCTTTGTAAGCCAGACAGAGGCTTGAGACTGTTTACCTGCAGAATTCAAAAAGAGCCTAAGAGCAATAACTTTTGCCTAAAATCAAAACCTAACCTACTTACTAATTCAGTGGCCTTAAAGTGTAGCTGATGTGCAGCCTGCAGGGAAGCGTGTAAAGGAGCCCTCAAGGTACCACAGAGCAGGGACGGAAAGACTACTTCACTTCTGAAGTTATGGCAAAGAATGGCAAGATAGCTGGGTGGTCCTTACACTTAACAACCACTGAACTGAGAGTCTAGTTCCCCTGCACCTTAGGTGTGATTAAGTGGCAATGAATATGATGACAATATGCTTGTCAGCCTGGACCACACAGTAAACAAGTGTTTTTCTGGCCTCTGTTATAAACTCCACCAGAAAGCGGCTTCAACTACAACTCAGAGGACTGGGAGCCAGCAGCACTACAGACTAACTGCTACTAAATGGACATTGTTTTGTTAAGCCAGAAGTCCTATCAAGGTGACTTAGAGAAGAAAGAAGTTACATATGAACTGAGGACTCAGTCATTTTCCTGAGATTTAGGAGGTAAGAGCAACCGACAAAAAACTTTAAATACTCAACTTGGACTCCAAAGAGATGTCTGAGATTGATAGGCACAAGAGCTGCAGTATTTGTTCTTATAAAACCGTCAAGTGAAGGAGCACACCAATAATTATATGGGCTCCCTCATTCCCTGCTAGCATTTTATGTGGGGCAGAAGGAAAAAGCCCTAGAAAAATTGAATGATGATACAAGTAGCAAACTTTTTAGGCAAGGCTGACTTTTTAAGTTGGCCTGCCACTGAAAGAACTTTGTATTATTGCATCAAAATACCTTTTTTTCCCCCCCTAACTTCAAAAATTTTATTTTCTGGGACTGCTACTAAAAAGTAATAGTTTGAAAAAGTAAAATTCCTGCAGTCCTGACAGAGATGCCAGAAGCTGACATTTCATGAGAATGTAAAGAAATAATTCTGATTCTGTAGAGAGGAAGAGATATAGAGAATCATTTCTTAAGAAACAAAATCCACATACAGGCTGGCTACATGTATATCCTTAACATCTAGGACCGTATTTGTCTATGCATTTGTACAGTTCTTAATATTTTTTGTTCTTAAGTCCAGACATGGCAATTCCACAAGCTTTCTTCAATCAAGTTTTTAATTAGCACCCTCTTCAAAACAAGTGGTCAAGAGGTGACCACAGGTCAGACTGAACCTTAAAGGGACACCATTTCCAAAGATGACACCACTAAGCAGTTAACTCATGGACACGGGAAGCCACTGGCCTAGAAATGACAGGGATTCAGCCATTCTTTCCCAGCATTTTCTCCCTGTACGGAGATCTTCAACAGACTTTGCATTTCTTTCCAAACAAGCAGCAGTCTAATATTTAAAAATAATAGGGATACTTCATACATACCGGTAGTATTTGGCCCAATTTCAACAACAAAAAGATACTTCCTAGACTTGTTTCCAAACTTCGTATTAGTCTGCTGTAATATTTGAACATAGTTTTCTAAGTATCAGAACTCTGAAGGGGTTCTTTGGGTCTAAAGGGTATCTTTTGAAAGCTTGCTGGAGGAATACTTGGGGAAGAACAAAGAAGCAAGAAATGAGTAAACAAGAAATTGAACCGCAGGACAAAACAGCAGCAGCACTCTAACAATCCCCATGCCATTACAGAAAAGAATCAATTTCCCTTGGGGAGACTGCAGTCTTAACTCAGTGAAATGAAAACTGTTCTCATTAGCTTTGCAGAGGAGACTTAAAACAAAGAACACTACCTTGCTTACTCCTGTTCTCACTAAAGGAAAGGTTCAACTTTGCAGATTGGAATTCCAAAGGTTCCAGTAATCTAACAGCTTCAGCAGCCATTTCACGAATTAGAAGGCATGCCAAAACAAGTCAATGAATTCCCACCACCTTGTTAAGAGAGAACAACAGAAGCAGTTCTCTAATTCAAATGGGTCTATAATCTATTGCAAGTCTATCTGCAACACCCTGCGGAAATTTTAAGGCTTCAGAAGGGCACTTGGGGGTAGATACCACCTAAGTTTTAGCCAGTGAGAATCGTTTTTTCTCACAATAACCCAAGCCAATTTACCTTCATATATACCTCTAGTCTGGAAAGCTAGATTTCCTGTCACTTGAGGATAACTTGTACTGAAGTGAGGACATGTGTGATAGTTTACCTTTTAAGATTTTCCAAACCCAGGCATTTATTTGCAGTTACAGATTAACCATATAATTTACTCTGACAGCCAGAAGGCATTAACAACAGAAAAAAAAACCCCGTTGGATTTTCATTACTGGGCACAGAACAACAGCAGAAAGCAGGATAACTGAAGGAACATGAAGTCCTACACAATTTAAGAACAGGCAAATTCTAGCTTTGGAAGTTTGAGATCTTCTGTCAATTTTATAATGGGAATCACACGAATCAACAGTAGTTGCAAGAATTCCTTAAGGCCTGTTGCTGAAAAAAAATTCTTAAAACTTTGCATAATCTTCAACAAACGTCCACTTCAATCTTTTCGTCTCATGTGAGGTCTTCTCTTCGCCTGTTTATATTTGGTCAAAAAAGGAAGATAATTCAGCAGGCTTTGTAGAGGGGGTTTCTCCACATCTAAACCCTAGATAATTTAAAGGACCAGCCCTGACACAAACTCAATCTGTAAATGAGAAGAAATTCCCTGCAAATAAAATGCATTTTTTGACAAGCCAGAAGAAGCTTTCTCAAGCAGGATGGTTTAGGACCTAGTTGCCATTTAAGCAAAAGGATCACATGTGGGTCCCATACTGCTAGCAGAAGTAATGCTGTCCCCAATGTTCTCCTTCTCCATTGCTGCAAATTGTGGCTGAAAGAAAGCTGGAGGAGAAGAGGGGTGTAATGAAAGCTGTAGTGAGCAATCCAGTAGCTAAAAGTTACTTGTTAAATTTGTACTAGTGGAATCAGGATCCAGAAAATGTTAACATCAGCTGAAGCAGTAATTCAGCAATAAAGTATGATCAATGGTTTTCAATCCTCTGAAGCAGGTGGAGAAGACAAGCAAATTATCTCAGATGGTTTTGGTATTTTTTACATTATATTTTTAACATAACCTTACACATTTGCACTTGCAAACTCACCAAGCAATTGGCTGAAGAACAGGATTAAGACTTTCATCCATCATTATCATCATCAATGTCAGAAATTAATTTCATTCCTGAGCTGATAAAGTTTAATAAAAATCACCAAGACTACTTTAGAGAATTTATGAAATTCTAAATTAAAAGCATTACTCAACAGCCTGTTCTGTAATACATGAGTTTAACAGATACTTCAAGTCTCTCAGTTACATTAAAGTATGCAGTCAACTACAATCAAAGTTAAAACAAAAAAGTGCCTGTGATCTAAGGATCATTATTCCAGACCTGCTGTGAATCAGTGAAAAGGAGAGTAGCAAAGGACATACCTTGGAACTGCTCCCAAAACAATCAAGTTGGCTTTTTGTTTGTTGTTTCCAATTACAGCATTTTTCATATCTCTGTAAATCCAGAAAGAAAAACAAACCCTGGTAAATTATGCTGAGGTACTGAGGGCTTAATCTATAGAATTTACTATTTCCATGAAGGCTTATTAAGTAGTCTTCCACACGTCCGTGCTGCACCTACAGGAATCCACAGCCCACAGATAAATACCCCAGAGCTCTGGGATTCCATTATGTCCCAGCTTATGCAACTAAGCAAAAACCCAAACTATCTCACATGCACACCAGACATGAAGAAGTCTCATCATTGAGGAAAACGAGATATAGTGGTTCTTTGTGCCCACATATTCACTAGCCTTCTAAAATTAAAAAAACACTATTGGTTGGGAAATCAAATATTAGCAATTTAAAGTATTAACTGAATGTTCTACTGGGTGCAGGAAAAGACAAGCTGGGGGGGGGGGGGGGGGGGCGCTGAGGAATACATACACATATGAATGAAAAAAAAAAAAAAAAAAAAGGAACGAGGAACTATCACCAGTCTCCAGAGACCAGGCTTTCACTCTCTTCGTCACCACAGGCTTCCCTTTGTGAATTTCAGCAGGACACCTAAACATCTGTATGTCAAAATCCCAGGAATAAAGTGGACACAAATTCATTTTCCTGTCTAAGAGTTACTGCAAGGTGAAACACATTAAAGGCATTCATACCATGGTAAAGGTACAAGGGAAACCTTCTGGAAAGAGGACACTGGTTGCACACACTAAGAAGTCTGATGAAAATGTGTGGTTTGCAACCTTGTTTTTCAGAAAATTGCTGCGAGATCCTAAAAACCATCACCACCTTTTTAAGATATTTTTTTTCTTCATATGAACATACTGAATAAATATGAATATCCAGAGAATCTGAAAGAAAGCTAGCAACTTATGACCAGTTTCAGAAAATCAAGTTTTCTAGGAAACCTAGTTGTAGGGTAAGAGCAGAGGACAAAACCAGCCCAAATTCAGGTAATTCTTTAACAACAAAAACCAACACTAGATTGATTATAATGTTAGTAGTTGCAAAATTGATAAATTAATCACTGGCTATCTATGCCCATCATTCAATCTAATAATTTGGAAGCTTTAGTGGTTGCTTATTATTCTTGCCACTGTATTGCACTTTTCACCTATCTGCAAACTTTAAGAGATTTAGAGTAGCCCTGTTCTTCAGGATCCACCCTGGCCTGCATGAACACTACACAGTCCTTACATAACCCCTGAACATGCAAATTCCACTGCAAATAAGCAGTGGTCCCAAGTGTTAAATTCATTTCATTACAGTTCTTAGCCAAGGCAGGCAATATCTGGACTGGCATAAACCAAACCTTTATAAACCTCGATTAGTAAAAAGTAACTGCCCATTCTTCCTGAAGTATTTCCATATGACTCACTCTCCCATTGCATACACTTACCCAGCCACAGAAGAGTGCTCTAGGAATTTTAAACAAACAGAGGCTAACTTCAAGTTTGGCTAGTGATCTTGGAGCTCCAACAAGGGAGCAGCATTAAAAGCAGTTGAACGCTGAACTGTGTATCTCTTAACACAATCAGAGTCAGTAAACAACTTGTCAAGTGAGCCATTACTTAACAGGAATCTGCCTCCCCAGCGCACAGTTTTACACAGCTGAGTATCAGCAGGACATACTGGTCCTTTCTGTTGTATCTCCTGTAAGTTTGGTAACTTCACACCACAAGACAGGAGGTAGAGGAGAAAGAGCAAGATCTGAAGACAGGCTAAGCTGGAAGCCCAAGAAAATTTCAGGAATGGACTTGATTTCACTGAACTCAGAAACAGTATTTCAGTGGTTTCTATGCTGAATGCTTGATATGAAAGTATCCCAGTCATTTTAAAAGGTTTTTAATATAGAAGAGCCAGCCCAAAACAATGTCAGAAGCAATGATCAGATGTCTCAAAGAAATGGAAACTGTACCAGCAAGTGTGCAAGGTTCAAAGACTACCTCTCCCTGTTACCCTTAGGCACTGGCTCTCAAAGTCATCAGAAAGGCTGCATCGCATCATGTTCTCCATGAAGGCATCTTAAGAAGCTGAAGAGAAGGCACTGGCAAAGCACTCCAAAGAATTAACAGATTTTGGTGATATTTTAATGTCGCCATGTGTCTTATCCAAAAATCACCTCCGCTCAGGTGATTATACATAATATATTTGTGTTTAAAAAAAACCAAAAAACCACTAACAAACTTCTGTGACTCCTGCACCAACTGCACAATCAAATGGCTTGCTGACCTTATAACCATCTAACATGTAGTAAGTACTGCCTCTTAGAATTTGATATAGACACCCTTTCAGAAGTGGCAGGAACATGGCCAAGTTCCATAACACTCAAATTGAGAGGTTTAGTGAGCTCACAGTCCTGATCTGTAAATGATTTGGATGAGTTTCTCCATCTTAGTTCACAAAGTTCCTCAGAAAGGTCATGGCAGATAGACAAGAATTGTCACAGACTTGAGATTTCTAACAAATCCAACACATGTACATTCAACCACCTCAACTTGCAAGCAAGATACCTTCAAATTGGTAAGGTGACCAAAAACTGTCAGAGATAGGACTCAGCAAAGATCACCATGTTCGTGTGCATTATTCCTTGGCGCTCCCAAGTCCCATGCCGCACTTACCTCTTCAAATTTGCCCCTTACAGAAATGAACCTATTCAATACACATGAAGCAGGATGATATGGAAACCAAGGATATCCTTAAAATGCCATAACCCAATGCTGAATAATAGTAGACTTTTTTGTTTACTATAAAAAATAATTTTATTGAGATTTCCCTGATCAGGAAGCTAATCTCCGTAACAAAACACCACCATGTGCTGTCCTAGTCTACCAGATCCACAGTGAATCATGAGCCCTGGAAAAACTGAGGGCAACTCCCTTATTTGAAAACACCATCTCCAGTAAGTTTGAGCTTGACTGACTTCAGATCCAAGAGGACATGAGATTCATCCAAGGAGAAAGAGCAGTAAAGATCACTATCTTCTACAAGAGGTAACAAAGAAACCTCAGAAATCTGTAGTCCAAAAGTGGATACCACTATTTCTGAATGTCACGCACACCACTCCCATTTCCTATTGCAAAAGGGAGTCCTTCAAATAAGGAAGAAGGAAACAGCTATTACAAAGAGATGAGAAATTCAAAAGAACATATAGCATATTGTCATTCTAGGCCTAATCTGGGAGAAGGCCATGATCCAGAAGAGGGAGATGCCCAGGATTTCCAGTCATCAGCTCCAAGCTCTCAGGAAGGTTATTGACCCCACTACCAGGCAACAGCCCAGCATGAGCAGCTTCAGAAGAAAAACACCTATCTTGCACTTGTACTGAGTACATTCCAGCACCACCAATTTTCTCAGCTTCCCAGAGGTAGCTTTCTGTAGAGCCAAAAGACAAACCATGAAGATGGTTCACATGACAGAGGTCTGAAGATGTGTTTGAGGTTTGTTGTTTTTTGTGTTTTGTTGGGTAGTGCTTTTCTGGTTTAAAATATTCTGCATATTAAATCTTGCAGTCTAGATTCAAACTAAGTTCAAAAGTAATTTAACAGAATAACCTGAATTACACTGATTTTAATGTATATACCTAAAATCTGATAGCTGATATTTATTATACCTACATTTACTGTAATGCAATAAAGTAATTTATGTGGTTAAAAAAAACCTTTCAAGCAGCATAATATAGGCTGCCAACAATAAAATACAGCAAAGAGATCCTAGCTAAGTGCTTGGAAATACTGCTTCCTGAAGCGCTAAACCAGCACTTTCCATCTCTTATTGTTTCTTAAAGAAATAAGAAATAGTTTCATCGGTTCAACCCTGTGACCACTCAGTTTTAAGTTATGAAACTAACTAGTGACTGGAAAAGCAGAAAGATTTATTTTCTTCGTACAAGCTCTAGAAAAGGGGGGGAGGGGGGGGAAATTATCAGAAGTTTATCAGCTCTAACAATCTCTTGGAACATAGCAACCCAGAAGCAATCAGTTCAATTAATTAGCTATAAATAAAATGCAATGCATGCTAGTTTTGTAAGTGTATTAGCACAGTATGAATGTTTGTACATAAAATTCACACAAAAATAATCTAATTTCCGTCCAAATGCAGCTCAACAAGAGTTACAAGAGGAAATTATCTGCCAGTTGTCTATGAAGTTAATGTTTTTATTCTGATGCTTGATGTGCAATTGTTTAAAAACACCAGATAGTCTACTTCAGATAAGCAAGAAGCAATATAAAACATAACAATTTGCAAGTAAAATATAGCCTTTAAGTTTTAATGATTCCTAGCCAATAAAAATGTAATTATGAAATGTCTGAGTCCTGACAAAACTAGCTTTCTAGTCTGTCAATGCAAATTAGTACTGTAGAAGCAAATTAAGGTGCTGAACTTCGTCCTAAAGAAAAATTATTGAATCCAATATCTTCATGAAGTTCATTCTAAGTTTGTGACTCCCCCGACAAAAGCACCAGAAGTGTCCAGTAGTTAGTGTGCAGCTCTCTGAACCGGTGTGAGCAAGCTTCCCAGCTGAGAAAAACCAGACCAGTAAAGCATTCCCAGCAAATCCCCAATACCCTCTTCTGCAAAAGACATTGTGAGAAAACAACGTGGATACATAGACTCCTCAGCACTAATTTGGTTTTGCCTACATTTTTAAATACAGTAAAACGTAACAAATTTTAGAATTCTTATAGGAAGCCCTGGAGCTTTCCTATGTCACCTTCTAGCAAAGCAACACAGAAGACCTTGAGAAAAGCTACAGTGACTTAATAAGGAAGCAACAATAGGAACTACACATAAGAGGAGGAAATAAACAGCCTGCATGATATTTTCTCACCGTATTTCTTTTGAAAATAGAGTAGGTAGCCATATTTAAGAGTTTCCTAGAGAGAGAATTATATCAAACACAAGATGAACAATCATAGAAAGTAGTCCTAGACGCTTCAAGCCAAAGCTTTTACTTTTAGTATGAAATAGTTACAAGAGATACCGAGACAATTACACACACAGAGGAAGCATCTGAAACAATGCATTGTCAGACCAGAAGATTTATCTACCAGAGGCTGATCAAAATTACAAACAATAGAATGACGCAAAGCATCATTCTGAAAAGGTTTTCAAAAATTCAAAATGTAAGTATCTTCTTAAAAGCTGAGCTACTGGTAGTCAAGACAAGGACATAGCTCAAATAAAAACTGCCCCAACTCAGGAGAGGTTCTAAGTTTCAGTATCATACAAAAAAAAATCAGTACCTGGACTGGCTGGACTTGGGTCAGAGGCTAACTGTGGAGCTAAAGTTCTGACAACTATGCTTTCTGTAGCTTTTGCCTCTTCCTTCCCTCTTGCTTTCACTCTCCCATTTTTATGGACAGATGCGAAAAAATCAACAACAGGAATTAATGACAAATTTTGCATGTTAAAATATGTCCATCATTATTTTGACAGAATTAATTTCCAGGATGGACACTACTACAGCTTGAGTATCTGTTAATTACCCAACAAGTGAGTTGGTTTCTACCCCTTTAGCAGGGAATATGTTTGTACTAACATGATTACTAGTCCAAACCAACTGAGTAAAATGTTAAAAACTCCTGCCAACTCAAGCAAACCACAGAAATCATAAATCAGCTTATTTTCAAGGTTAATCATCAGGTTGGGAAAAAGTTTCAAGACTTCTAATCCCATTCAAAAAGTAACAGTTGATGCAAAGAAAAAGGTGATTTTACAGGAAAGAACAAAGTAGCACAATGAGACACTGTTACTCAACTTGTTTGAGTTTTAACAGTTAGAAGCTGTTACACAATTAACATACAGTGCAAACTAAACAAACTCAACATTTAAACAAGGAAACCCTAAATCCATGGTTGCTCCCAATCTTCATTCTGTACTCTCAGGCGCTGCATAAAATCAAAGTGCTGTAGAAAAATAGCACATGGCTACAATTACAGCAACACAGAACAGTAGAATATAACATAGGTAATGCTAAAAGTAATCTTTACATCCAGCTTCTCCATATCACAATGCCACAGAAACCACTTTAACTCCTATCTGAAGTATCATCTTCGGAAAGGCAACTTACCTTGTCGTAAGTTTTCTTGCAAAAGTCTACCACATAGAAAGGTAAGCTGTTTCAATGATCCACACCCATAGTTAGAAATATTTATACCTTACTCCTACTCTCAATCTATCCCAGTTTCCAGTACTTACCTTGCTATGTCTGTGTGTGACAAGACTAAAGAAACCTCTCATATCAAATCTTGGACTTCCATATTAGAGTTTGTGTCAGTCAATCCACATGCTAGCCTTCTATTATCAAGCTCCATATATTAAGCTGACCCCAAATCTTCAGCTGCAGTTTTAACTCAAGGTCTTTTCAAATCTCTAGGTTGACTGACAAAACAGGAGATGCTGCTTTTCCCACCTCTTTCTCAAGCATGTTTTATTGC
Source organism: Falco naumanni (assembly GCF_017639655.2). Taxonomy (NCBI): domain Eukaryota; kingdom Metazoa; phylum Chordata; class Aves; order Falconiformes; family Falconidae; genus Falco; species Falco naumanni. The sequence continues at coordinate 3,262,177 of NC_054066.1, forward strand.
CTTACCCTTTGCACTGAGTCTGGAAATTGTGCTACAAGTTGCACGAGATCACTAATCAATAGAAAAATTGCTTACTTAACATTAAGAATGACATAGCTCAAATTTAAAACACTTTAAGTCAGTGGAGGATGGGGGTTTAAGCTAGCTTTTATTACGTAAACTTTTTAAACTAAAAAAAACAAAGCCATACAAACCATAGCTAGAGCTCTGTATTATCAGCATTTCAACTTCAGCATCAATCTCTGCTATTTAAATAAACTAGGTCATAATAGCAAAGAATTATCTGAAGAGAGGTGCGGGGAAAACAGCTGCAATTCAGCAGAACTCTCGGAAACTGAGAGATCTCCTGCTCTGTGACACCAGATCAGCAAAGCACTTTTTTCGCAACTATCCTGGAACAGACAAACCACATGAAAAGAAGTCTTCATCACTGTTGCTTCAGATGAATGACCCAAACCATCAAATAAAAGTAACTGGGGGGTTTGGGGTTTTGTTTGTTTGTTTTAATTTCTCTATCTCTCACCAGGCATATTTCCTCTCCCAGGATGAAGCACTGCCTGCAGCATTTCACAGTGTGTCCCACAACTGAAGCAAAAATTAAATGAAATTTCATTAAGCGAAGAGGCATCCTGTAACACTACATTTTGCTAGCACTACTTCTCTTTCACTGTCTCTTGATTTAAAGTTCTTTTTGTCCATTCTCCCATTTTAAGCCCACCAGTCATTACTGAAAGAATGCTGTCTGCAAGTCATTCACATAGAAAACTCTTTAGTTTCATTCAGTACAGGAAAATACCCTAAAATGGCTTTCTAGCACCTGCTTAGCTGTTCTCAGATGTGAGCTCATAATATTATATGACACTGTGTCAGCTTAGGCCAGCAATTGCTAACACACCACCAAAACCTGTTAATTTGACACAGCTACTACCCATTACATTATTATATAATCTAAAGTCTTTCCAACCTGAAAGTATAGCCTCAGGTTTTTAGCCCCAAGTAGCTATCAGCTAGGATGATGTACTGGCCTCTGTATGCTTTAGTCATGCCTAAATTTCCTTTTTCAAATGGACGTTATAAGTGCTCACTAGGACAGAAAGTCCATAATTTATCTATATCCAAATAAACTCTCATTCTATGTTAAGGAGGAGTTACTGGACATTTCAGACAACGCACGTTTGAAGTATGTTTTAGCAAGTAATTTTACCAGCTAGCCTTTCTGCTACTTTACAATTCCCAAAGAAAAAATTAAGAAAAAACTCAACACATTTAAATTATCAGTTCAGCACCAGCAATACAGTATACATAATGAAATCATTTTAATCATCTGGTAGACAAATGAATAGGTAAACAGAGTTCTGTCCTTTGAATAATTACTAGAAATGTCAACCCTTTACAGGGAGCTAGCCTAAAAGAATGTACTTCTATATCACAAACTGAAAATTAGCTTGTTTTAGAATGTAAGTAAATTCAAATTTTTTTTAGTGCTAATTCCAACCAATTTGGACTGGCAGCTTAGAAACAAAAAATTCAAACTCCAAATATTAAGAATCACAACCTCAGCAGCATTGCTGATTTTGTGGCACACATTCCTTCAACCTCAACCTCTATCTAGCTCATTCTTACTAGCACCCCCTACACACCCCCAAAGGGCGTAACAACTATTTCTCCCTCAGCCACCTCCTGTATTTTGCCCTCCCTTACAGGCAAACACTCTGCTTTTGTATAACAGATTAATAAAGCCAGTTAAATTCTGAAAGACTTCAGAGTATTCAGCTGTGCTCAGCTTGAAGTCTGCCACTTCTAACTCAGACCTCAAGACTTCTGTGACCAACACCTACTCTGTCTTCTCCAGTTCCCTCAGCTGGTGGGACAGAAGTTCCTTCTCCTCCCTTATCCTACTTAGAGCCTGAAATCATCACAGAAACAGTATCGCTACTCTGAGGCTGGCATCAAGAGAGGGATTTTGGAGAAAAGAGGCTTCATGTCCTTCTGAAAGGCAGCAGTGAAACAGATTCATTAATCGGCAGCCCTCTCAGGCTCAGAATGGCAACTGCAAGGCTTGAAATATTAAACAACACTATTAGACTGAAGACTGCTGGCCAAATGTGATAGGAATACCTAATTTCCTAAAGTTTAACCCACCTCTAAATATTAGACCAGGAGTTCCAATACATAACAATTTACTTGTGAAAAAGCCTTGCGCATTTGTACCTTTTGCTGCATTATAAAGAAAGCACGAGAGAGAGAGTATCTTGTTCTGTGACAGGAACACACTTTCTTCCTATCGCATCTTCCTCTCTTCCCTCTGTTTCTATGCTATTCTTCCATCTGATTCTACAAAACCTAGTATACTGAAAGCCATTCTTCACAAAGCACTACTTAGTTCTCAAATGATGTTTGAGGCCTTTCAATTTCATCTTCTATCACTCTGAAAAGCTTGTCCAGCTATTAGACTCCTCAGCTTACTTCCTTAAAAGGCAGAAATCAACAAATGGAGTAGTGCTTCCAGCACCCTCTCAGCATCACCTAAAGCTGCTCCAATTTCTGTCAGATTCCACAACCTAAAAAACAGTTTTTCTTCTTCCAAGCCACAAACAGTGTATCCTGCAGTTCACAAAGTATCAACAGAAGAGACTCCGAAGCCTCATCCCTCTGCATGTGAATGACCCTGCATAAAACCAAGGCTTCAAAAAATTACATCACTTGTTCTTAGCCAGTTAAGACCTCAAAGTTCCCTACTGCACCTGAAAGAATACGCATTTACTACAGAGTACTGTCTAGGAGGTAACAAATTGATCAAAAACGTACAGAGGTAAAGGACAACAGAAACAATCCTCCAAGGACTGCCGTTTCCACAGGGCCCTTCTGATGAAAACTGGAGCAAGGCAATATGCAAACAAAATACGGCTCCTACAGAAGGTTTAGGTTCAGAAGTGCCCACTGAGAGACCGAAAATGTGACTGCATACATTTGGGAGGCATAATGTGAAAACAAGTGCTGTTCATTATTTAGTCTTAAAAAAAGGTTTGTTTAACAAGACATGAAGAACAAGAGGCAGAAGTAGCTTCTTCATAACGGTATGAATGGGTATCTGTGTCTCCATTACAATTGAGATGGGAATTTCTTTTCTTCCCACTCCACAGAAGCTGCCTCTTGCATTTCATACAGCCTTCCCTGCAGGCATGTGTGGAACACTGCTCTGATGTTCTCATTCCAGTTGCTATAGCTGAGAAATACAAGACACTATTATACAGTATCTAAACATGTGCCTGGAACTTTTTTTTTTTTTTCCAAATGCAAGAACACACAAATGAAAAAAGCTGGATGTAAAAGACACACACTGAAGCATTCCCAATTCATTTCAAAGCAACCGTCCACAAACAGATACAAGATAGGTTCCATGAAAGCAATGTTTCTACTAGAAATTTAAGTGTTTTTTTCACTGTTTTGTGATTACCTTCTGGTATCTTCTGTTTTAGGAAGACAGAAACCAGCAAGCAGTACAAAACACCTTCAGTCAAATGCAAGTACAAGTCCATTGTCCCTCAAAGGAGGTTTAAACACATACCTAACTTTGCATCCAATAACCTACCACAAAGGTAAGCCCAATTACATCTTGGTTCTACTAAAGCGTCAGTTTCAGAGTCTTCAAAACACTGAGCATAACCACTAACCACTGCAGCACTGTCAGTCTAAGCCTGCAGGGACCCCAAAAACATAACTGTGAGATTCAAAGTGGTCCACAAGTTCTTACCCGTATGCCAACTATTATACTTTCCTTAACAACATCAGTTCTCAAACACCCAATACCATACTGTGTAGAAAGCACATATAACTCAAATTAAATATGCTGCATAGATCTGTACCCATACTCCCACCACAGCAGTAGACATGCTCCCTGAGAAAAAAGCATACTGTAGACATACACTTTGAAACTCAGTGTTCAGTACCAATTGCTATTTCTTTAGGATGTTTCTTTCATTTTCCTGAGAAATAAAATGCTCACACAAGTTTGGAAAATGCTCCTCTAGTAACTCCAGCTGGCCATAAAGGACAGAAACAGCAGTAGCATAGGAATTCTCAGTGCACCATAAAGATGATTATTTACAAGCCTTAAAAGATGACACCCTCTGACTGCTGAGGAACAACAGCCTGATGAGAAACAGTTGGGACCTTGAGTAAGCCAGATTTGTCAGAAAGAATGCTCCTTTCAAAACCAGCCCTTGAGATGGAATTACACCGCTCTCCATAAAATGATAGATTGTCTCTTTGAAGACATCAGGCTAAATGTAAGTATGACAAAATGTCTCTCAAAGAAGCCCCTGACCAGCAAATAAATTAGAGGACAAAAATAGGTATCAGTCTTGCATCTGAACAATGTGGTCCTGATCTTAAAAGCAAGTGAACAGCAAATTATAGTCTGAGGATCACCACCCAGAACGGTTTAAAAAGAAAGATAAAAATACTGCCACTCTGCAAAGGATGATGTTGCAGCACCCATCTTTGGACAAATGAAGCTCTTCTAACAATGCAGAAATTTACTGAGGTACCTGTGTTCTGCTCCTCTGACAATAATGGTAAAACATTTAAGAGAACTTCTGAGAGAACACAGTATTTAATCCCCTACAATATCTGTCTGAGGTAGACTACGCACTGTCAACACTAAACATATTCGATAGCTGCACACCTGACATTAATGCTGATGTTGCAGAATGCAGTCAAAGCTTATTTGAGAAAATTTGAACTGTAGAACAGTATGTAGAAGATGAAAGGTTTAGAACAGCGCCTAAGTAGACACAAAGCAAACCTATGAAGACCCCTAAAGCATAAGCATGGCCACAATATACAGTTTATGTTTACAGAAGCAAGCTTCTGTATAAAATGAGCTTTATGAGCATTTTATACATACGAGCAAGCTTCATATAAAGACAGCAAATAGAAAGATAAATACACACTGCCTTACCAATGTGGGTATGAAGATACAGGCCTTACACGCTTTAAGTAGTTTGGTATCAGGTATAATAAAAGGCTGTAGTTGCCCCTGTAAAAATCTCAACATTTCAAATCCTAAACTGAAATCCATGATTCACTGGCAGGTACACACAATTCTCCCCTTCGTACCAACTATCACCACCCAGATGAACATGACGGAAATGATGTGAACAAAAGTTCTGCAAGAAACTTGACATTTTGAAATAAGATGAATAGAACCACATACAGCAGCACAGGACAAAAGGGAAACGGTTTCTCAGTCTTCCCCAAGAGGAGGAAGAGGAAAAAGCTCCTAGCCAGGTTAAGACTCCACTGTCTGGACCAAAGAAGCTTCTGAACACTACCTCTCTGACAATTCACGGGAAAGAAAGGACAAGATTTGATAATTTAAAAACTTTCAGAATATATAATTCAAAGCTTTCTCAAGTTAAAAGATGACACATGGATTGGTATGATTTTCAAGTTCAAGAAGCCTTTAGCTATGGTTTACCTTTATCAAACCTCATTTAGAAGTTGGTTTTCATTAAAATTACGAAGACGCAATTAAAAAAAGCCCCAAACCCAAGTTATTCATTCAAGCGTCTTTAACAGCATATGAAGAACAGGACTATTGTAACTGAAGACAATCTGCAGAAACAAAGCCTCTTAAGACAGCCTATTTTCTGATCCTTTATATTCATACAGTTCCACCAATCAAAATAAAAATCTAGGTCATCAGTATTTTCAGCCAGGACGCAAGAAAAAAAGAGCACAACTTAGGAACCTAAGATTTTCAGCAGAGTATGCAGGGTATCTGGTAAAGCTTCTGACAGGAACTTCTGATAGAACTTTAATCCTCTTCTACTCCACCCCAAATATCAGTCCATTCCAACTTCAATATCTCTTCAGACACTGTGAAGTCAAAGAAAGAAAGGCAAAGCACTATTCTTCTTCTGCCCAAAGAGAATCTTGGACTGACAGAAATTTTTTATATATACACTACATAATTTCCACTTTTATACACATACTTTTCTAAATTGGACTGTTTCACACCCATCCACCAATATTCGGAAAATAACAGATCTACCACATAGGACTTGCTCAACACCAGCAAAGATACACCCTCAGAATTAGGATTTTAACCAGAGCATCACAAACATTGTTTACTACCCAAATCTGCCCTTTGAAAGCTATCATGAAATAAATTGGTATTTTCAAGCCTTTAAATGCAAGAAAAGCATCTCAGCATAGAATCCACTGACATCCATGGACAAGAAAAAGAATTTCAGATCTTAGCAGAAACAAAGATACTGCCTAAAACTTCTGTTTCTGGGAAATCAGTTACACTTCAAAAGATACAAATAACACCTCAAAAGGTAGGGATTACCCAGGGCTGTGGGTTCTAGCCCTTCGAAAAAAGAGCAGGGAGAGAGCACCACTCAGGGCATCTGCTAAGGAGAAAAGAGGGGCTCAGTCAACCCACTTGAATGTGGGACGAGACACATCTGGGACCATCACACCAGCCCTCACGAGCAGAGGACTAAGGCAGCCAAGGGGTGGAAGCAAAATCAGACTCTCCTATAGGGAAGAGTGAAGAACCTGGATGTAGTTAGAGTGGTGAAGTTCTTATTCAAATTTTTATACAGAAATTTTTATACAGGTTAAGGGGTTAAAACCAATAATGTTTCCAGGACAGTTTTATGTGTGCTGTGTTCTTCATGTATTTCAAAGGGACACCAATTCTGATACATTGCCCCTGGGACACCTTCCGGAATTATTTTTTTCATCTGTTACTGGAAAACACCTCAGACTGTCCTAAGCAACACAACCAACTTTCTTGGCTTTTTGATCCACTTTGTCCTTCAATGTCTTCCAGTGTTCTGCTAGACAGCCACAGCCAGCAAGTTACTGGTAAGCCTGAAAAGGTCTGGTTTCACCACCAAAAGTCAGTCCTGGGCCAGGCCTTGTTTGCTACGTTGCTGTCTGGATATAATGGAAAGCTTATAGCCCAAGGACAGCAAGAAAGCAATCAGATCTTTGCACCAGTTTTACTACCTATTCAGCAGGGCAAGTCTTCTACTCACTCTTTCAGTCATTACCCCCATCACTGGCATTTTCTTTGAGCTTGCAGTTCCCATCAGAGAGAAAGAAGCCACACATTAAAAAAAAAAAAAGCCAACACCCAGGCACAGCAACAGGGGAAGGAGGCAAGTACACTGACTTGGCAGTGGAATAAAAAAAAAAAAAAAGTCTCAACAGACCTGGAAGAGGAGAAAAAGCGGCCAAAAGGAAGAAATGAAAAAAAAAAAAAAAAAAAAAACCAAAAAAAAAAGAAGAGTTTTGCATGTTCACAGAACATTTAACCTCATTCCTGGCAACTGGGAGGCTGCATTATGAACCCTATGCACCACAGAGCGACAGTCTGCTAAAACAATACTATCATGTTTGCACAAAAATTTTCCAACAAGACTTCTTAAAAAAAGATAGGAAGAGCTTCTTGCTCTTGACATACAACTCCAGTGGAACTGAAGTAAACCTAGCCTATGTAAAACCAACAGCTCAAGTGTGTTTCAGATGACTTACATGACACCTTGCAGGACTTTCTGAGGATCAAGGTCAAATAATCTATCGACATAGTGGCGGCTACTAGCTGTTACCTCCTGCAGAGAGAAGAAAAAAAAAAATTGTAATAGTTTATATCAATTCCTATAATGGCAGACAAAGAGGAATGGCTAACGCAGCAGCAAGTCTACAAAACCTATTGGACAATATAGCAGCAAAACCACAGAATCATATTTAGATGTGCAGTATGTTACTGCTGGACAACATCCACGCAAACTATTAACCCTGTTCAAGTGTGATTTAAAAAAGATGATGTATTTAATGTAGATAAAATGTTATGAGTCAAAGTGAGTTAACAGAGTGATGTTTATGAACAGGGCACACAAAAGGGGTCTACTTCAGTTGTTGGCACTGCCTTAAATTCCAGGTTTATTATGTTTAATTACTATATAGAAAAAGCACAAATTCCCGAAAGAAGTAGTTTATAACAGCAGTTAGTGTTACTGAAGAAGCATACCCAAAAACAAGCTCCCAAAAATAAGGAAGCTTGTATCAAGACATTTTTCTGTAGCTTTACCATAACATACCTACACATTTCAGAGATTGTCCTTCTGTATACATCCCACAAAACTTCAACAGGGACAGCAATACAATATTCTCCATAACATTCCCATAGCTACTTTATAAAACAAAGTGAACTCTTTTCTCTGCAACAGGACCATGCTTGTAAGCTAAACGTTTATACCCTAATGATTTGTTATTCCCTTTGAGAAGATTCAAAGTTGAAGATGGCAAGCGTTCCAAAAAACAAGGGTGGGAAAGAGGAAGGGAATTTTCCCTCCAGGTTCTCACAAACGTGTGCCAGGGTGCATTCCCATTATTTCACTTCTTTTTGCCAGCTCAACTTTTTATTAGGCTTTTCCCATTTTTTCCTTATGAGTTTTCCCTGAAAGAAGCTATAAGGGAACTGAAAACTCTTCCTTGCTTTTGTAAATACCTACTCTTGGGCTGAATATGCTCCCATTTCCCCACCCAGGTGTCAGAAGTGCCAGCAGATTCTTGCTCGTGGTAGCACATAACTCTGAGAGACAAACGATCTAGAGGCAGCAAGACTCCTTTGTCTCCAAGAATACTATTGAATTACGCCAAATAAATTCTACAGATAAACTTCCACCATGTAATGAAAGACAGTATTTTTGAGAACAGCAGAAGACTTTAATCTACCTGGCCTATTTACATGCGTAAGTCTTCTGGACTTCAGAGATCGCGATGCTTTCTGTTTCTAAAACATTCTGACTTTCACCCTATCAGCTGCTAGGTTTGCAGTATGCAGAAGAAGGGCATTCATACCCAGGCAAACAAGTTTTTCAGGTAGTCCCCAAAAATAAAGAATTTATCGACATCATCAGTTTCACAGCTCTCCTACCTAGTAAGGAACCAAAAGGGAAAAAAGGAAAAAGCCCCGGCCCTCGGCTCTCTTAAGCAGTATCCACGCTCTAGCTTTCGCATTGTTACTCCCAGCGCACGACTGATGAGCAGCAGGACTGGGCAACCAGCTCCGGCTGCTCCACTTACTCCCAGCTTTCCCCCAGGAAAGGGAATTAGTAGCAGTTGTCAGACCCCCTTCCGCCGCACCAGCCCTGCCCACAGATGCAACAAACACATCGGCCGCCTCCCTGCAGCACAAGCCAATAAGGCCGTGTCGTGAGATCGCCCAGCGCTACGACGAGAAAACCGGCGTTTGGCTACCGAGCGGCCCCGGCCCCCGCCCCCGCCGCGGGCGGACCCGCTCGGCTGCTGCGGACCCGGCGCGCGGCAGCCCCGAGCCCGCCTGCCGCGGAGCGCGAGGGCCGGCGGGGCCAGGAGCGCTCGCGGCGGGGCAGCGCCACGGCCCGGGCCGTGTCATGAGGTAAAAATACATCCAGAAGAGCCCGCGCCTCCCATAAAAACGGGGACGGGCTCCTCAGAGGAGGGGGGAACGCTGTTCTGAAGAGAAACTCCCGCTGGGAAGAAGTTGTTGCGGCGGGGAGGGGGGCGAGGGGGGGGGGGGGCAAAAGGCAGCGAGCGCCCCTACCAGACGCCCATGTCACCGCCGCGGCCCGCCAGGCCCGCTCCCGGCCCCGGCCCCCCCCGCCAACATACAAAAGGGGCCCGGCAGGTGCCGGGAGCCCCCCCCGCCCGGCCCCGCACAGCCCGCGGCCCGGCCCCCGCCACGGCCAAGGTCAGGCCGAGCCCAGCGGCAGGCGGGCGCCCCCCCCGGCGGCCGCGCTAAGGGGCGGCGGCGGCGCAGGGGCCGCGGCACTCACCGAGAGGACGCTCATGCGGAGCGGCGCCTCCAGCACGCACGCCATCTTGGCGGACGCAGCAGCACCAGCTCCGGCGGCGGCGCCCTCACGCTCGCGCGCGCGCCGCTGCTACCGCCGCCGGCGGGCACGGCCTCATCGCGGAGCGCAGCGCCGCCGGGCGGGGGGGGGGCGGGGGCGGCCTCGCACCCAGCGAATCGGCCGACGCCGAAACGCCGCTACCTCCCGCCAGCCCGCCGCCCGCGCGCGTGCGCGCCGCCCGCCCCGCCACAGCGGCCGGAGGGGGGGGAGGGGGCTCTCCCGCGCATGCGACCGCGCCGGCCGGGTGCCGCGTGCCTGCCCCGCGCGCTCCCTCTGCGGCGGGAAACGGTGCTTCGGCGTGGGGGGCGGGGCGCCCCAGCCTTATCGTGTCCCTCAGCTCCCCCGCGCGCCGGGCCGGGCCGCCCGAGCCCCGGTTCCGTACGCGACGTGTGACCGCGGCCCCGCCGCACGCGCGCCCCTCGCTGCTGGCGGCCCCGGTCAGCTGCGGCTGCCTCACCCGAGGGGCCGGGGGCTGCGTGCGGCTCGGCGGGACCCTCCGCCGCGACCCCCAGCTGCGTGGGGTCCTGCAGCCTCATGGCGGCAAAGGGCGGCCCGCGGGCGCTGCTGAGGGCCGGTTCCCCGGCGCTATCTCCACCCGGCCCACGAGGAAGGTGGCGGGGCCGCCGGAGACAGCGGAACGTGGGAGCACAGTGCAACATACCTGGGGAGATGTCACAAGTTGACATCAATACCTTTAATTTTTAAAAAATACTCCCCCTATGAAAGAAAGCTAAATCTCTTTTTTTCTCCAAATAGATTAGTAACATGGGTTGAACAAAATACCTGTGGTCTGGCCTGGAATGAAACAAGTGAATGCTTTTGTCAAGTACTTTATAGGTGACAGCAAAAACATTTTTACACCAAGTGCAAGTCACATATACTGAAAAATCTGTGATAAAGGGTCTGACAGGGATACATTTTTCCATATGTTTCTCACCAAAATTTAGGAAGTTGGAAGTTTTCAAAAAGACTCTATAAAGCTTCTTAGAGGACTGAAGACTCGGGGTCTTAGAAGCTGATTAAACTTTGTCAGCCTTCCCTCTATTTTACCTACTTTTTGGCATACTTGGTCTTTACTGGAGAAGCTTCCAAGTTCAGCGCTTCAATTGAATTCTGCATGCAGCAGTGGATCTGGCTGACAGGGAAAATCTGTAATGGCCAAGTGCACAGTACAGGACACTTCAAACTGTGGAGGGTGTGAACCACTGGAAGAAAAGGCACAGTAACTAGATAGATCAGGCATGATTCATACTCCAAAAAATTCTGTTACTAGTATTTACTAGTATTCAGTATTTACCGAATGGATGCTGAACTTTAAAGATAAAAACAAAACAACAAAATCAGTATTCTATCTTGTCAAAATCTGCTTTCTAGAAAGCCAAACCGCATTTATCAGACAGGGAGGGAGGAGGGACAACACACAACAGAACAATTTGCTTTAAAATCATGAAATCAGACTGAGAAGTCTATTACATGTAACTCAGTATCTTCTACTCCGGGTCATGGAGAACGTGACAGCCAAACACCAGGCTCAGGTTTCTTGGGAGAGTTTTCAAATTCATAACACAATTTATACTTAAAATACTTTATTTCCATTATAGTCTTCAGATAATGAGAAATTAGCACTGCAGACCCAGGACCCTTAAAGACACTCAATTATCTTCAGTAATCTAGTTGACAGTTCACAGCTACTTTAGATAACCTGAGGGTTACACCGAACACTTCCAGCTTTTCATCACAGGGTTCCCTTCGGTGGCTGTTCTGACAGATGAGCAGGCACAGAGACAGTAGTATTAACAGGGCCCAACTAGTCATTTCACAAACAAGATAGCATCCTCTGGAAAAAAACCCAGGATGTTAATGGCACCATCCCACCAGTATAAAGCTGTTAATCAAACTGCTGAGAGCATTACTTTTGCCATTTTCTAGCCTGTTGAATACTTACACGCATTTAGTTTTCACAGTGAACTGCTGACAGGAGAAGAACTAAGATGAATCCCAGATTGCGGGAGTGATTTTAAACAGAAGTCTTGACCTTAAAGCGTTTCCCTGCAACATAACTCACACAAACAACTCCATTTCACTGACTGCTCCCTGTCCAGTTCCCTCTTCCTGTCTGGATGCTTTATCCTCCGCTGTGCCTGTGCTTTAGAGGATTAAAACCACACAGGAGCTACTTCTGCTCTCAAGGGTGGCACTGTCACAGAGTCCCACTCCATCTGGACTCCAAGAGCTCAGCACAGAACACCAGTAGAATTTGACAGGAAAGACTAATGAGTCTGACATACGCTTGAAAACATTCTCATTTTCATGAATCCAGCTAGTTCTGTTATCCTCACAGCCTTTTAGGCCAAAGGAGTGTAATTTGTTTGCTAATAATTCAGGGCAAACTAGAACAATAAAAAGAGAACTTCCAGCTTCCAAGAGGGTCTCTCTTCTGGCAGCTCCTCTTCGTCCTCAGCTGAAGTTTATGAAGGTACTTTGGAAGACTCCAAATCCAGTTGTAAGAATTCAGCAAGTTACACGCTACTGAAAAGAAGTGACAGGTGAAAACTTAGGCTAATGAGAATGGCAGGCATTATTATCTCCAGAAACTTATAAACATCAACCACCATATATGAAAATACCACAGACTTAATTAGTAAGAATTGAGACAGTGATGATGTCTGCATTTAGAAAGCTTGTTCATCCTAAATACTTGCATTTTAATTTTAAGACATTGTTCTCAAGTTCTAAGAAGTGACACACAATTGAGGTTTTAAGAACAGAGGTGCACTCTTCCATCGTCCCCATAAAACTGTCATGCTTCAAATTAAGAGACGATTGCCTATCAAAACTGTAATTAAAAGCCAATACTGGACAATACACATTGTTTTGTTTATGACCACAAAGCTTTTCTACAGCATGAGCATCACCAGAAACAAAAATGTTCACTCTTCTATTGCTATTTTGTTAGCATGGGATTTCTATGAACTAAATTTGAAAATAGAGTTATTGCATATGCTACTTTGTATTAAAAGTTCGGTATAAAACAAGACAAAAGCAATAAAATCAAATCATTCAGTCTTACAAGTCAGACAACATCTCACTTTGACTTGAGTTACAGTCTACAAGTTCTTCTCTTGTTAAACAAGCACGATGAATCTTGTATAGCAGTATATCTGAAGGTACACAGTATACATTAATAACCAAGAACTGAAGCAAAATCCACCGATACATGAGCGTTAAACCCTTTTGACAAAGTACTTTGTTGGAAAAGTCTGCTTCTGACTTAGATGTTTAATCCAGATAATTATTCTTCCTTGTGAGAGGTACATACAGCCTCATCAGCTTAAGAAAGTAACATGAATAAGATCAAGTAACATTAAAAGCACAAGTAGTGCATCACAGTTCTCACCACCTTCCCACAAAAAGGTAGAGAGAGAACTTAGTTATACATTGTACGAAGCATTATTCTGTTTTATCTTCATCCTCTGCAGCATAGATAGCTTGATTCCTTCTCTTAATTTTTTTAACGCCACTGTTCCCATTTTCATTACCACCAATGCGCTTTAATGATCTCTCATTCAAGCTCTTCTCTTCCACCTGCTTACTCACACTGGACTTCTCCAGTTCCTCACTTGTGGAGTCCATAGCGTCATCAGACGATACCACCATGGAATCTGGCATGATCCGGATGTCAGAAAAACTTGCAGAGAAGTCAGGAGGATGATCAGGGGAAGGATCTACAGAACATGTACTCAAGTCTTCGTCGCCACCTTCTTCATCCAGCATTATTTCGTCTGGATTAATGGATGAAAGTCCAGAATTATCTGTATTATATTCACTGGGTTCTTCTGCTGACCCAGTACTGTCCATCTCTTCTTCCTCCTCCTCCTCCTCATATTCGCCTCGTACTGAGCCCTCTTCTTTAGCTTGCTGGATCCTGTCATTGATGTCAGTGAGGCCAAACTGGGCACAAAACTCAGTGGTCTGCGGATTGATGGTATGAACTGGTTCCACATGTTTTTGGGGCTTGCTGGGATCATAACAAGCAGCTGTCAACGTGAAGTTACAAGGAATTTTGAGGTTATGATTCACCTCTTCTAACACCTCTTTGATAGCTTCTTCCGTCACGCTGTAATCCCACCTAAACAAGCATATAAAGGTTAAACAAGTGCGGCTAGTCAAAAGGTATTCCCTGTTCCCACTGCAAAGAGAAATTTTTAAAGAAGGATAATAAACTAATCTTACAACAGACACCTAATTTCTCAAATTATTTTTTTCAGGAAAGTACTTCAGTCAATACTGAGATTCCCATCTCCCCACCAATTTGTGGGGAGATTTGTGTACTATGTCAACCAACCTGATAAACACTCACCCCCCCCCCCATAACCCCAGAACCCAGCCTGATTTCCAGTCTCACAGCATAACTAGCAAGATGATTGGTCACTGTGTATTATTTGCCCCTCAAATGGTGGTATCTAAGTTTGCAAACAAAACTCGCTGCCCATGTAGAGCACCAAAGAAGTTGTATGCACTGAAGTATAGCTCTTGCAAACACCCCCTTTGTTTTCCAAGGCATTTAGCAAGTCCTATGGGGCATTATAGGCCGCAGGACTGAGAAACACAACTCTAAGGTAAAGTTTACTTCCAGTTCAGCAAAAATCACATTTCCTACTTTTACATGCGACTTACTTTGCATGGAGGCCGTTCTTTTCAGGCATATTCCATGAGCTCTGAGTCACATTAACAAGGCTGTTGGTGGCCTTGAGGACTGCAATCCACTCAGCGTCATACTCCAGGGAGTCACCTGCATTCGGATCATGTTCTACATCTATTATCTGTTTACAAGAACACAGAAAACAGATGTGGTGAGTTATTTCTCTTGACACCAGAAACTGATTAAAAGTTTCAAGTGTTACTTTCATGGCATAGAGCTTTAATTAAGTTTCAAGTACACCAAGTTAGCGGTCTCAATGAAATGAGTCCTCTCAAGTTAGCCCTACATAGAAGTTTATAGTAATAACGGACTAAGAAAGGATAATCAACAATAGTAAAAAAGGCATTTCTGCATTTTAGCTTACAGCAGATAAAAACCAAAACACCAGCAACTTAAAAAACAGCATTTACTTAGTCTTAAATTCACGCTGACTTCTAAGTGGATACGTATCAAGAATTGATAGCAACAGTTTTTCAGCTGTATAAACATGCGTTCTTAACACAGCAATGAAAATAACATGAGATGTTTTCAACTGTTTCAACAACTGACAAATTGCAATCCCAATCACTTTGTCTTCATTGACACTAACCCACATCAAACCATTTGGATTTACCCAACTGCACCCGTCAGGCTCTGATTTTAAATAATTCATAAAGTAATTCAACCTTTTAAGGTAGTTTTAAAGAGTTTCTTCCTCTCCCTCCTTTAAACCAAAGCTACACACTGGTGGATCACCATGCTGCTGGAGGCAGTACTACTCCAAATCAGTTTTCTACAGGGTTTTAAGTCGGGCAACCCAGTGTACCTTCGCATAGCAAAAGCCCATCCTCATACTCTCTCCCATCTTCAAAGGTAGCTACTAGGGCAAACTGATCCCACCATAATGAACCATCCTCCCCTTAAGGTGACAAATAAAAGCTACTTTAAAGTAAGACTACTAAAACACTTGACAGCATTTGAAGAGCATGCTGCCAGCAGCTCCCTCTCACAGCAAAGCATTTGAGAGTCACCCATTTGAGGGTTTACAGATGGCACCCCGGGCAGCATACATACACCACAGACACAAACATTGTTTAGATGCTGGCAAATCAGTTTGGCACTCACACTGAGAGTTCCCACAGCCTAGACCTTCTGCTTGTCCCTTGCCCTTCCTAGCCAAGATATGCACCAAACAAAAAGAAGCAGAGCCATTCGCCTAGGAAGTCATACCAATTTCTGCTGGAATTCACAATATTAAAAGGAAATTACAGTACTCGACTTAGGCCTCAATCCTGCCTGAATCCATGAATCCAGACCTGAAAACCGAGGCCCTAGCTGACCCAAATTAAAACGCAGAAAGAAGAGCCTCAGGATGGGCTTTCTTCTTAGGTTTGACATTTGACAAAAAACCCACAAGAGGAGATTCAATTCAGGTTAAAGTAAAGCTATTCCCCCAATTAAGTCAAGTACTTGTTCTAAGGTGGAAGAAAATGGTAAGAATAAGCAAACACTGCGCCTGCACGAGAGGACACAAGGTCTGCTTATTTCAAGACAAGATTATACCAAGAACATTCCACACATGCACCATTCCTAATTTTTTCCAGTTCCTCTATTTCTAAGAGCTATTCTTCAGCTTATACATAAGCACAGCACTGAGCAGTCCAGACAAGTGAAGTACTTGAAAAGTGAAAACCAACTGCACACGGTCATCACCTGCAGAAAGTCTCTGTGCGGCAGGCACTTATCCAGAGCCAGAAACTTTGTTGCTTTCGGTAGCTCTTCTTTGGAGTTTGTCTAGGAAACAAAGGGTGTTAACAGAGTCATTAGCATTTCTATAAAATCTGACTATTCTAAACAAGTTATATAGAGAGACGTAGAAGTGTAACAAACAGAGAAACTTTCTGAAATAGAAAATCAGCACACCATTATAAGAAAGCAATGGAGGGACAAAGAGAAAGACAGACTTCACTGGAAGTCTAACAGGAAGCTGGATGCAGATGACAGGAAGATAAAGCGAGAGCCACTCTTCATCCTTAACCAAGGCAGCTGAGCATACCTGGCCTTGAAGCAAAAAGACAATAACATAATCAGAAACAGACTTGTTGAGCCTAGAAAGTCTAGAGTTACATTTTTACAGCTAAATAACTCACAAATAGGAATAGCACATCACACCACTTTCAGGAATAACTCAAACCAAGAGAAGTTTCAATCTACAGGGGATGGTTTTTGGCTTTATCCAGGCCACCAGACAACTTCACCTACCAAGCCTTTCTACAAGCATCCCCTCCCAACCCCAGTCAACAACTATCTTCTTTTCAGTCACTCCTCTATCACCTTGTTTTGAATCTGTCTCCTTCCCTAATAAAGTCAGAAAAGAGGGTGCCTTTCTGTAACCTTAAATTAAGAAGTTTCAAAGTGCAATAATGTCAGCTATTTCACATTGTCTCTGAAGAAGATTAGATAGGTACACCACTGATTTATAGCATCTCATTAACTTACATAAGCTAGCAGGCTTAACACCACTTAATGTTTTGCAGCTTAAGCTGAGTTTTAATAGCTGAGCAAAAACACTAAGAAGTTGCTTTTCTGGACATGATTACCTACACTGAAATTCTAAAATGTGCTTGGGACATATACGTTCTTGATTATTTTTTTCCCCTTTACCTGGTGTTGCATGAAAGCTGCAAATTTAACATGAAGATGTGCTGAGAACCAGTAGGTGGGTTTCAGATGCTGCAGAAGCTCTGAAGCAGCAGGGCTTCCTAATGTGTTGCTTTCCACTTCTTGACGAAAGAAGGATTTCATTTTAAGAAGCTGTTTCTTGTTTCCATAGTGATATATGCTCCTTGGCCAGTCATGTGACATAAATATATCAATGGGACGCTTTAACTGTCAAGCCAAAATGCAGATGGTATAAATAAAACAGAGATGATAAAGAAGTTTCAAAATTACACAGCACAAGAGGGAACATGTGTAACGTTCTACCTCACATCAGTACAGAGTCAGCTGTGACCAACACTCTGACTTTCAAAGCAAGTGAGTACACCAGTGAGCCCCATCTTTCAGGCAACCTTTGAAGTTGCCAAGGGACTCTAGTCTCCATGGGTTATATTACACTTCCTTGGGACAGTCAGCTGTGTTTATGTACACTGCCTTATAAGAGATCACACCGTCACACTAAGTGTCAGGCACTCAGAAGAAGACTCTTAAAAAATACAGCTATAGAGCAAGTGCTCTAGCCACAATTAGAGGCATCTTCTTCCTCATGAAACTTCTAAGAGCTTTGTTTAAAAGGGAAAATGTCTAAGCACGATAATTCCTCCTCAAAGCAAGCACCCCTCAGAAGTCTAATCAATGTCTGAAGCATGTCTTGGTTCAATATTCAACCTATCTCCTTCAGCTGTATCAGAACACACTTCTAGATGAAACCCAAGTCCAACTAGCAAGAAACTTACAGTGAAATGCATCAAACTGTTTACAATGACAGCAAACCTTTGGCCTATGTGCAGCATCCCTGTATCTACTGAACACTTAAGGGTGCAACTGCAACCTGGATAATCATTCACAAGATGCTTATAAATACATGTATTTATACTACAACCTCAGCAAAATGGAGTAGCCCTTGTGACAAAGCAGGGAGTAGGCAACAGCTCAAAAATAAAGCTAATCTGTGCTTTGAGTTTCTCACCCTGGAATCAACAATACTTCACCCACAGGAATTTGGGATCAACTTATTCAGCTGATTCAATTTTGATTACTTAACTTTGTACTAACCAGTTTGCACGTTAGACAAGGTAGCATCCATCTTCCTAAAGCTAACATAAAGCTGGAACTGAGGTGTATAGCTGGAGTACTTTCCATTCTGTGAATTTTATGCAATTAAAACCCCCACTCCTTCCTGTGCCTGATTCAGATCAAATATGCACTGCTACGCAAAGCATAAAATGACCTGTCCAGATAAATTGGGAGTTGTTGTAAGATCTGCTATCCAATAGCATATGTATTCAGAATAGCTTTAACATCTTACTTCCAAATTAATTAAAACTATTTACCATTGTTTAAAAAAATAGACTTCTCACTAACCTGCTTGAGTTTGAAGACTTCAATATTCCTCACGTGGTAAGCGCTTCTAATTGTTTGCTGGTTGTATGGAGGACACTCAAAGTGGCCTGAAACATTGAAAAAAAAAATAGTGAGTAGTCACCTGAATCAATAGTTCCCTCTTAACACAGCTTCTTGGGGCCATATAGACACCTAGAGCAATCCCAAATAAAAGGCTGCCAATAATCAAAGGAGATACTGTATTTGCTTTGCATGAGGCTTACAACAACAGGCTCCTAACTTACGTGCAAGGCAAATACTTTGTAAAAACATGTCTACAGCTGTGATCCTTTCTTCCATTCTGTGTCTTATTGTCATAAATATAGAGAATTCCATAATTCCATTGTGGAAGCAAAAAACAGGAATTTGACTCCAATACTTAAAACTCAGAACCTGTCTGAAATAAGTAACTTTCGGCAGAAAGATTTATGTGTGTAATTCTGGAATGAAGTTTTGAATCTCTCTGGTGAGGTAATGCCCCTCCTTACTTCTCCACACCCCGTACCTCCACAGTTACGCTGCAGAGCAATGTGCAATCACATGTATAGAGAGCTGTTCACTGCATAGCCATGAAACATGTGTATCAACTAATGTCATGGCTACACATGTAAACATGCTGGCACAGCTAAAGAATGTAAGGCAGACAGCAGAATGCAAAAGCTGGGCACGAACATAGTAGGAACAAGGGATGTAGTCTCCAACTTTGCCTTGGGACAAGAAATCTGTATGCCCCTACACGCTCTTAAGAATGAAGAGAAAAGTTACTTTTTTAGTAGTTAGCGTTACTGTCAAAAAAGTCTCATCTTCCACATATTTGTATTCAGGCATACAAACTGTATGCTCAATAGCAACAAATTTAATTTAATTAGCATTGATAGGTATTAGACAGAATTCGGTGTTCCAAAAAACTAGTTCTGTACTTTGCAGCTTGAAAGCCATCTGCAAAGCTTCTCTGAAGCAGTATGTTACTGAAGGTAATATTACTGTACAGTAGTCACAAGTAAGGGGCTGCTATTTCATGTGCTGAGGAGATCAGAAAGACTGAACTGTCTTCTGTTTGCTGACACCAGCTATCATCTGTGACACGACTTCTGTCCGCTGATGGAGGCCCTTTCAAGGAAGAAGAAGGAAGTACATACGCCGACACCGAGCGACACCAAGCCTCAGCTGAGGACAGCGTACATTTGTACAACATC
Source organism: Falco naumanni (assembly GCF_017639655.2). Taxonomy (NCBI): domain Eukaryota; kingdom Metazoa; phylum Chordata; class Aves; order Falconiformes; family Falconidae; genus Falco; species Falco naumanni. The sequence goes on from NC_054066.1 coordinate 3,282,072, forward strand.
ACATTTATACACTGACTGATTCACACAAGGAAAACCGAAGCCTCGCACTGCAGACTAAAAGGGCACTGCCATGGAAAAACCAGGGCTGTTCCAACAACATTCCGAAGGCGCACTGCTTCCTGCGGCTTCACCGGCAGGAGCGCCTCACCTACCGCCTCCGGGAACCCCGCGCTGAGCCCAGGGGGCTTCCAGCCGGGAGGGGCGGCAGCCAGACACCCCCGCCGCGCCCCTCTGCCCCGCCGTACCTTTCCGGTAGTCGTGAGACTTGAAGATGCCCGAGATGCCGCCGATCCTCACGCCGCGGAACCGCACCACGCCCGCGTACCCTGGGGGAGAGGGAGCGCGGCTCGTCACGGCGGGGCCGCCCAGGGCGGGGGGGGGAGTGAGGAGGGGGGCGGCGGGGGGGGGTGGGGGGGGGGGGTGGGCGCGGATACCCTACCCAGGTAGTAGATGTTGGGCGCCACCCACCCGCCGTAGGGCAGCTCCTGCAGGTGGTTGGACGCCTCGTGGTTCCCGCCGATGAACACGGTGAGGACCGGGGCCGCCTTCTCGCCGGAGTAGTACCTGCGGAAACACCACAGCGCGGTGGCGGGGCGGGCCGGGCCGGGCCGGGGGCCGGGCCGGGCCGGGGGCCGGGCGGGGCGGGGCCGGGCCGGGCCGGGCGGCGCTCACCGGTAGAAGGTCTGCATGTGGCGGTACTTGGCAGGCACGGCCATGCAGCGCAGGTCCGCCTCGTTCCGCACCGCCTGGAAGTCGCCGCAGCAGAGCAGCAGGTCGGGCCGCACGTTGTGCCGCCGCTGCAGCAGCTCCAGCGTCTCGTACATCTTATCCAGGGCGCCATGGCAGCACCCCGCCACCGCCACCTTCATCGCCGCCGCTCCGCCAGCCGCGCAGGCGCCGCGCACGCCTTGCGCGTCACCGCCCGCCCGGCGCCTGCGCCGCCGCAACCGGCGGGGCCCGCTGCGGCGCCTTTCCCCGCGGGCGGCGGGCGGGGATCGCCCGGTGCCGGACCGGCGTGGGGGTGCGCTGCGTCCCCCTCCCCAGGGGCCGTGGGGGCGGGCATCGCTCGCTCGGGGGCGGGAGGGGTGCCACGGCGCCCCCGGGGCGCGGCGGGGCCGCCTCACGCACGGCGGAGTTGTGGGGGCTGCTGATGCCGCTGCGGGGGGGCGGGAAGGGCCGGGGGAGCCGCTGCTCAGCTCCCCGCTGCGCTGCGGAAACCTGCCAGCCTTGCGGGGAAGGAATAGCAAAAGCGCTGCTTCCTTCTCGTGGCGTGGCACGGCCCGCAAGCACAGCGGCGGGGCAGAGCGGGCAGCAGTGCAGGCCTTCGCCTGGCGCTGGTGCCAACACGGGCCGCCGTGGGGCTTGCGGCGGACATGCCACCCCTGCAGCGCGTTTGTCCTGCCACTTCAGCATCAGACCAGCGTATTTTTAGCATAGTCAAGCACTGGCTGCTTGTAACGTACCAACACACAAGGACAGGAACCATCAGTGACTTCACCGGGGCAGTGGCGTATGAGGCAGGGTGAGCAATCGGGCACCTCTCGCTGCCAGGCTCCCTCTGTTTAACTCATTTTGAAGGGCAGTTAATTGGGTCGTAGCGCGGTATTTGTGTGGCACATAATAAAACTGCTCCAGACTTTTTCCACAGTTTGGGGTGGTGGTGGTGGTGGAGGGGTGGTGGTTAACAGTCTTGGATTGAACAAAATTGCAGGAACATAGTTAGGCATTAACTTGCTGCTACTTACTCTGTAATCATGGAACCAAGCAGAATTCCTGTTACGCTGTGGTAGCAGGCATTACATAATGGCCTCTTGATACTAAGAAAATACGAGTGTTTTCTAATATTCATAATAATGAACTTCACAGTTTCACAATGCTGGGTTACTGTGTCCCCTTTGTGGCTCTTGTCCAAGCCCAGCTGAAGTGAAGGGGAAAGTTCCTCTGGCTTTCAAACCCCACAAGTCTTTGCAGTAAGAGCACGCTCAGAAGTGGTCCCAGGTGCACTGAGCGCACTAACTTTGCTGAGATTTACCTGGGTGTAGTGTGAGAACTTGATCAGTCCAGCGCATCCCCTGGGAAGGCTTTCCAGCTTCTCTGGTGAAGAACAGCAGCCCCTCGCATTTGCCACATCTCAGACTTTCTGAAAGGGAGCAGGTCAAAGACAGCAAAAGTTCGTAAGTCTCTGGAAGATATCACCTTACCCAAGGTACACTATCTGGGGGGGCTTCCTCAGACTGCCAGCAGATGCTTTTCCTGCCTACCCAAATTCCTCCCCAGTCAGTCAAGGCAAGCTGATACTGTAACTGTAATTCCTGGGTTTGTTACCTCAGGCTCATTTCTCAGACCGCATGTGCCACTTATCCCAAGTGAACTGGTGCACAGTCAATCTTTAAGTTATTTTTATGTTGTAGCATTTTATTTAGGATTTGTACGCTATTCATTATGCACCTCAGTGTCCCTAATTTAACTCTGGGTGTTCACTGAGTAAAACTGCTCTGAACTTTCCACAGCAGTCAGACCACAAAGGGCAGCAGCCGTGTCACTATTTACAGGATAAGTAGCAGCAAGTTAATGCTTAACTGTTACTGTAATTCTGTTCAGTCCTTCAAGACCATTTAAAAAAACGTGACTGAAGCACAACACTCTTCCACCACATGACTAACACATTTGGTTATGTATTGGGCTTTGCAGTCACAGCCCCTCGCCCTGATGTGCTCATGCTTCTCTTGTGTCTGGATGTCCTACAGCAGGGGACCCACACTTCTCTGAAGTGACTGAATGCACATCCTGACCTGCGCAACAGGCGACGGAGCTGTGAGGCCAAGAAGGGATGAGTCCCAAGAAACAGGCTCCTGTCAGTGGGTTGTTTGGGTGGGAGGCATTTGACCTTTTGGCTGTTGCCTGTGTGCACTGACCAGCAATATTTTTTTTCCTGAGCTAACTATGGTGATTTAGTGCCATGGAAGTAGTCCAGTTCTCCAGAGAAATAAGGAAAAATGAAAGGCATTCTAAGTGGCTGTGGATGACAGTGTTTCTTCCCTCATCCCTGAGAACAGAATGAGAGAAGCTCTTGGAGACTTTCCTATCGAGTGTTTCTAGTGCTCTTAGATGATGCTGAAAGGTTTCTAGCACATTTAAAAGACACTAAAATGGACAGCAAAAGGAAGGCATCTGTATTTGATTTTTGGGGAGGGGTGGCATGGCTGAAAAAGGAGGTACAAGGGAGAAGCTCTTGGAGACAGCATGTTTGTGAAGGAGAGGGAGATATAACAGAGGTGCAAGAGGCAGACGTGATGTGTTCCAGCAGAGGTTCCGAGATGTTCCTGTAAGCCGTGAGGCAGCACGGGGATAGCAGGTTAGTGTGCGTGTGTGCAACTGAAGGACGAGGCTGCTGCAACCTAACAACACAGCAAAACTCCCTCAGAAAAAGACTCCATGAGGTTGGCCTGAGTATCAAAGGGCCTACCTGCAGCGGTGTGTTGGTGTCTTTGGCCGCCTCCTCCCCCAGTATCGTGTCTACAAAAACACAGCGTGCATGCAGCAAAGCATGCTGCCAGTGCCAGGCCCTCCAGGCCTAGCGGCTGAGGCGCGGCAGCTGCCTCCGCTTCCAGGGGCACTTTGGCTCTTATCCCTCTTAATTTTTACCTTTTCTCCGAGCCGCGCATCACGCTGGTTGCTGGAGGGCACTGCTAGCGGCCTCCCGCCCAGAGAAGGCTGAAAAACCGCTGAGGCCAAGAGATGAAGCAACCGCGTTGCTCACTGAGTGACTGAGGGAAAACAAAAACCACCGTCCGGGGATGTTGCGTCCAGCTGAACCGGCGGCTGGCGGCGAGGGATTGCGGCGCTGGGGCAAGGGGCTGAGGGGCCGGGGCGCTGGGCGGCCGGGGCGCTGGGGCGGGGGGCCGGCAGCTCCTCCCGGCGGGACGGGGGCTGTGAGGAGAGGGAGGGGCACGACGCGTGCACGCGCGCGGGGGGGAGTGTTCTTCTCCCCCTCCCTTCCCCCCCCCCCTCCTCCTCCTCCTCCTCCTCCTCCTCCCCCTCCCCCCTTTCCCCTCCCCCTCCCCCCCAGCGCGGGCAGCGCCATTCTGCCGCCGCCCCCTCACAGCCCGGCCTCGACCTGCGCGCCCGGGGCCGCCCCCCCGCCGCGCCTCTGGGGCGGGGCCGCCCGCCGCGCGGAAGGGGCCGGCCGGGGCGGGCAGCAGAGCGCGCCCGGCGGCGGGAGCGGCGGCGCCGGCATGGGACGGGGCGCTGCCCCGGCGGGTAGGCGCGGCGCCGTGAGGGGAGGGCCTGGGGCAGCGCCGGCGGGGCCGGGGCCGAGGCCGAGCGGCGGCTCCGCTTGGGGCCCGGAGGGGGGCAGGTGCTGGCTGGGCCCCGGGGCGAGGGGTGCCGGTGCGTCCCGCCGCCGTCGCTGACAGGAGGGCGGGAGCGGCGGCTGGGGACGGCGGGCAGCAGCGCCTGGATGGTGTTGCGGGGCGGGGGGCTCCCCGCATCGCACGCGGGTACGTTGTGCGACCCGGTGCCGCGTGGTGCGGCGGGGCCGCGGCTGCCAGCGGCCCGGAGGGACCGCGGGGGGGACCTGCCCGCCGGGGGGGCCCGACCGGAGGCTGCGGCGGAGGGGGGGGGGTCGCTTATGTGCTGCCCCACCCGCCCCTCCGAGCTCCTGCCCCGGCACCGAGGCGTTCGGACCTGCGGCCATCAGCAGCGCAACTCTTAACGCCTGGTCGTGAAAGTAGGATTTATTCCCCCCCCCCCCCCAAGTATTTCTTCATAAGGAAGGGGACAGCCTTGGTTGCGAGGCTCCGCGGTTCATGGGTAGACAAATCCGCGATGAATTTGGGGCATAAACTTGCAAAACTGAGCTTGAATAACTGGTGGTGTGATTTACTGAAGGACGTGTTCCTGCTGGAGTAATTCTCTCTGAAGGTCATCAGATTGCGCTGCTCTCAACTAATGTAAATATTTTTAAGTCCGGGACTAATTTTATTACCTCTGTTCTTCGCACTAAAGAAGGCAGCCCTGGAAGACGCGCCGTGCTGTGCCCCCATCGTCCCTATAAAGGCAGCATCGCAGCGCGGAGTTGGAACGGAGGCAGGTGGTCCCCAGGCTGTTTGCTGTTGAAGCGCTGCCTGAAATGCTGGGTGCGCTTTTCCTGATGGTGGTCTCATGGCTTTACCTGATGTGATCTGATGTCTGCTTCAGGAAATAATTTTTCAATGCACTTAAAACAGTCATCTCGTAGTTATTTCTTGTGAGTCTCTCCAGCCTGGTAGCTCTGCTCTCACAGGTTATGTATGGGAAGTTATTTTTGTGAGATTTTTGAGGAGGTTGTCAGTACTGCTGGATTTCTGTCAGTCTTATAAAACTGCGTATTTAACGCCTGCTAGATTCTGAGAAGTTGAAGCAAGAGATAGTGGTGGGTTTGCTTTGGCTTTGTGTTTTTTTCTCAGTATTCATATATCTGGAAATGGTAACATCGTGTATCAGTAGAGGCAGATTTATATTTGACTTCATATAAAATAGAAAAATTGAAGTGCCCTGATGGCATATAGCCATTTTCCACTACCTAGACCTTTGCAAACACTGTCATGTGTCATACTATTTTATACTTAAACACTGTACCTCTGTGTAAACTCTAAGGCAGCTATGAGCAGAGTGCCTCAAGGTAAAGCTGACTGATACATGCCTGCCAAATACTGCAGCAATTCACTGGTAAAACATCTATTTCATTTCCTTCAGCTGCAACCTGTGGAGCAGGTGATGAATATTTGACTTGGGCAGTTCAGAAATCTCTGCAGTGGAGCCCTGTGGTCTAACACTCATTGCCGGTACCCCTGGAGGTGTAATGGAATTCATGGGTTTGACTTTTTTCTTTTATCTTTGGAAGGGTTTTTTGAAAGGACCTTTCTCCATCCTCCTGCAGGCTCTTTCCCCTGCCTTGAATTACACAGAAAACCCGACTTCAAACGGTAACCCTGAACTTGATATGTCTTGGTCCAGTGCAGAGGTTACTGTGCAGTCTTGCCTCACTTCCTTTGTATACATGTTTTCCAATACTGTTTTTGCTTAAATGGTTGCATGCTGTTCTTCTCGGTAAGACTAGGCTTTCTCCTCTTGCACTGAACTGACTTTTTTTGAAGACTAAATTAGAGCTTAGATCCTGTGCTCCAATTCTGGCAGAAAATGGACAGCGAAGTAGAACCGCGGAAGGAAGGGAATTTTCTCCTTCGTAATTAAGGTAGTTAAATGCTGTCTTAAAGAACTGGTTTCTTGTGTGTTATGGGACAAGCTTATTCCACCAGGACTTCACTGTTGTATTTCCTCTGCTGCTTATGTCCCTGAACCTGATTTGCAGAATTTCTGATGTACAACTGTAAGGGGAGTTGCAGCTGAGCAGGTGATGTGCTCTGAGCATATGAAACACTCTGTAATCTCATGTACTTTGGAAAGTCAGGCCTGAAGGACCAAAAAATTGATGTATTCTCTTTGCCACAGATTCCTGCTGGGTAAAACGAGGATAATACTGGAAAATAAGGTCATGTTGAAGTGGCATGTAAATACTGTACTGATGGAGAAATTAATAATTCTCATTGCAGATTATAGTATGAATAGGCTGCGGGAAGCAATACCTGAGGTCACACACATAACAGCAAGCTTGTTAAAAAGGACTATCCGTTTTAATTAATATTCAGACTCATGAATGTGAACTATTGCTGTTTTATCTAAATTAGAATAAGGGAATCTTTAGATTTATCTGGCTTTCTTTTGGGTGTTTTTGTTGGTGTGTTTTTTTTTTTTGTGTGTGTGTATCTCTTGTCTTTTTAGGGTACTTCTGTTTAAATACACAGGGGGAAGAGAGAGAAATCAATGTAAGTTGTTTTTTTGTTTTGTAAAGCTCCCTGAGTTACTACAGAGAAAAAAAAACAGGGGAAATTACTTCTCTGTCTTACCAGGATGTCAGGCTAAAACACCCCTAATTTTCCTCTGCAGAGGAAATGGGATAGAGAAGTTACGCTCCCTTAAACTCCATGTTGCTTTGATCGCACTGATCTATGTGCCTCTGGTGTCGCTTATCGAAGTCATAAGCAGTAGAAGCTGTAGCAGTGCCAGACTTCTTGAAGGCTGGGACATGGTGCACCTTTTGGTGTAATTTGGTACATTTCAACAGCTGCTGCTCCTCAGTGTGAGGTGGAGGCTGGCAGGAACGGGCTTGTGGAAGGTATGACTGGTGGAAATGACTGCTGGCTTTTGACTCCTGTGATTATGCCTCAGAGGAGAGGATGGGCGTGCAGCACAGAGTGGGAGCCTTTCTCCCCAGCTCAGCATTTCGCTGTTCTCATTGCTGAGCTGTGGATGAGCTGTGGTCCTCCAGCTGGGGACTGAGGCTACCCGGGAGAAATGGACTGTCACCTTAGAGAACACTACCAAAAACCTTGAATGCATGAGGAAGTAAGTGAATAAAGAGCAGTGAGATACAGGTAAGACATGAAGTCAGATAGGACAGTAAGGAGAAATGTATGAGATCTGAGATGGGCAGTGAATAAAACCAATTTATTTTTTTTGTTAGTAAATTAAAAATTTATTTCACTCTGTGGATCACTAGCAGATGGCTAGTCTGCTGCAGGGGAAATTTTACTGAACTTGTAAGTTTCCAAGATGGTTTCAGGGTATCTGTAGATTGTAACCTTAGTATTGTCAAAGGTTAATGACTGAGGGGATGCCATCTTGGATACCACCCTTCCTTTGTTATCTTAATATGTTAATAAAATCACTTTGATTTGTGTAAAGTAATTGGATACTGTTAATCCTAAATTAACTGATTCCAGGAGAAATAAATGTGTCTTGATAATATGAAATTATCTCTTTCCATATAAGGTGGTAAACAGCCAAGAGACACATCACTTAATCAAGCTGGCTTTCTGACCTCTGCTCTGAGCCCTCCTAATTATGTGCTTTGGAAGCTTGTTCGCCTCTTGTGTTTTCTGGTTGGTCACTTTATTTTCTGTCAGCATGATGAAGCACAGTTAGGCTTATGCTTCCTATAATAACTTTTATTTTTTTTGCTCATGCTTTGCTAAGCTTCAACAGGTATGTTAATATACTGGGGGCCTGCTAAATGAGCTAAAATTAAATGGTAGTTCCATACAGACGTGGGGCTGGAACAATAATTATTTGGCAGATTATTTATACTTAACAGATGGGTGTTATGTGGAAAAATTGTGTGAGCTTTTACTCTCTTGCTGTCTCATCTGTATAACTGGAAACCAGTCTCATGGGACACAAATTCCTGTCTGGTCAGTTTTAGTTCCAAGTCTCTGTGCAAAGGGAAAGTTAAAGAAAGGTATTTGGGAAAAGCTGAGAAGTGTGAAATCTTTCTTGATATTATTAACTATCCTTCTCCCTGGCTGATACGCCTAATGACAAGCTTTGCAAGGCCCATACGTTGGTTTTCCACACCGGTTCCTAGTATACTTGTGTTCAAGGACCCTGCATGCTGGTCTTTGGGAAGGGTATAGCAGCACTGGGATATTAGATAATCCCATGACTTAACGTGAAGGAATTAGACTGAATAATACTGCATTCACTAACTGCAAGGCAGTATTTTACAACAATGGTTTAGGTTCTAGTGCCAGGTTTATTTTTAAAAAAGTGTAACTGTTATTGATACTAGTCCAAATCTTTCTGAGTGTTGGGCTTGCATTACATTGCTGCTGTAAATGCGGAGAGGTTGTATTTAAGTTAGTGTTGGGGAATATCTTTTTATAGAATAAATCTACGAAACAGACTTCCTACTGTAAAAATTGACTTCTCCAAACCCATACTAACTGGAAAGCAGTATTTATCATTCTGTCACTGATGGTGATTCTCAAGGTCATGTCTACTTGGAAGCCTGCCTTGATGAGTGCTCCCATTGCAGTGACCTTCATAGTTCAACTGAAGCTGGACTTTAGCGTTCTTGCAGTGGTAAAGTTAGAAGATCTGAAGCTATTCAGCAAGAAGGCACAAGAGACAAACGAACAAGTATTCTGCTGGTTTTTTTGGATTTTCAGAGATGGTTTAACAAAGTTCTTTGTTAATGCTTCTTAAAGGAAATGAACTGCCATGGAGTAGGACTGTAGCTTTTTTCAGTAATTAATACCTGGTTAAAGTGTAGGAAGAACTGTCATCTTTTCTAGTGAAGAGTAATCACTAGTGGAATCCCAGGGGGATCTTGTGTTCAGGCTTGTGTTGCTCAACACACTTATAAGTGATCTGGAAGACAGGCTGAGTAATGAAGTGACAGCATATGCTGAAAAGCACAAAATTAGGGTAGCAGAAACGAAAGGTGGCTGGAGTTGCAGAAGGTTCTCACAGTACGTGGTTGTAGGGCAGTGGTACTTGATACTAGTAGATGCAAAATAATGTGCACAGGGAGGAACAGCTAACAGTGTCTACGTAGTGATGAGCTCTTAAGAATCTGTGCCATTCAGGAAAGATCTTTTAAGTAATGCAGATAAAGCTCTGTGAAACTCTTATGGCAGCAGTCAAAAAAAAAAAAAAAAAGGGTAGAGGGGTGCAAATGGAAATGACTGAGATCTCTAGGAAAAGGAGAGGAAGCAGAGCAAAAGCCATGGTATAAATCCATGGTATGTTTGTGTAATGAATAACGTAACCCCCGTCAATGTTTGGAGAGGAGAGAATGTCTGCCCCTAAGAGCTGTGGTCGGATTAGGGAAAAACACTGAAGAGCATGATTGAAGCAGCTTTTATAAAAACAGTAATCAAATAAATTGGACCTTAGCCTGGAAAATACATGATTAGAAGTAGGATGGGTAAAAGGAGGGGGTATGATCGCAGTCTGCAACCACGGAAATATGAAGCAATTGTACTTTGTTTATTTTGTCATCCAAACAAGACAAGAATTAAATGGTGTCAAGTGGTGCCCAAGCAAAAGGCAGTGACTTTTGACAGAATAGGTATTAAAACATGGCCCCTTGATTCCCAGAACCTTTCTGGATCTGTGGCATCCTTGGAGACATTTCACAAGTTTGCTGTGTGTGTGCTTGTGTTAACCTGCTTACTGTAGCATTGCTTGATCACACCTAGTTCTTGGTTTGGAGGGGAAGGCGAGTAGTCAGACCCTGTGCCACCCTTCCCATGCCATTCATGATTCTGTAGAAGATTATTGTGTTCTTCTAAAGTAATCTGTCTTCTACTTTGAAATGCCTGGTCTGCCTCGCTCGCTCATCACAGACAAGCTGTTCAAGACCTTTGGATTGTTGTTGTTGCCTGTCTCCTAACCTTTCTTTTGAGACTGTACGAAAATGTTGGTCTCTGAGTGAATACTTTCCTCTTGCATAGAAGGTTCTATCGGTAGGTCCCTGCACGTTTTACAAAGGACAATAGTATCATTGTTTCTTCTTGAAAGATAGGTAGTAAGGACAGAATGTATGAATTAACCCAGGAGGTTATGAGAGCAGACACTTGAGAATGTATACCTGAAAATAGTGAGGCTTGGAAGGGGAAAGCACTAGATGGTGGTGATAATTTTTGAAAGGCAGTTAAAAAATTTATTTCTGAATGTGATTCTCATCTGTTCTGGGTCTTGTGCACAGTCTGGGTTCCTGCATCTTAAAGTGTGTAGTTGAACTAGAAGAGTGTATGAGAGGGCAGTAGAAATCAAAGGTGCAAAGTGGCTTCTATACAAGAACTGAGGAAATGTGGGCTAATAATCCCAGAAGAGAGAAGGCAGAGGGATGATGTGGAGTTCTCTAAATGCAGGAATGCTGTGGACAATGTGTGTACAAGTCTAGTGTTTGTGCTCTGTTGAACTTGACGTATTGAAGCTGGTGAGTGACAGAACTGGGCGGGATGGCAAGCGGTAGAATGTCTTGTCAAAAGATGCTGAGTGCAAACAGTTTTTGTTGAACCCAGGGGATATCCAACCACATGGGAGGCATATCCTTTGGAGGTTACTAAGTACACAGAAGTCACATCCAGCTTCAACATGAGCTGAAAACAGTTGGAGGCTAGGAGAGTACCCCTAGGAAACACCATACATCTTTTTCTAATACTGTTCCTTGAGTAGTGGCATGCGGATGCTGTTGAAGATGGATACAGTTGTTCCTGTGTTCTTGTTTAATCCTGAAGGATGAGATTCATCCAATTTAACTCGTAATCTCAAAATTAGATTGGTTTTTTAAGCTCAGTAGGGTGACTTTCTTTTTGAGGTGCCTGCCTCTCTGCATTGCCTACAGGGAGTACCTAACGCTTCATTTCTAGGTAGCTAGCTTAAATGAGATGAGTCCCACCTCCTTTATGTTTTTCTAAGAACAATAACAAATTACAGACAATTCAGAAGAGGACTATAGCAATGACTTTAATTTAGCTTAAGAAAGCCTGATACCTGTTTGCTGGAACCTGATCTTGAACATACTCAAACTGGAAACAATGGCCCCTTTTCTATAGTGCATGTAATTAAATATTGAAACACTTGAGCAGGTGAAGAAATGTGCTCTGGTTCAAACAGGAGTACTCAGTTTGGCTAGGTCAGATCCTCTGACCTGGGTTATAAGGCAAGTCAATATTTGTCATCATTATGATCTGCTGCAGTCTAAAGCATGAAGTAGCTTGATGCTAAAACATCTTTAAACTCAAGATGCCTTGCCAGTGTAAGTGGTATAAGCACTGCTAATCCTAAAACTTTACAGGTGCAATTGTACATGGTTTCTTTTACTGTAGCTGAAATATATGCATGTGTGTCACATTCCCACTGGTCGTAAGGACTGAAAAGTCATCACAGCTGCAGCTCCATCTAAGTCCTAGCTGTGAAGCAGTCCTTTTGGATTAATTATACATGCTGCCATTAAGGACATAAAAATGTATATAAGCTTATATTATAAGCTGTAAATATATGAGAAATACAGGACAGAGGAGCAACTCAGATTTTTTTCTTTCAACTTCAGTTTAGAAAGAAAAGTTACTCTTTTTAGTCTGCTATGCAAACTATTTTGGAAAGTAAGTTGTGCAAGTGATAGCAAATTGTAAATCAGTTCCTTTGTGATGGGATTCAAAATAATTGATGTAAATGGCTCGTTGTAACACTTCTGCTGAATTCAGCAGTGGATTTGCTACAAAAATTTCTTTGAAAGAAAACATCGCTTTGTTATTTGCCTGCTTCTTTTTCCTATCAATATAGTTTGCTCCCAGATCTACTTTGTTCAGTAAATTAATAAAAGTCTAGTATTTCTAAATAAGAAGATGCAGTTACGTGCTACTTTTTGTCACCACAAGCGCCTCTAAAAGAGTAAGACCTGACACCTGATTACGTAGATAGGATGATAGTTTTGCAACTATATTGATGGCTCTCCAAATGGCAAACCTGTTGTTCTGTCTTTGTTTTGTTTTTTTTTTTCCAAGGATACCAAACCGGAGAGCTTATCCTACCACCCGTTCCATTAGAAACGAGCATGGTTACATAGTGACAGCCATGCTGTGTGCTGGTGCAGAAAGGGCTATATGGCATGTTACGGTGTTTTCTAACTTCTGATCGCTAATAATGTTGTTGCTAGTACTGCAGAGAATAGTTCAAGAAGACTTCTGCCAAATCTGAGACTTTCAGAGGCAATAGAGGCTTGTCCCGTAGCTTCCTAGACTTCAGTTTGCAAGTAAGTCAAGTGCTGGCTGCCGGTCCCCATCCTAACAGATTGTCATTGTTCCGTTATTTAACTCCAGTGTAATCTTTGCATGAATAGAATTTCTTGTGTATCTTATAGAATAACCTTTTATATAATTAGTATCTGCGATAATTTTTTCCTTTGGAAAGTGATTCATGTCATCTCGCAGATAGGAAAGACATAAAGCATTATTCTGCGATCACACAAGAAGCCCTATTCATTCATAGTTTATATTGTGAAGCCAGTTCTGTATCGTCAGGGTTGGAGTTGGTTTCATGGCAGCAGTCCCGATTACAGACTCTTTCTACCCTATATCTGAACTGGGAGCTGTTCTAGAGTCGCAACTGGAATGAAATGGCTAGCTGAAGAGGACTAAGTATGAGTGTTTCCTAATGCATTCAGTCGTTCCATTGTTGCTATTCATAATAGGTTTTAGTCACCAACCAGAAGTCACAACAAAAGCCCATTCAAGCCAAGCTTGAGACCAGGTTCCAACATCTGATAACAGGAATGCTCTTCCCCTGGGTTTTGTCTTGACTAGATTTACACGCTGGATCATGTTTGATGGATCACTGTTAAATAAAGCTGCAAGGTATGCTACCTTGGTTAAGCCAGTGGAAAACGGAGAAAAACAGTTTCTGCTCTGCATCTATATGCATTTGTGCTGCCTGTAGCATTTTCTTTTTTTGGTCTTGTATGGCTGGAGTCAAGTACTCGAGTACCTTGAATAACCTTAGCATGTTTTTGCAGGCAGTGATAATAAAGCATCTAGTAAACAATCACTGAGAAGACATTAGTTAATCTGGTTGAAAAGAGGATATCGGCGTTTTGGTATTGATTCTTGGATTGCGTCCTTCCCTGACAAAGCAGTAAAAGGTGCTGACAGCAGAGGCAGGAGGCAGCGATCTTGTGTTAGCCTTGTGCATCTGGGTTATGGTGCTGTGTGATAGTGCTGGAGAAATACAGAATAACTGGAAAGAGGTTAGAGAAGGCAGAAAGCGTGGCTGGAGGGCCTGCCTTGCACGCAGCGGGAAGGGCTGGCTGACTGTTCCATGGCCGAGCCATGGCTGAAGGCACGAGCACCTACCATTGTTTGGGAGGTATGAAGTGGAAACAGATAAGATGGTGGGAAGAGCGTTGTTACTTGGCCATAGCTGGAAAAAGTTGAACTAAAGTTGAACTAAAAAAGTCAGTTTAGGTTGGCAATCTAGGAGACCTTTTCATTGAAGAATTCCTTGTGAAATTACTGTTACAGATGCAAAAAGCTTCATTGTTTGAAGGTGGTTTGAAGGATTGGAGGAACTGACTTGGTCCCAGTGGAAGAGTTACATGTATAGGGAGGAAATCATCCTTGGAGTAATACAGCAGAAGGAGATAGTGAGTCTAATGCATTATTTCTCTAATTAAGAAATAACTTAAGATGTAATTTTTTCCCAAATTAGGTGTAAACACAGACTATTCTTTGCTGGCAAAAAAACCAGTCTCTCCTTGCTGTGTGTAACACGCAGGGAGGAAAGAGCTCTGAGAAAGAAAGAAGAAAGTCATAAAAAATATGCTTTTTTAGATGCAATATTAATTCTTCATCAAATCTCATGTCCTGAAGATCTCTACTTTCTTGAAATAGTATATAACTTTTATTTCAGGAAATGCCAGAAAGCTTGTCTGTAGTTGATGGAGGCTCAGGAAAGGTAAAGCAGCACTTCTTACCCTGGATGTGTTAGAAGGTGTGCTCAGGGAGTCTGTGGATCATTAGACTTTCCGGAGGCGCAGAAGCATGGGGTTTCCTGTCTGAACAAAGCCCATTAAGTCCTATAAGATGAAGACATGGGGGAGCCAATAGTACTTTTTTTTTTAACTGTGGCTGTGATTCAGCAGAGCATTGAGCACACCTGATGGCGAAGCCCAAGACTCAAGTGACTGGAGGGTGTGGAGTCTTATTACCCAGGTTTATGCCTGATGGTATAAGCACCCGGGGGTTTAAAAACGGTTCTGTTTACGCCCTTTATCCCCTGGCACCCTGACTCACTGCTGTGGCTGGGGCACACCTCATACCTCCGATCATCCCTCTGGAAGGCGCTCCCATCCCTGCGGGCGTTGGGGCAGTGCCAGCGGGTGCAGGGGGGAGCAGTGCAGCACGGAGGCTCGCTGGGGAGCTGGCCCTGCCTGATGCAACATGCAGCTTGGCCCGCCGTGCCTGGTGGGCAGGTGGCAGCCTGTTACAGATACCAGCATGGCAGTTGGAGCAGTGCTTAGTCTTGGGTTAATCATTTCAATGTTTTATATGATCCACAGAACAAATCAGGAAGGTTTCTTTACAGCGTGCAATACCTAATTGCGATAAGCAGACACGGCACATTGTGTTTCATCAAATACTCTTAAATTAGTGCTTCTCAATTTCAAATTAAGGCTTTAAAATATGTAAAACTTGTATGTTTAGCAGTCCTGTGTAATCCCCAGTCCTTAATTACAACAGCACCAAACTCTAAGGTCCATCCCTTCTGTGTAGCACGTTTGTACAGGCTTATGAGCTAAGGTAGGTGGGATGTAATGTGCGTGGTGGGCAGTCCTTTCATCAGGTGCTTTCACATAGTGCTAGATATTTATTTTTCAAAATAACAAAATAAGCCTGTGCTGTAGTGTGACTTAGCTGTGATACAGTTGTGTTTTATGAAATGGATTTTTGGTTTGTACAGGAATAGATGGTACTCAGAATTTCATTTGGGTGTTTTAATTTGATTATTGAAGTATTAAAAGAGATGAAACAATGTCTACAAATTAAGACCCTTAAATTCAGGATTTCCTATCTTTTCAAAATGAAGTTAAGCCACT
Organism: Falco naumanni; assembly: GCF_017639655.2. Classification (NCBI taxonomy): domain Eukaryota; kingdom Metazoa; phylum Chordata; class Aves; order Falconiformes; family Falconidae; genus Falco; species Falco naumanni. The sequence continues at coordinate 3,297,553 of NC_054066.1, forward strand.
TTTGTTTTTTCTGATGTAATTCTGAGCATGATGATAGGAAATGCAGCTGGAAGTGGTGATGCAAAGTGTCAAGCACTCAATTCCTAGTTTTCACAGGCTTAACATTTAAACAAATGTTACTTTCTGTTCTTGATGTATACACCAGCAGACTGACTTAATAAAATACGCTGCTATTTATGGGTTGTAAGAGAAAGAAAAACAGTTATTCCTCCTTTAAAATATTATGCCAGGGTCCCAGAGACCTCGGTGAAAGGCTAATGGAAGCCAATGTGGCCTTTACTAAAGGCCATGCATTCTTAGAGGCATTCATCTACTTTGCTCCAGGCTGTTCACAGCTTTTTATAATCCAGAGAACTTGGAAATCCCGAAAGTCATTTTCTGAGACTCTAAAGATAAGGCGAAGAGCAGCAGAGAAAAGCAAAGTCAGAAATTCACAACATGACCAGAATGTCTTACTCCATTAGAATTAGGGGTAACGTTTTGTTCAGTTTGGGGAGGAAAAAAAGCAAGTCTGAAAAAAATTGAGTGGTTAAAATAGAGCTGTTAAAACGGTGGCGCACAGAGAGCCTGTGTATAAATATAGGCTAGCTCCTCAGCAGTGTTCTTATATGGTAGATCTGAGCGAAGGAAAAATATCAGCCTACTCTTATTCTGCACAAGCCTGCGCGTTGGTGGTTATGGTCTGGTGCCATATGTTCGGTAGTAGACAAGACTGCATGTTACGTAAGAGTTATAATGATGTTCACCTTTTTCTGTTGCAGGGACCTACCTTACCACTGTGAGAGGGGAATGTCACAAGCAGACTGTGGATTTTTTGTCTGTGCGTGCTACTTGGTTATCTGTCTCTTGCTGACCCATCCAAAAAAGAGAGAAAGGTCAAACAAAAATCATTGTCCTTGTCGCTTCTGCCCAAGAACTGGCTGAATTTTATGATTCTGGAGATTTTATGGAAACTTATGACCTGCTGGAGAAGCTACCTGGACCGTTGGAGATGGAGCGGCTTGTGCTGCATCTCTGATCAGCAAAGCTTTCTGCATGGAGTACAAGAATCAAGTTGCCTTAAATTAAACCATATGCAAGTTGCACTAATTGTTGTAACTGTACTGCTGATACCACTCCAGACTTGACTAGGGCTTTCCAAGGCAGTAGTTTCTCATGTAGCTTCAGTGTTTTCAACTGACACTAGGTTGTTTTTATTAAATCTGGCGTGGCTGTGAAAAGTGTGTGTGGGGTGAACTTTTTCCTGTTAAGTTTGTGGTGAATTTTGAAGCGTCGCTTCCACGTGTGATCTGTGCTATGGCAGCAACCTACAGGCTCATGGTCACTTCTGTGAACTGCTACAGCAGTGTGGTGATAGACCAGCACTTCCAGCACACGGTGCATTACTGCACAGGGACTTGCCAAGTGTTTAAGCAAGGAGTGACATGCATAGTTGCCCACCACAGCGTCTGTGCAGAGCTCAGTGTCCAAGATGCCAACCTAGACCATAAAATTCCTGTTCCTGGAAATGGACTTGCCTTGCCTGGAAATGAGGACTATCACCAAATCCTCCCAAATAATCCAAGAATAAAAAAGGGTTCTTCAGTGCAAACCTCCAGCAGTTTAAAAGACATTACTGGTGAGGCGATAAACCTTGCCAGTGGTAAAATAAAGGAATTCTCCTTTGAAAAGCCTAGAAACTCTTCCAGTCACGTGGCCTACAGAAAGGGAAGGAAAGTTCGGTCGGAATCATTCAGCAGACGGTCATTTGATTTTGACTTGATTTATGGGCACTTCAACAATGATGAGAACTGCCCCCCGTGTGGCTTTTTGCAGAGTCCCTCACCTGTGGAGAAATGGCAGGAGAGCAGTGATGCTCCAGAAGTTGCTATGAATCCTGTGGTTCCCTTCTCCCTTCATTCTTTCTCTGAAGAAAACTTCATTACTCAGATTTTGGAAAAACACAAGCTAGATGGTTCTTCTGGTGGAGATATAAAGGTGTGCTTGGACATCTTGCTCAAATGCTCAGAGGATCTGAAAAAGTGCACAGACATAATAAAACATTGCATCAAAAAGAAGTCTGCGGACAGTGTTAGTGGAGGGAGCAGCAACGATGCCCTGGCTAATTCAGAAATGATATATATGAACCTGATGACAAGATTTTCTTCTTACCTGAAAAAGCTACCCTTTGAGCTCAAACCACCAGGACACAAGGAAGCTAGTGACCTGACAGAACTGGTTAACTGTTTTCATGGCTTGCAGCAAACTCCCTTCCCCCCAGTATTTGGAGATGAGCAGCCGCCTAGGTATGAAGATATTGTTCAGCTGCCGTCCTCCAGTGCAGTTCCTCTCGGACTGCCAGGTGATCAGTGTGAGGTGACGAGCACCTCTCAGTCCGTCCAGACAAGTACCGTGAGCTTCACCTCAAACTCCCTTTGCGGCGTCCCATGCGAGAACAGTGTGAGAGCTGTGAAAGATGCTTATGCTCTACCTCAGTTACCAGCCACGAGCCCTTCTGACTGCATGTCTTCCACTGAGGCTCTGTACATTGAGGAGGAGTCTGATGGGGTAAGAACATTAGGGAAAATAAAGAAGGCAGAGCAGAAAGGGGGCTGGGAGAGTTTAGAGCGCAGCTACCAGCTAGCTGGCTGTTCAGATCTAACTGCTGATGCTAAAGCAGAACGTGCCAGAGTGGGAGATGTTGAGCTCTCCCACACTTCTGAGAAAATTAGTCCTTTAAAACCAGTTTCAGATGCTGTGTTGCATGGTTCCCAAGCTGATATCTCCAGAGGAGAACAGACGTGCAGTAAGATAGACAAGGATGAGATAGACAAACTGCTGCTGGACTTGGAGTGCTTCTCACAGAAAATGGAGAGAACTTTGAGGGAACCCTCTCCGAAGGAGAGCGAACCTGCTGGTTTGCAGGTGTTTGGGTGGCAGGGTAGGCAGGTACTACCGCTGGCTCTTGAATCCAAAAGTAAACCTGTTGACCCTGCTTCCCCTTTGTCAAAAATCATGGAAACCAATGGTCATAAAATGGAAGAGGATGACAAAGCCCTTTTACTGCGTATCCTGGAAAGCATTGAGGACTTTGCCCAGGAACTCGTGGAATTCCAGACAGGCAAGGGAAGCTTGTCCAAGGAGAAGGAAGTGATGCAGATTCTTCAGGAAACTTTAACAACTCCTTCACAGACCCTCCTTGCGGGGCAAAAAGGCTGTGCTGGGGCTGCCTCCAGAGACTCTGTTTCAGCTTCAATTCAGCAGGCCCCAGAAGTCATTAAGGTAAGAGAACCAAACCTTTGATGGGCTAGTGACTAAAACAATCATGGGAAGATGGGGCGGGAATAATTCCATCTGCTAAGTGATTCATTGTGCTTTGGATGCTACTGTGTGGAATAACATGCTCAACCTGGCAGAAGCGTAGTATTTAAATACAAACAAAAAAAGGAAACAAAAACCTCTAAGCAAACAAAATACGCCTTGACATGCAATTTCACCTTTCAGCTTGTTCCTTTCCTGCTGGTGCTCCTGTAGGCTGGCTGCTTGTGGTGCGAATGGGTCCTGTATAACAGGGAGTAGAAGCAATTCTAGCAGTTAGCTGCTTTATTTCTGGGAGCAGGTACTGGGCTGCCTCTCACCAGTTCAGTGAGAACTGGATGTGCCACCTCTCCCTTTCCTATTTCCGAGCAGATTCCAACAGCCTTTGTTGTCTTCCTCGTCACTAGTTCCTAGAGAGATCCTCCATGGCACAAAGGTCAGAATCTAGGAAGATTTAATTTTCTTTTCCCTGTCTCTGGTGTACTGAGTCATTGTGGAGTCTCTGTTGCTTGTATCTCTCAAATGAGAATTAGGTTTTCCCAGGAAAAAGGGTCCTGATGGGAGCCTGCTTTAGAGGGAAGCCAAGGGTCTCCGTCCAGCCCTTGATGCTTTTCATTTGACAAGTGCCAGATTTTTGAGACAACTTGGTGCCAAACTTCCAAGAGCATAGAAAGTATTACAGAGGGCTTCGATTTCCAAAATGCACCTTCCACGTAGGCACTTCAAAAGTACCCAGGTTATAATTAACTTTCACATCTCTTCACAGTTGAAGCATGATGTGCATGTCTTCAAAACCGTCTACTTTCCTGAAAATACAAGTATTTGGTGCGATTCTGAAAGGGGGTGGGTGGGGTGTGTCTGACCCTAGTGCTGAGATCTTTTTAGACCGGGGTCTCTCCAGGTGTTTCTGATATTTTTCTGGGCATCTTTACTGACAGAAAATGGCGAGAGAACCTTGTCTGGTATCTCCAGCAAGGGAAGGAGGCTTTTTCCTCAGAGTGTAGAATTTAGCAGCTCCAAAAGCTCTAAAGTTATCTCTTATAATAGCTGTTCTTGCCTTGTGTATTCATTTACAAAATTTTCTAACTTGTGAACTTGAAACAAAAAAGTGTTTGATAAGGTGTGACACTGACTTTGTGGCAGTTTTTCTATAATACTTGAAAATGTAATGCATTTATGCTGTCAAATAGCTTATTAGTCTGGTCCCTTACCAGCTTCTGTTTCCCTAGTCCCAGCCCTGGCCCGTGAGTTTGCTCCCAGCCAGCCTTCTGGGGTCATACACCATGCACCTGTACTACGAGAGCTGCTCTTTTCCATGCAACAGCGCAGCCCTTGCTTTGTGTAGACGCCTGGTGGTGTGAAATTGCTTGGAGGGAGGAATTACAGATCTAATATAACAACCCTTTAGCAAAAACCACAATGGCTGCTTTTGAATGGTTGGCACGCACAATTTAATGCAACATCTAGAACCAAAGATGACGAGAGAGAATAACTGTATTGGGGACCCAGAGGAGCCTGGGCCAAGCACTGTGCAGCCTGGATGCACCTTCAGAGGGAGTTAGCCCTCCGCAGAGTGGGCAAAAGGCATTTGCCTGGCTCTACACCTGCTCTGGGGCTTGCTGTCATTTATAGTATGGATGTGGCCACACACTTGGCTGCGCACACAAGGCCCTCTCTAGGTATAGTGTTTAGGGAATACATCCATGTCCCTGGGTAGCTGCACCTGGCTGGAGCTCCACGTGGATCCTGGTTCAGCATCACACACATGTGCCTGAATAATGTGTAAAGGGTTTGTTATATTTTCTTAGGGCTCGTAAACCTGTTATCAAATAGTTGTGCGCACACACAAAAAACTCAGAGATCTAATACTGATGAAGACACAGTGCAGCTTTCATTTATAAAGGCTGTGACAGTTTTAATATCCTTCACGTCCGAAGCAATGAAAAGGGAAAGGGAGACCCACTTCAGACTGTTGGCTGGCTCAGTTGGCCTGTCTGTGCTGAAATCCATGCTAACATATCAGCAACAGACTTTCCCTTTATCATAAACCCATTTATAATTCTCCACAGAGAACAATGGAATTACTTGACTCTTCATTTTCAAAACAGACATATTTAGAAGCTGGAAAATGAATACTTGAGAAGTCCATCAGTTTTACAGGGCACTTAACGAGCACATCGTGCTGCTTTCGGGCAGGCCGGGAAGCGTTGCATACTTTTAGACTATCCAACATTTCCCATTCTGAGATCCAGTTTTCCATTGCTTATCTCTAAACCTCCAACTATTTTTTTAAAATTTCCTGTTCTGTGTGCCTGTCCTAAGCTGATTTTTTTAATACGTGTTTTTGAAACAAATAGTGTAGTGAAAACAGTTGTCTGTTAGAGGCTAGCAAATAACCCAAATATTTGTCTATATTTTTGTCTCTAGATAGGAGGGCAATAAGGAGTCCCGGGTGGACTGGCAGATGTGGGGGAAATGGGGGAGAAACTAGAACCAGTGAGTAGTGAAGAAGTTGGTGATGGGGCTGTTGGGATTCTCTGATGTGATCTGCGGAAATGCTGCGTATCAGGGATTTTTTTTGGAAGGTAAAGGGTGCTACTGTTTGAGTAAAATGTTGTCATGTGCAAAGTCCTTGGACAAGTCAGTGGTGGATGTTTTTGACCTTAACCTCTCTGTGCCTTTGGTCTACCAGTTGTACAGGATAGCTCATTCGACAAAGCATTTAAATTCAGTTATTGCTTGCAGAATACTTAGTACTCTAGTGAAAGTACCCCCTAGAAAAGTCTGTAAGAAACTTAGTTCTTCTGTTTTCAGAATTGAGTTTGGGTAGTGCAGCACTGTGCTCCAAGTCCTCATGCTTTTTATTTTAAGAGCTATTGGATAAAGTTTGTGAACAATTTTGGGAACAGAGACCAGGACCAGGGTTTGATAGAAAAAGAGGTATCTCTTCTCAAAAGGATTACTCATGGTGTAGTGAGCCAGAAAGAGCAGTCCTGTTTCCCTTTTCTCTCTCACCCACGCCTTTACTTCTTATTGCATAGTTCTGAATCTTTCTTTATACTGTCTGTGATGCTTGTATACAAGCCATAAATTTTAGTTAGGCATGTTTTCTGCCAGATTAGTAAGTGGAATTGCTCACACTCAGGTCAAATGGGTGATACAAAACTGATTTTGGGCAGGGACTGTGGATCTGGGAGCAGAGGGTTTACAGTTTGCAGGGGTGATAAATGGTTTCAGGCCACCTTGTCTAACCACGTTATATCTCAGGTGGCAGAGCCCTGAGCTGAGTATGCAGAAGCCATTCCCTGCTGCCACACGTTTGCTCTGGGCTGGCTCTAGGTAGCGTCTATTTAGTCCTGCCTCGCCTGTGTGACTGATGGGGTGGGTATTGCCAGGACTTTCAGAAATGTTCCTAACTCGCTGTGCTCTAAAACATTGTCCTGCAGCCACACACCTTGCTTCTCTGTATCAAAATGTCTGTGTTGCATGCTTAATCAGGTGGCCCAAGGACGACTCTGACTGGAATTAAGACTGTTTCATAATATATGAAGTTAAGGTTGACCTGGCAACTTCATCATTCTGCCCCTTCTAAATGCTACTCCATAAATCTGTGTGCTTCTTTGCAAATTTAATGATACACTTATGAAGGATCTTGTGTGGGGTGATTAACTTTAAAAAGTGGCTTCTATAAATGCATCTAAACTAGAATATAAATTTTCTTCTGGAAAATCAGCTTTTTTCTTACATATACTACAAATAGTTTTGATCAGATATTGGTAATATCTGTTAATTAAGCTATACACACAATCTGCCCTCTTTTCAAACATGAAATATTCATTACTTCTAAACCCAAATAGTAAAAAGAGAGCATTTTTTTTTCCTGTTTGGTAATAGTTATTGAAATGAGAATAGAAAGTGAATATTAAAGTATCTTAGAATCAAAGATGACAGAGAGAAAAAACTAATTTGGATTAAATTGAAGAATTAAAAGAATGGATACCGAACACTTAGGGACGTGTTCGTGGCATGTTGGGCACCTTTTGTAATCAGGGTAGATACAGTCTCTGCTTGTGTGAAGTTGATTTGTCTTGAAGTAGACATCTAAAGGTAGGTGAAACAAAGCCTAATGACACACGTTGAGTTTTTCAGCCTCATTGACTCTAAAACCAGGAAAAAGTCAGGCCTGAGAGGTTTAATCTGTTTTGAAAACAGTTGAAGCTGGTGCCCTTCTTGGCTATGCAGAGTGCATTGCATTGCTGTGGTCGGCCTTTGGGGTACAGCTAAGTCCTGTGGTGATTCAATCATCCAAATCTTTTAGGACTAAGCCTCCAGCTGTAGGCACAGGTGAGATTTTTTTTTTTTCTATGTTCTGGCATCTCTCACCTTCGTGCTTTAAACTGGGTCCTGTAGCAAAGAGGGATCTCTGGATCTGAGTGTAGTTTGTTCAGTTGATCTGTAGGCTGTTGATACCAGATTTTTCTGCTGTGGATTTTGTCCAGTTGACTTTGAAACTGTTGATACAAGATTCTCTAATGTCAATTTATCATAGTACTGTATATTTACGCTTTTATTTATACCCACCTTACGTGTTTTGAGAGTAGGAAGTATCATGCTAGGAACTTGCAGTGCAAGAAACTGGAATTCAGACAAGCAAGCCTTGCCTTCAGATAATTTTTTTTTTCTAGGTTATCAGTGGAAAAAAAATGCAAACTTCCGGGATCTTTTGTGACTGGTTAATTTGTGAATGAAAAGTATGTGGCTGTCTTTAGTGTTTGGTTGTGTTTGTGGTTTTGGTTGTTGTTTTTTTTTTTTAAATAGCAGCTACTAGCTGCTAGATTAGTATGACTCTTTCATGCATACATCTTCTAAAGCCTGCTGTAGCTGGTCTGGATGCAATTGTAGGTATGAGGAGTTCTTTGGGCTACATTTCTTCTGCAGTCTGTAAGAGGAGTGGCAGTCTGTAAGCAGAGTGAGAGTTCAGTTGAAGATGGAGTAAGTACACTTGCCACAGATGATTTAAAATAAATCACCTTCTGACATGCTGCTGTATGAGGTGGATGGGACTCGCAGTACCATGGAGCCCTGTGGGGTCTTTAGGCATTGCCTTAATGTTTAGAAAAAATTGTCAGAGTAAGATAAAACAAAATCTATTTCGGAACTGTTGCATGTGGATCTGTGTATCCTTCACTGAGTGTCAATTCCAGTTAAAATGCCTGCCTGCCCTTTTCTTTTGTTGGGGCCCCTTTTCTCATGCCCATCCACATCCTGCCACTCTGTTAGGCTTCATATTCATTTGCAAGACGCGTGGCAAAGTGGGCTGATGACATCGTAATAATGCTGTGATTCTTCAGACATGTAGCCATGAATATACATCTGGACTTCAGAACTTTTTCAGTTCCCAGGCTGCACAGTTCAGACACAGCTACAGTGACCTTAAGGGACCCAAACGATGCTATGTTCTCGTTCTTCTTTCATAAAGAACTGGGTTCCACAGCCCAGGCTGTGGGACCATGGCCTGGTGACTGAGAAGCAACAGAAGAGAAAACAAATTTGGGCAATATATTAAAAAAATTGCTTTTGTGAATGTCAGCTGGGGGGTCTCTCTCCTTTAGTAAGTAGCCTATTTAAAAGCACAAGAGCAGATCTATGAGGAGAAGACCATCCTTTGGGATAGGCTGTTTCTATCTCTATCTGTAGTCCAGTCACGTTGATGCTGAATTTGAATTAACTTTGGACCATCTACATAAACCCAGGAAAATTATGTCAGAGGCACATGTCTGATAAAACCTTTCTGTTCACGAGGCTCAGTGAGACCTTTTCATTTCAAATGCAGCATCTTGAAAAAAGCAAGCTCTACTAGAAATCGGATGTTGTTCATGTTACTAAGCTTAGAAAGTAAACTGGCAAAGTAGCTAGGACTTTTAAAGTGGGGAAAGCAGACCATGGGACTAGATGTTTATTCATTTTGTGGAGTAAGATCTGGATTTAGGCCTTAGTTCAGCACCATTGTTTTGATAGGAAAGGGAGAAGACGCTTTTAACAAGCTTTCAACAAGCTTTAACAAGCCCAAAGTCTGAGCGAGAGTTTGAAGTCTACTCACTCAAAATCATGCAGACAAAGAGTATACTGTTGTCCATTGAGGACTGCTTTGCCTTTGCCTTGTGAGAGTTACGGGAAAAACACATAAAAAGAATGATGCATTTTGGTGTCTTTATGAAACATTTTCTTATGAACTGCTTTAGAATGCCTGAGCTTATTATCCACGATCATCCTTAAGTGCTTGCTTGGCATTAAAGATGCTAGATGATCTGCTTTTTCCAAGCAAGAAGGAAAAATTGATGGTTTTCTTGAAAATTACAGCCTTTGGTCTAGAGTGGGAACTAATGCTGATCTTCTGCTTCATCACCTCCGAAGCGGGGCCCTCAAACCACTGCCATCATCCGTGCACAGGCTTTGGCCGAGAGCGTGCGGTTTAACTCCAGCTGAGTCTGAATGATGCAAATTGGCACCTCAGGTTTCAGCACCGAAGCACATCAAGTGAGAGCTATTGGGGAAGGTGGTATATTTAGCCACTTCTGCAGTGCACCTATTTTTAGTGCTGTTGGTAGTGGTGGTGGGTGCTTCCTTTCCCGTATTACCCCTGGCCTATTACAAGCCAAGGACAGATTGTCTGTCATGTAGCCAGCAGGGAAATAGATTCTGTTGTAGATCATGTTTCTCAATTAAAGTATTACAAGAAGGCAGAAGATCCTGGTGGTACTGAAAGATACTTTGAATATCAGTTAAAAAAGGGAGGTTTGGCTTCAGGAGTGAGATAAGATCTCTAGTTGTTGTCCTTGTGAAGAGGGAGAAGACGTAGTATGTCGAAGCCATTTGCCATTTTTTGCCTGTAAAAATCAAAACCAGGAAAGCAACGTGCTGGTCTTGACGTGGTCTCCTACAGAGTCCCTGTGCCCCTTCTGGAAGGGGCAACATCTGCTTAGGAGCTGACCAGGATGATGATCAAGGAGAGTTCTCTGCGGAGGGACCCAGACTTAGGAGGAGAGCTAGCTTTCCTTGCCAAGGGCTGTGACTTTGTTCTTCCATCTCGGTTCAAGAGGAGGCTGAAGTCATTCCAGCAGGCCCAGGTTTGAATGCTTGGCGTTTCTTGTTCTTTTTCTTTGTATTTTTTATTGGATCAGAGAATCAAACTGTGTCCCCTCTAGGCGTGTCTATTTGCAGAAAGTTATTTGCAGCTAGATACCAGCAGGTTTAAAAATAAACCTTCCAGGCTTAGATTGCAGAGTTAAAATGTCTTTGTAAACAAGGGGGGGGGGGGGGGAAATTAACAGCAAGGGCAGTGATTTAATAATGGGGAGAGGTAATGTAAGACTATTAAATATTTTCTGTGGGTTTTTTAAGAAAAACTCTGTGATTGCTCTGAATGTCTCTTGTTGCATGGGAACAACCGCCACGTCCTGCTGTGTTTAGTGGCTCTGTGCAGGGACCAGCCTACCTGGCTCTGGCGTTTGTGATTTTACCATCACAAGGTGCTCCTTTGTGCCGTTTCCTACTGGCCCTGAGCTGTGGCTGCAGGAGATAGTAGAATCATTTAGGTTGGAAAAGACCCTTAAGATCATGGAGATGTAGCTGAAGAAATGGAAATTGTACCATGGCTGTATTTCTTGGTAAATCCCAGCTGCTGAACTTGCTTTCTGGGACAACTGGCAAAAGATTGGACTTATTTATGCTAGGACACCAACTGGACACGTAGCCACCCCAGATGTACAGAGGGTCACAATATGCTGAAATCAGCCCATCTTGAGCTTCATCTGTATTTAAATAATCAGTGACCCAGTGAGGAAGTTAAAAAGTTGAAATTATGAGTGGTGCAGCTGTTTCCTAAGAAACAGCTATTAAAATTTCTCCAGAGTATATTGTAGCGCATTTTGTTTTCATGATTTCTGGTGGCAGATTGAAGTACGTGTATGGGGTTAATCTGTGGAACGTATTTTTTCATTCCCTAGAGGAGGACTGCATGAAGTAATGATGTGTAGTAATGGCTTGGGTGGGGACCACCAGCAATTTAAAAGAGACTAACAAGAACCTTGCAGCACAGCTGATTTCACTCTCCAGAGTTAGTCTGATCACCTAAGGACGTAATCAGGGTATGGCTTGCAGGGAGAGATAAGATCTCTTAGGAGACCAGCTGGAAAATTGACAAGCCTTTGGTATATGAGCCTTCTGCCTGGTCCCGACTAGGAGCAGTGACATTCACCGCTAAACACGGCGAGAGTAACTGCTCCGGGGCTGCAGGTCCGAGGCGAGCAAACTAATGCAGTGGGCAGTTGCAGCTGAGTAAAGAAGGTCTTAGTTCCTCTTCTCTTTCGTCCAGTACTTGTGCCCTCTTGCTACCTCCTCACCGTGTGTCACCCCGGTCTTACGCTGGGCCCTGTGGGCCTTTCTGTGAGCTGGTTTAACTCATAACATGGTAGAATATCATCCAGCAACAAAGCTAAGTCCATTTTCTGCCTTTCCAAGTGGGTTAAATCAGTTCACAGAGGGGTCTGGCAAGCTCTGGAGCTGGCACTTAGTACGCGGTGACAATGTACATCTTGGGCATGGAGGACAGAGATGAGAGTTCTCCCACTTGGCAGCAGTGAGATGCTGATTTTTGTGCCTTGTGGGGCTGTAACTTGGGGCTTGGGTGTGGTACTGTGGGGTGGCCTGAGACTAGAGGTAATTGGGCTAAGTACAGGGAAGAGTGCTGGCAGGTGGAAAGCTAATAAGGTGGTGATAGGGGGCAAGAGAGGTGAGTGATATGCAGTTTGTGGAACATGTAGATGTTGGCCAGGAAGGCAAGGCAGGAGAAAGCTTTTTGTAAAACCCGTATCTCTTTTAAGAGCTGTGAATTTTGGTTCTCATGCTCGTCTTCTGCAGGACTATTCACAGGAGGATCAGAGAGCCTCCCATAGCAGCGTTAGTAGGAAGGGAGGTAAGGAGGTCTCCGACTCAACATCTTACTTGCAGGAAGACTATTCCTAAGACTAGGTCACATCAGCACTGGCTTTTTCCAGGTCTTGAAACCCACCCACCCCCTTTCTGATGACCTCTTGCGGGCTGTACTACTCTCGGTTAAATCCATCCTCCAGCCTAACGCTCCCCAGCTGCAGTTCATGGCTGTTGCCCCTCTTATACTGCGTACCACTGCAGTTTGGCTCCATGGCGTCTGTGACTGCGCTTCCAACAGCTGTAGGCTGTGGTGAGCCCATCCCTCAGCGTCCTCTTTGCCTGGGCAAACATGCCCAGCCCCTCAGTCTCTCCGGCCACGCGATCTTGACTTTGGCTCTCTGACTTGCCTTCTGTGGATCTCCCCCCATCCTTTTTGAAGGGAAGGCCCCAAACTGGTCACAGCAATCCGGATGCAGCCACACTATTATATAAGATAATAATGTCCCCTGCTCTCATGGCCCTGCTCCTAATGCAGCCCGGTACGTGGTTTGCCTCACTGGTGATTAGCCAGTGCTGAGGCTCGTTCTCAGCCTGGTGCATGCCATCCCCCCAGATGCTTCTCAGCAGGTCTCTTGCTCAGCCGGGGGGGGTCCCAGCCCAAACCGGTGCTTGGGGTTGCTGTACACAGGTGGAGGACTCCACACCTTCTCTTGTGGAAGTAGTTGAACTACTCACCAGCCGAGGTTCTCTCTCTCATCCTTCCAGCCTTCCCTCTTAAGTAAGTGTCATCTGCAAATCAGGACAGATGAGCGTTGCCTGTGTTTTCAGAACTCAACTGGATAAGGCCCTGAGGAACTTGATCTAGCGTTGGACTTAGCCTTGTGTCCCTTCCCACCTAAATTCTTTGGTGATTCGGTGTTGCCTAGGTAGAGTTTGTTTTCATTTTTGTTTTGCTGCAACTGGACTTTGTTTCTGCTGGTGAGTTTATGATTTACAGTAGAAAAGAGCCTATCCAGAAATGCGTTTTCTCACCACATCTCCACCTCGTGCTGTTGGGAGGTGTGAGCAGATGAACCCTTGCTGTTCTGGTGTCCTTACGGTGGGTAGGACAGAGGCAGCAGAAAGATACAACGGTGGGAAAGGGCTCCAGAGAAGGAAAGTAAGAGAAAGTCCTGTGAGACAGATAGAAACCAGCTCTGGAGAACTGATGATCTTTGAGGATGGCTTGTGTCCAGTTACCATCAGACTTCAGTAAGACAGGAACTGTAAAAACTGGAAGGAGACATTAAGTCAGCACTGTGGACTGTGAGCCACCAGGCTGAGTCACTGCACCCTAGAAAAGAGGATTACAGAATCACATTTGGAAAAAAGCAAGAAACTGGTAAATTTATTACTTAGGATTCTGTTGGAAATTGGGGCCAGGGGGAAGGAGTCAAAAGTATTTGAGCACTTGATATGATACTGCTTCCTTCCATGGAGTTTTCTGCTGGGACTGGCAAGTCCCTGAGAGGCAGGGCTTGGATGGCAGAGATTTAGTCTCTGTGCTTTGTTTGTGTAGCACAATGAGGCTGTGGTTCTGTCTGGTTTATTTATAATGCAGATGTCACTATTCTAGCTGTCCATAAATAAATTGTATGACTGGCAAAAGGCGATATAGCAGATAGACAGATTTTAGTTAAGGTAAATTATGCTATAGAGCAGTATTAAAAAATGGGGTGTAATCTCACCTTCCTCTTTAGCAAAACCAAAAACCTATTAGCTACTGGTAACAAAGCTGTAAGATTTATTACAGTATTTGTAGTTTGCTTTCTTAGTTGTCCTATCTGAAAATGCACAGCTCTGTTGGAGAAATGTGTTCTGCTAAGCAAACAGCATTTAAGGTTAACTTTTTGCAATAAGAAACTTTTTTCCAAGCACTTCCCTCATATCACTTTCTTCTTTTTTTCACAGTTAGTTGTCACTAACTCCCTACTCTCTCCATGGTAGCTGACAGACGGTTATACCCATCTCAGAGTAATAACTTGCAAGGTTGCTCTAGGGAACAGGATCCTCCAGAGCTTGTTGCTGCTTGTTGTTTTTTCTTGTGTTGTTGTAGACAGCTCAGTTCTTGCATGAGAAGGAAGAACACAAAGTTCAAAAATTTTATTTCTATTCTTAAAGTAGAATCCTCTGAAAAGAAGCCATCCATGAGCAGTGCTTCCACCTTGTTTGACTTGGACTGACCAGGAGTTTGTGACTTGAGTCTTGCTGGGAAGGTCAGCTGCAAACCTATTTCTGAACTGGCTCCCTACTTTGAAGCTTAGCAGCATTCCCTCTGTTCCTCCTATAGATGTCTAACCTTCTGGCTTGTGGTGTGGTCATGAATCAGGAAATTAATGTAGATTCTGGGGGCCTGACTTGTGGCTTATGTGAGCTGGTACCAAGCACTGCTGGCTTTGGCAGTGCCTGGAGGAGAATGAGTTGCTCTGCTTTTCAGAAGGTGGAGGCCAGGGCAAAGTGGATGAGTTGTGTTACAGGATCATCTGCTGAAGCCTTGTGTCATATCGGGATGATGTGGTATGCGGAAAAGGAGGAAAATGGCACGGTGCTGTTGTGGTGGTCTACTTTGGGGATACCTCTTTGACTTCCAAGAAAAAAAAGAACAAGCCAATTTTATCATTCCCTTGTACTGTAAGGGAAGGGGATATATTATTAAAGTGAAGAGTCAGTGTCCTTTGAAAGAGCAATCTATTGGTTTGCTTCCTTTTGGTTTGTGGATCTTTTTTGTTAAAATTTGAGTAATTTCTTCTAGTTCCTCACAGTCCTGACAGCTAGGGAGTGCATGTGTGCATTGAAGAGATTAATGAGCCATAAACCTGTTTCTGAGAAGTGGGTCTTCAAGACAAACTGATGTTAAGTCCTATTATAGAAGTCAAGTGCCTGCAGTTGGCACCTCATCGCCTGTTCCAGCTTTGCATTGTTTGTATGAATATGGTGTTGTGAGAGACCGGCAGGGATTTCCCCTTGGCTGGAATCTCGAAAGTGAGAACTACTGAGCGGAGCTGGGTCCTGGGGGGGTGTTGTTCTCCAAGTCAAATCACTAGCTTGACTTACACACTAAGGTCCACTTTGTTAACCCGCTATTTCACAGTCAGGTGGAGGGTTCTTGAGAAAGCCTGTGTTAGGGAGCTCTGTTCGTCCCTCTTGCTTAGCCTCCCTTACTGAAGGAGACAGCCATGGCAAGGGAATAGGGTCATCTTCTACCTCTGACATGCAGCAGTGGCTGCTCTGGGCCATGTGCTTCCTCCCCAGACACACTCAGCCTTGTCTGGGTTTTGCTTTTGTTGTTCTACTGAGTGAAGAGCAAAAGGAAGCCAGGAGAAGCGTTGCCTTCTGTTAACCCAGTGAGCTGCCGTGCCCAGAGCGAGTGACCAGCTTCCTCCCCGCTTAACCCCTGCCACCATTTCAGGTCACCTACCTGCGTTGTCATGCTGTGGGGCACACTAATGGGTGGGGCTGGTGCTTACCCTGTCCCACAGCCCTCTTCAGCCCCAGTAACACTTTGAGACACAGACCTGGCCCACTTTGAGGTCCAGCATCACTGAGGATCAAGCACACAGTAGTACATGCAGTATGTGAAAGAGCAGGGAAGGTCTGGGAAGATGGGAGGAAGAACAGGTGGTGGTGGTCAGGCTTGTTCTCCAAAGGCTGAGAGCTATATTGAGGACCATGCAGACTCTGAGTACTGGTATTGATAGACTCAGAAATCCTGAAGGCTGAAAGTGATCTTCAGCTTTCCCTGTGTTGCAAGACACAGGGGAGCAGGACTTAATGAGTTCTGTACGAGAGCAGTGACAGTACAAAAGTGTGCTTTGGCGGGCATAGGTGTGCAAGTGCATGTATTCCTGCTCCCGAAATGGGACAGCATCTGCGAGAAGGAAGAGGTCCTCCCCATCTAAAGAAAGACCAGTGAAGCAGCGGAGTGAAGAGGGGGAAAATCCTTTCATCTCTCGTTTCACAGGTCTCTGAAGAATGGGTTATAAAGTATTCTAAACTGCAAGTAAAAACAGGGCTTAAGGAAGCTTTTACAATTCTCACTGCTTAGTCTTCCTGAAAGCAAACCCATGGTAAATTGGGGTGTTCAGTATGTGTTAAGAAAAAAGCGCCAAGTTTCTGGAAAATAGTAAGGCAAAAAGTTTAGTCAGTTCATCATATACATTCTTCTGTATTTAGTGTACTCAGACTTGGCTACTTTATCCTAAAGCCATTTTGTTTTGAAATAGTTAGAATAAACAAACTGAAAGTTGCAGCTGTATTTACTTGACTATTGCCTTATTAGCCTTTTATCACATATGTTGTTATATTAATAATAACTCTTGCATTTGAACCATTGTGCAATAAGCAAGCCTATTGCCTTTTCCCAAGAAAGTGTGTATTCACGGGGGAGTAGGGAATTCATCATCCCTCAGCATTCCAGCATCTGAATTCTGCTTATCCTGTAACTACTTTGCAGAGTTTAAAAAATATTCCCTCCCACGTCTGAAAAATTATCTATTTTAGGGTCTCATTATGTACATAAATACAAATGCTGCCTTTTGTGATAAGTACTGATGTATAGCTAGAACTAGATTGCAGAAATCCATTAGAAGGGTGATCTAGGGGGGATCACCGTATCAATCGTATGTTTATTACAGACAGGAGGGGAGTGATAGGGTGTTAGCGCTAATGAATAAAAGAGGTGGCAGGTGTGGGAGAAAAGACCACCTTCAAATAGGCTTGCAAAAGGCCTCGTGTCAGTTCCCAGTTTTCTCATTGTTTTTCAGCAAATGAAGTAGGTGATGATTCAGTGAAACCTTTGGGTGCTTCACCTGCCAAAGGAGCCTTTCAGCTGGAGTTGCAAACGGACCTTTTGCATTTTCCATGAGCTCTGTGTGCTGTATCATGTGGATGCCTAACGACAGACGGTGCTGGCTGCTCCTAATTCCTAATCTAAGGATTGATTTGCCAGTACTTAGTAACTTGAACAAAATTATGTCTTGACTATTTAAGTTGGACATAGAATAAAAGGCTTCCTGAAATTTAGAAGACAGTCTTTCAAACCTTTTCTTAATTTATCTGTGAAGCAATACTTTGGCAAAAGTAATTATGTTCCCGAGGGATGGGAAATGTCGATGTTATGAATCTAAGTTTGCTTATACGTGAGGCAAGGCATTTGTGTGGGTGGGTGTCCTGGTTCTAAGGGGAAATACTAAGAAGCAGATTTTGATGCCTTGGTGTTTATGGGGCAGAATGACAACACAGTGAGCAGCGTGAGAAGAAATAGCGTTGTCCTTGTTCTATGGTATTGCTGAACTGCAGACTCTGTTCAACAGTGTATCGTAATCCACAGTTACATACACAAAATGCACAGAAACTACACAAAAGTAGATGTGACGTGTCCTAAATTTGCAGTGTTTGATATTGCAGGAATTTTTTAACTGGTTACTTAAGATGTGCATTTTTATCCGTTGTGCTGTAATTTCGTTGTTGGTGGGTTTTAATTTTTTCCTAATCATTGGGAGCACAAACCATTTTCTCTTTCTTGGTGTGCCATGCTGTTAAAAAGTATTTGTTATTCATTGTGTTTTCAGGTTCAAAGTAAACAAGAGAAGAAACCTGGAACTTCATCCACAGCTCCTTTGAACTCCCCAGTTAGCCCTTGCACTCTTCTGCCTGTGAATAAAGCCACCAGCAGTGCCCCTTTGTCGATAAACATTCCACGTTTCTACTTCCCTAAAGGACTTCCGAATGTCTGCACTAATCACGAAGAAATCATTGCCAGGATTGAAGAAGCCTTTACAGAGTTTGAAGATGAGAAAGCAAATGTCTGTGAAATGGGGAAGATTGCTAAGGTAACTATTCTCTAGGTTTTTCATTTTTTTGAGAGAATGACTGAAACTAAAACTACCATAGTATCTCACAGCTCTCCTCATTTTTAGTGAAAAAAGAATCAATATACTTTTGCTCTGAATGCTTTTGTTTAGATAAAGGAAATAGTAAACAAAACACCTCAGTTTTCCGTTTGTCACACTTGATATGTATGCTCTTTCTTGCTTTTGATTTGCAAAATTCTTCTTCCAGATTTCTTGCCAAATACAGATTGCATTTTTGTTTTTCTGTTCCTCCATTGTTATGCTCAGAAGATAGCAGAAACTTAGTCTGCCTCTCTGGCTTCAGGTAGTGCCAGCTACCTTCTTTGTGGTTAGCTGTCCCAATAATCTGGATGTGATGTATGTATGCCGTTACAGTGTTGCTTGAGAAAGCAGTTTCCAACCTACACCTCCTTGGACATAGAAGAGGGAAATGCTTAGTCAGCCCTCAGCCACTGAGATGCGTAGGTTCAATATCCGTAATGCAGGTGTCGGCAGACTCGGGGTTGTTACAATCTGCTAATGAGTTCCTGGCTTCGGGGAACAAAACACAGCACTTGTGTGGGAGCACGATGCAGATGGATGGTTCTATTTTACTCTCCTTCAACCGTGGTTTTTAGTAATGCTGGTCTAAAACTGGCGGCCCTGGGATGTATCTCGTATGTTCAGTTTGCCTTGAATGCATCTCTGGCACTGTAGGTTGAGGAGCGGTGTTCTGTCCAAAAGAAGCATTTGTTTTCTAGGCAGGAAGGTTTTTCTGAAAGGCTACGTTGGGGTTTTGTTTGTTTGTCTTTAGAGGAATTGAGTGGCATTATTTGTAAACCATCTCTGAAAACGTAAACGGGAAAACTTCCTTGCTTGACCAAAAGAAGGCTTGAAACTGATTTTATGACAAGATGGGCTACTGTGTGCGGTCTGTCGCGTTCAAACTGGGAAAAGCAGGAGGGTGATGTAGAAGCGATCTCTGTCTGGTCCCTGCATCTGTCTCTACATCGATGTGCTCTGTGCCATTTAGCTATTGTAAGGATTGCTTCTGTTCCATGGGATTATTGATAATGGTACCAGTTTGGGGGCTCTGAAAAAAATGTGGGAGAACCAGCTGCACAAAGAAAACAGCAGAAAGTAAATGTCATTCTTTCCTCAGAGTAGCTAACACCTGCAGAAGTACAGCTGCCTGACCCAGGGACGGCTAAATCCAGCAGTTTGTGTACTGGTTGGGGTTCCCAAAGAAGCATGCGTGCCCAGAACAAAAAGTCGAGAATAGACTTGCAGCGTGGTCTTGCTTAATAGAAGAGGTGGAAGAGGCTTTGTGGGGAAAGCAGAAATGATGCCTCAACTATTTCTTCAACATACTCCTCTTCCCATTTGGTGTGGTATCCTTTTAACCTGTGCCTGGCCTGAATCAGCTGCGCTCCTTCCAAGGCCGGTGTTTTGCAGATGTTCTGATATCTAGACTGGGGTCATGAAGGTGGCTGGAAAGGTGTTTGTGCTAAAGAGGTTTCTAGAAGGTGTCAGCAGCTGAATGCTTGAAGCCATTTTCACGCCTGCTTCTCTGAGGCGTTAGAGAGTACAAAATACTTGAGCTTTCATCGAGTACCGTTCTGCAAGCTAGCAGTCTCTGCAGAGGCTGGGTCAGAAATATTTTTTCAGGGAGTCCTTTTGCTGGAATCAGCCTCTTTCAGTTTGCTTTCATTTTTGGGGGGTTTCCTGCTGAGATCCAGTGTTGGGAAATTGGGCTGTTGTGGGTGGAAGGCACTGCACTGCAAACTACAGGATGGGAATTATTTCACCTTCAGGCATTTAGTTGTTAATTTTTTGTAATTAGAATTGAAGTTCCCTTGCAGTCAATGAGAAGTCGTCAGCCCAAACAGAGAATGGCTCATCTTTTTCTGGGATAAGCTCAGCGAGGTGGCTGGTGTGAGTGCTCTTTGGAGGGAGGTGCCTGTCTCTCTCTGCTTCACTTCTCAGGGAATCTTGTGAAACAGCTCAAAAGACAGAGTTGAAGGGCTGGATAGTCTCTGATCCTTTTCAGAGCCTGACAGGACTTATTTCTCAGCTACTTAAAAAGGCGTATGACAAAGTGGAAAGTTATTGGTGGATTCTGAACCTTGGCATGCAGTAAATAACTTTTTGGGTAACCTGTGTGCCATTACTGCTTTATTTCCCTTATGTAAAAGTCTCGATGGTGAATTCGGTGTGTAAACGAGCAGGCTCATCTTGTGACTGCTTTTGTATTCCTGTTTGTTCTGGTGTGTCATTACAGATATGTGGCTGCCCACTCTACTGGAAAGCACCTATGTTCAATGCATCAGGAGGAGAAAGGACAGGATGTGTATCTGTACACTCATTTGTATCTTTGTGGAGAAAGTGAGTATAGCAAATGCAAAATTCTCTTTCTGGAAGAAGAGAGCAGCCTGCCAAATAAGTCTCTTCTCCCCCTCTTTTCTTCCACCAGACTTTTCAAATCATTGTTTTTTCTTTAGAAGAAAATAAATGGCTTTAAAATCTCCATCAGCTCAAGTTTTCTTCCCCCAGACTCCCTGAACACTTGTTTCTGTGCTGCATCTGCAAACTTTGAAGCAATTGTATAGATGATGGGATGTTTTAGCCCAGTTGGCATATAAAATAAATTACCATACTCCCCTAGAAATATTCTGAGATAGCTGATAGAGGTTAGCGGATTTTGTATATATTTATCTGAGGCCGTATTGCTGCTGCACTAGTGCACTAAGCGAGTGCCTTTTGGGAATGGGGAGGGGGCGTGTGTGGTAATGTTATGGGACAGGAAGGAGGAATGTAAAATAAAGAAGCATCATAAAAGTGGATGCTCTGGGAGCTTTAATAGTTATCTTCCTCAGGCACGCTGTATAATAAATCTGTGGGGTTTGACAGTCACTTCCACATACCGTTGTCCAGGCTTCTTTTTGAAATTGAGAGCTCTGAATATATTGTGCTTGGAGTCAAAGGTGTGAGATGGAACAGGCTTGCTCTCTTGCCTAATCTTTTTCCCTCTAGGGTGATTCAGGCTTTAGTCTACTTTGTGAAACACCTGAACAGTGTCTCCATCTCATATCCAGAGAGAGTTCTAATTTTTGACTTAATGGTTGCCCTTCAGATTCTTGAAGTAGCCTTTAACCCTGAGTTCCCAAAGTATTTCCCGTGATAATATTGTCAAAACAGCTTCTAGTTACCCTGGCAAAATTGCAAAAATGTTAAGGATGACTGTGATCAGTAAGTTTTTCTTGACACAGACAATTTTTTTCCTTCCTTACATTCCTCCAATTACACCTAATTAATCCCTCATGTATAATGCCACATATTTTCACTCCTCTGACCTTCATATCCTTTAGATATTTGCAGACTGTGGTCATGCCCCTTTTTTCTGTTTTCTTTTAACCACATCATTTCCAAGCCATGTTTTGTATGCTTTTCCCACTTTACCTGCTCTTTAGAAATTTTTTTTTTTTTCTTTCTCTTCTTCTTACCCTCTTGACAGTTACAGGTTTTCTTTCT
Organism: Falco naumanni; assembly: GCF_017639655.2. Lineage (NCBI taxonomy): Eukaryota > Metazoa > Chordata > Aves > Falconiformes > Falconidae > Falco > Falco naumanni. The sequence goes on from NC_054066.1 coordinate 3,319,182, forward strand.
GGAAGCATGAATGATAGAAAGAAATGTAGTGTTCTGGTAAAGTTAGACTACAGCTATCTGAACATATCTGTAACTTTAAAACAGGTATCTTTAACTGCTGAAGCCTCTTTTCAAGCATCTTAGTAGGTGACCTGACTTTTCAAAATGCTACATGCTCACTGATCTCATTTGAAGTTATTAGGAATTTCTGGGTGTAGAATACTTCTGAAGATCAGATCTTCTAGTTTTGTTGCTAATACATGGCTTTGGGATTTATCTTTATGTGCCTGATACTTTGGTTTTTTAAAGCTAAAGCATTAACACCTCTTTCCTGCAGCTGATTTAGTGTGTATCTGTTAATTGACAGCATGATAGGAATGTGCAGTAAACAGAATTGCTTGTCAGCCACTAAATCTTTTTTCTTTTCTTTTTTTTACTTGAAAGACATATTTGAAAAAAAACTTTTTTTTTTGTGAAGTCTGCTTTTGGTAAAGAGTGATGAGAGCAAAACTAGTAGCAAGGTAGGTACAGTGTGATCTCTACAGGCATTTAAGTACTATGCTTCAATATAAGTTCATACGCTTTCAGGAGAGGAGGGTGGTGAATAATCACTCATAGTAAATAATTACAGTGCATTTGTATTTTTGCAGTTATAAAGCATACAGGGTAATTTTCTGAGTAGTTTTTTATTTCCCTTATACTATATGAACAACTTAATGTTTGATATACCCAAATGTTGTTTTCTGTTATAGGTATTCAGTAGTGATTTGGTAAATGTCATGGAGTTTTTGTTTTCAGGAGTATTTCTGTTTGGAGTGAATTAAGTTGTGATCCCTTTGACCAGCATAGCATTTTGTTATTAGAAGAAAGCAGAGACAAGAACTGGTGTCATAGATGCAAACAGTCAGCCGAAGGAATGAGTTTACATCTTCTGTAAATACTCAGTCCTTCTAATTCCTTCATTAGGCTCTTCTCCATGACTTCAGTGTACAGCAGCCAGCTGTGCCATAATTAACAAGGGATGCTCTTCTTCCCCCTCTGTGGAGTGGATGTTCTGGTTGAAAATTCAGTGACTGTAGTTGGCAATATACTCAAATACTGAAATAAAGAATTAAATTGGAGAGCATGTCTGTTATGGCATCCTGTTAGGTTGATCCTGTTGATTTCAAATGAGACCAGTGAGTATGCAGCATCTTGAAAAGTCAGGTTACTTCTTGCTAAGATGCTGTGGAATCCAAGTAAGAACAGTCTTCAGTAAGAAACCTTGCTTAGCACAGCAATATTAGCATGGAAGTACTCCGCTGTGTGGAAGTATCTTGGTGCTGTTGAAAGATAAAGGTTGGCTGCTGTTGAAGAAAATGGGTGCTGGTAGTCTGAGGTCCATTTTGCGTAATTCAGTGTAATGTGTTGTGTAACAGGTGATAAGGCACTTCATAATCCATCTGTAGTTGGTGATTGTCCTGAAGTACAAAGTGGTTGGAGTAACTCTTCACCTCTCTCGTAGAATCCTACGTAACTGCCATGATGATGCATCCAGATTCACGTACCTTTTAGCGAAGCCTGGCTGTGACTACCTAGAACAGGAGGACTTCATCCCGCTGCTTCAGGTACCCGCAGCGGCCCAGCGGTGAATGGATGGGCAGAGAGAACTGTTCTTATTTTGTGACTTCTTTATTGTCATGTCTTTAAATCTTTACCAAGGACATGCAAACCTTTGGTTTGAACAGCGCCTGGGTGGGGTTTATTTGGTGTGAAATAGAAATAACTATTTTAAGTGGACTATTTTGCGTAAGTGCCAATCATCTACATACCTTACTAAAGTCACAGAGGTTTGTCACAGCTTTATTTAGTCTCTTGTCTCTTGCTGGGATTCATATTTATTTATATTTATCTATATATTTTTATATAATATATACTGTATAATATATACCAATATATATTATTATACGTGTGTATATAATATATATTATTTTTTATATATTCATATTTATTTGCCCTGTTTCTCTAGGTGGTTATTGGGGAAAATGCATGGCACTGTTGATATTCAAGCACAACATAAAGCTTATTGGAAAAGTTGTAAAAGTTGCTTGACAAGAAAATTATAATTACATTTGTCTAGCAAGACTATCAGATACAATAGCACATGGAAACCTTTGCCAAACTTTTGCAGTTGTAGTTATTCTGTATATGCCTCTAAAACTGCTGATGCACAAGTCTCACTGCTGATTTATTTTTTTCCTAATATTCAGGCTAAATCTGTGCTGATTTCTTTTCTTTCTTTTCCTTTTAGTCACATATGATATTTTTTAACAAAGCAAAGTATCTTTCTTTCATTGTTTGTGGCCATTTAGACAGGCTCTGGATAGGTTTAGGGTTTCTTTGTAGTTTCTCTATAAATCAGGTCCATCTGCTCTTCTGATCATCTGTTGATACTTTTTCTGAGCTTTTCCATATATCCCTACATTTCTCACACTGTCCTCTATGCAAAACCTCGGTGGAGATGCTGCTTTGGGGGGATGGTTTTGTCTGCACTGGATGTTTCGGTGCCTCAAAACAGACTGCGATGGGTACATTTTCTCATGTTCCTTTTCATCTTTTCTCCACTGGGCACATTGCCGTTCCTCATTGATTGCAGCTCTGCTTTTTAGCTACTGGTGCAACCAAAGGCATGCACAATCTTGTCAATTAACCAGAGACCAGCAGTATTACACCATATTACACCATCATACTAGGCATCAAGTTAGGTGGGCCAGAATTTGGTCGTAGTGCACCCCTGAGGGTGCTGTGTCTGCTGTATCCCTTTGACATGTCGTGGCATAGACAAAGCAACACTTTGAACACTTTTTTAAAGGGTAGAGGAATCAGACATGCAGCAATTACACAGGGATCACTTCATGCGGGATCTGAACTGATTCATTCAGGATCTGAGGCAGTTTCTCCATGGTTTGTGTGTGGTTTTTTTTGTTTTGGTTTGGTTTTTTTTGGTCATGCATTTCTTGGCAGATTTGGCATCATGAGCCAGTGTTTGGCTTACAAAAAGCTGATCTTGAGAAAGAGGCATCTCTACAGGTAGTTCAAGTAAATTTTGGAAAAGCACTGATCATATCTGTATGCATTCTGAGGCTCATAAGAGCTTTCATTGCTGTGGAGGACGTAAAAAGTAACTTTCTCAACCTTCCAAGGAATGTTTATTTCTGGCACCTAGCTCTAATAAATGTTAATATCTTCAATGAATGGAGAAAAAAAAAAGAAGTCTTGGAGAGGAGATAGTTGCATGGTCAACTAACTATTTTTTTGTCTCATTCAATGAAAATAAGTTCTCATCTACTCACTAACTCTCTTCCTTTGTTTTTCTGTCCTTAAGTAAATCAAAATGGCCAACAGGTGCGTATTGCCCAGAAAATGTATTCTGCTTCTAATTCTAGAAGGTTCACTTTATAGATTAAAAGATGTCATTTCAGTTTTATTGCTAATGCTGCAAATACAGTTTCAAAAGTAAGCAAAAGTATTGGTTTGTAAACCAAGTAACTTCTAAACATTAAAAGGAGAAGCAAATATATTTCATTTTATTTGGTCTTATCTTGCAGGATGTGGTGGAAACGCATCCTGGCCTGACTTTCTTGAAGGATGCTCCGGAGTTCCATTCCCGGTATATTACGACGGTAGGCTGGCTCCTTTGATCTCCTGTAATACTGCTGTACCAACCCTCCCTTTGTCATTTGTCACTGTTCCCATCACCAAATCCTTCAGTTACTTCAAAAAACAGGATTTTTTTAATACTACTGGAAATTAGTTATTTCAAGAACTACTTCCAAAGGAAAAATGAATTTGCCTGTGTGTACAAGAGGTTATTCAATAGGTTAATAATGATTCTTTCTGGTCTTAAGCAAATCTATAAAAAACAACTTTTTTGGCCTTTAATCCTGGTGAAGGAAAACGAGAGGTTCATCTTTCGTCCTTGAGGGCTGTTGAGTTACCCCTAATTCTGCTGGCCTGAGGAAGCATGGAAGGCTGTATGATTGAAGATTTCTGTCACTTAGGCATGGAGAATCTGTGATTGTTCCGTGGTACAAAGCATCCATTGCATATGGGAGTCTGACATCCAGCTCTCCTGCCTCTCGCTCTTGCCAGAAAGCCTGTCATGTCTTTCTAAGTCTCTGAGCCTCTGTGACTACAATTTGTCGTTGGGTTTTTGTTCTGTAGCTTTGTTCCAACTGTGCCATCAGGAGTTAGACTGGTGCTTTACCTGACTAATTTTGTACTGTTTTTTTAAGCTTTAGCTTGTCTGGTGTGGGGCATGAATCTGGATAAAAGGTATAGATGTTAGGATACTGTATCTCTGCAGTGGTAACAAATTCAGGTAATGACAGACCTGATGGGAGCTGTATCCCAGCAGGGCTCCAGAGCTTAGTTTCTCCTCTTGGCTTGCCAGGGTCCGCATGGGGGCTGGCTGCACCACGCGCTGGCAGCTGGGGGGCTGCTGGCAGACAGTTCCTTTCCTGTAAGGAGCAGATGGCAGGAAGACACTGTTGCTCTGGGCAAACCCTGAACTGTCACGCTAATGTTTTATGAAAATGTATAACAAGAATGGATTCTAAATGTTTTAGATGTGCTTGAACATGACAGCGAACATCGGTGTATTAGCAACGTGTTTATCCCCATGGAGCAGGACAACAAATGCATTAAGTGTAGTAACTGGCCAGAATGGGTTTAACAGTGGCCTGGGAATTACAGAGGCACATGAATGGGTGGGTGTGAAGGTGCCTGTGGCACATGTACCCTGGTATTTGATGTTTAAAGTACATGGAAAGGTGAAAGCTGAAAGATTTAAGCTAACACTAGCGTCGGTTTCCGACTGTAATATCAACCAGTTGTTCTTTGCTGGTGAGCCGGTTGTCATACATACATACATACATGTAACGTGTGGTTGTCCTGGTGCTGGCTATTGGGTGGTGGCAAAGGCAGTTCTGTGCACCTGCCTTTCCAGGTTCCTCTTCTGAAGCCACGTGGTGTTTCTATGTTTTTCAGGGTCTAAAGGAGGGAATAAAGGCAAGAAACAAATGTCTTTGTAGAGTAATCCCCCAAACGATCGCTCTTGCTGCAGAAAGTCTGGACCTCACTGGGCTGCAGTGCATGTTCTGGTCTGAGAGACCAGCTGTGTAAAGCTGAGGTTCCGCATCAAGATAACTGAAGTGCAGGCTGCTGCTAAAAAGGGCAGCACCTTCTCTTTCTGCTCTTCTTTCCCACAACTTCCCTTGCGCCTGGGCAAGGTCCTGTGTGACCACCGTAAAGCAGCCACAGAAACAGACCCTTCATCACTATGTGAAGCTCCTCAGTGTTTCTTGATCCTGCTGCTGTCTCAACTGTGCTTCCTTACTCCGGTCTGAGTTTTTAGGCACCCTCACTCACCGTACTCTGATGGAGGTAGCTTCCCAGGCAGCCAGGAAACAGCGGTGCTTGTGGTTGAGGCAAAAGGCATCTAAAGTGGTGAATCTTACAAAGCTGTGATATCCTTCGCAGACTCCTCGCGCTGGCAGGGCAGTGCTGTTCTGGGTGTCTGTGCTGGCAGACAGGTTCCTTCTGAGCTCAGCGTGGCCAGATCCCTGAGCCGGACAGAGTCAGTACCTTGGGAGACAGGCTGTGGGGTCAGGTTGATCCCATCTGGAGTGGCAGTACTTGGCCCGCTGCGGCAGTGGCTCTCCTCTGGTACCAGGAGTTCTATTTCTCATATCTCCTTTCACAGACAGTTTGGCACTTCTCTTTAATGTTACAAAATTCGGTGTTTCCACCAGGAGGTAATGAAGGATACAGCTTTGTCCTTGGATTTTGAGACTACCTGGATCCTTTTGATCCCTTCAAGGTAGAGTGCCTTATACCTATTTACAGTGACAGAATGATGTATTTGCTGCTAGTGCAAGAATTACATTATATTTTTGTGTTACAGGTGAAGGTGTAAGGAGACACTGGCTTTTGGTGCGTTCATTGCTGGATATAGCATCACTTGGTTGAAATCACCTGGAGAGTAAACAAACAGTCTAGTATGGGTAAGATGCATATGCATGTTTCAATATTTTTTTTTGCCTATCTCCACACCTTTTAGAGGTGCCTTTTGGATACAGTAGGCTGTAATTTAATCTGTATCAGTACCTGAGCCGTGGCATTGCCAGCATACTAAACCACTTGTGTTTCTTTCAACAGAGACTGACTCCTGAAGCTCGTGAAGACAATGCAGAATATTATGTGGCATTTATTGTTAAAGCTTTAAAATGGGATTTCTCCCAGAACATTCAAACAAGGCTCAGAGTTAGTGCTGCATGCTGTTGTTGAAAAGCTGAGTCAACTGAAAACAACAACCAAATTATATTGCTTGTTGAAAAATGCTTGAAGTTATGCAGTATTACCAGCGTGAATGTGTAAGGGGAGGATGGTCTGCAGGGTTTAATAAAGCTTTGTGGGTGTTTCCAGAAATGGTACTGCTTTTGTTCTTCTGTGGGTAGACTGGGAAAAGGTCCAGAACTGACCCATCAGTGGTTTGGGTCCTGGAAGTAGATTACAGGAGGATAAATGGGCAAATAGGAAGGGGCTCCCCCTTCCAAAGGCTTGTGAACTGAATTCTGAATAAATTGGGAAATTTCAGGATAAATGATGGGAAAACCAAAGCCAGTTACAGCTTTCAGTAAGGCATAACTGAAAAGTGTGGCTTGAATACTGCAAATCATCTCGGGCTGTGTAATTATGTTCTAGGATGTTTCCCAAATGCTTTTTTAACAGCTTGTTTTTTCACAACCTGGAGAAGAGAGCAGCACTGACATTTCATACTGATACATGCACCATGTACTAGCAATTGAAACTGGACCATTATTTTAATAATAAAACCTGCACTGAGTGACTGGACATAAAAGACATGCCTTCTTTTTACAGCTAGGTGAGGAGAGAGCAGATGAAACATCTTTGTCCATATGGGCTGATAGAGGAACAATTTCTTACGTGTTACAAACAGGGTTATATTTTGTTGTCCTTTTTGTCCCCTGCCTGCAGGGTAATAAAAAAGTGCCGGTTAGGGTCCTTTTTCTGATTCTTGGGATTGTTATTTTTGAGTCCTTGGAATGGAGTGAAAACACAGTGTCTTTAACAATAGTTAAAGAGTTGTCAGGTGTGATAATGGGTTACGTGTGAGGTGAGACCCACATAGGTCTCTGAGCTGTTGTGCAATCTGGCAGCAAAGGCCAAACAAAGTCCAAAAATAGTGCAGAATGGCAGAGGCTGCCAAAGACATTAAAGAAACAAGCATACAGCCTTTTTGTGCTTAAGACCAGAAAAGATCACTGTGATTACCTAGTCTGACCTCTTGTATTACACAGGCCATAGTACATTGCTCAGTCATTGCTACAGTTAGGATAGATTTTTTGTTTAATTGACATCCAACTGTAAAAGGACATCCATCTTTGAAGTACGGAGTGATTAAAGACCCTGCAGTGCTTCTTTGGGAGTTGTCCAGCAGTTAAAGAAGTGTGTTCTTATCTGCCTGAATTAGGCTGATCTCAGCTTCTGGTTATGTATTCAATGAGACACCGAAAGTCTTCCTGCTGTCCTGCATCTCCCCATGTAGGCTCGTAAGGGACAGGATGGCTACCAATAGGTGTCATATTCAGCTAAGTTGAATATACTTGTTTTCTCTCTTCAGGATGCATTTGAAGTCCTCAAATAGTTCTTGTTGTTCTCAAAATTAATTGTATTTGTCAGCATTTACTGTCTCACTCATCTGTGTATCCCAAAGCAGGCTGTTGGCAACAATCTCATACTTGGTTCCGGATCTTGGTTCTGGACTAAGAACTGGTGCTTGTGTGTCTGAGTCAAAGCATGGCACTTAAATGGTGATTGCCTACTCAAAGCTAGGCTCTAGCTAAGAAACAACCCCCTCCCATTTAATTCAACTGGATTAATCCCTATAATGTCCATGTTGTTGTGTGAATTAAATTTTCGTGTTGGAATAGCTGGCACTATTATGGTTTACTGAAATTCTACAATAATATGTCAACATGATGTCAGAGGCATTGAAGGTTTGTTTTATTAGATTTGGTCGACAAGAATTATATTACGTAGATTTCAGTGCTGATATTCATTTATATTTCTGATTTCTCATGTTGAAGATGTTTATTTGATGTTTTTTCCCCTGTTAAGTTTATTCTTGCATGTGCCTGATCACACAGTTGCGTTCCCCCCCGTTGATGTTTGACAAGCCAACAAGGAGTGGGCTGGGAAGGGTTCAGCTTGCTGCTTTGGGTGCTCGAGAGTGTTCTCAGTCTCTTACTGTGAGCTGTTCCCCTTGTGTTCTCAGAAGTTTGTGCATTCCTCACCAGGCCTGTTACTCACTTTCACCAGAGGCAGGTCACTAAAGGAGATAAATTAGGTTAACACCTACCTGAGATAAATGCAGACAGATAATCTCTATTGCTTACTTTCAGTGGAGCCACAGAGAGGATGCAGTATTGTTAGAGACAATATAGGGCAGACATCAATTGTGGCTTTCATTTACATGTCCTGTTTGCTCTTTGAAAGTCCTGATAGTGTTCTACAGCAGAAAAAAACCCTATTTTGGTTGAGATCCATGCAAGGTACAGTGCCTAAAACCTGAAAAACTCAGTTTCAAAGCGATTCGTCAGCACTTTGAACATATTCCCGGACATAAATAATGCATCTGGATGCTCAAAGTTGTGAATTAAGAGCAGTGAAAATATTTGCAGAGTGAAACTAGATAATAGTATTTCAGAAACAAATGTTACTTTCAGGCTGCATAGTGAGAGATAGTAGTACCTACAAAGGAGATCACGGAGCAGTTTTCAAAAATCAGTCCCCTTAAGATGAGTGAATAAACAAAGTTACTGCATTTAAATTTGCAAACTGGTGTATTTCAGGAGTTGATTTCAAGAGCGCTGTTCATGTGTTGCAGGTTATACAGAGAATATTCTACACAGTCAATCGATCCTGGTCTGGGAAGATCACTCTAACAGAGCTGAGGAAAAGCAACTTCTTGCAAGTATGTTGGTTTCTGCCTGAACAAGATACAGAATGCGTCGTACCTTTGTTCCTATAGCTGTATACTGCATAGCGAGGGAGGCCAGGTGCGCGGTGCCGGGAGAGTGCTGGAGCAGTTGTATCTTGAGCTGATGTGAGGGAAGACCAGGAGCTGGAGTAGCTAAGAGCGCGCTGGTAGAAGGTCAGGGGATGGCGGTGCACCAGCTCTGCAGCTACAGCAAGCAGGTTGGCTCTTGGCCCCTTCCCTTGCCGAAGAGGAAGGGAAGCAAGACGCAGCAGTGCGCCTATGTGAAGTGGCTCACTGAGCAGCCGAGAATAGCTGCTGGACGGCCTACAGCACCCGGGGGGTGGGACAGCCCATTTCCTGACTCCCTGCCGGCCCTGACAGGCAGGCAGGCATGCTGAGCCGTGCGATTGCAACACCACGCATCTCGGGAGCCGATTTCCACTTCGGCGGTAGACTTCCTCAGAAAGGTTAATGCAGCTCAGTTCTTGTTACAATCCCTGTGTTGTATCCTTACATTGGGCAGATGTTTCTGGATTTGGACCGCTGTTCTCTCAATATTTTTCCCAAAAGAGCACCAGGTTAAAAAGTCTAAGGCTGTCACAGCACTCTCCAAACTACTAGCTGCAACAAGGTCTTTTAACATCACATACGGTCGCTTATTTCGTCTATGACTGGAGACACCTTCAACAAGCCCATAAACACCAGCAGGAATACCAGCAGGCCGAGCAGCAGCACCAACAGCAGGAACTGCCCACGGCATCGCACTGCTCCCGCGCCGTCCCCCGGCACAGCCATCACCGCTGTCTGGCCGGACCCGCTCTGGGCCCGCTGCAGGCTGCTGCCACGTTTGGCCGTGTACTCTGCCTCTATCGGCCGTTACCCTGGGTCTCTGAACCCCATGGCAGTCAGGCTTCCTTCTCTTTGATCCCAACGGCTCACCTTTACCAGTGTCTGATCCAGATCCCCAGGCTCTTCCCACTTATCTCAGTGTGATCTGGATCACAGGCTGTCCCCACCTGTCTCTGCCTTGTTGGGCGCTGCTGTCACCGCTCCAAACTTCAAACATCCCCCGGCCCAGCCATCATCGCTGTTGCTGCTCGTTACATCCAGTCTCATAATCTGAAGGGCCTCACACAGGGCACCAGTTGTCGCAGCACTCCCCAAACTACCAGCTGCAACAAGGGCTTTTACCATCTCATAACAACATACTCTTCGTGCCAGTCCCTCTGCTGCCTTCTCCTCATCCCAGGCGTGCGTTCTCTCTCTTCTCTCTGCTTCTTCCTCCTCCCTCTTCCTTGGCTGCCCAACCTCTTAACAGAACCAGCCACAGCTGCACCTTGTCTACGTCAGCCAACCCACCGCCCCTGAAGCCAGCCCACAGCTGTATATTATCAATGCTAATTAACCCAGCTTCATTCCTCTACATAAGGCTGCTCAACTGCAGCCCAGTCTAAAAAGCCAGAAAGTCTTTAGGCTGAGAGGTTACGGACTCAGCTAAAACAGTGAGACTTCCCCACTGCATCCTGTTCTCCCTTCCAAATGTGGCGTGCTGTCTTCCTCAAAAGCCTCAAGTGTGAGTTCATGTTCCTCCTCCTTTCAGACGTGTTCTGTCCCAGTGATCACATCAGCTAATGAAGAAATCAGTGCTCCCTTGGGTTGTCTCATGCCAGTCCAAGCCCTCTGATCCCAGTTCCTCCCTAACCTCCGTTATAAACAAATCCTCCCAGCTTATCTTGCATCTTTATTCGCTCATTTTCTCCCTTTATACACTTCCCCTTTTTCTCCTTGCAGGTCTGCTCTGCCTTTCATCTCCTGCAGCAGGGAAGCTGAGCTCTGGGACAATGATTTTGCTTGGGCAGCCCTTTGCTGCATGTGTAAATGGTGTACTTTGGCATGAGCTATAAAAGAAAAAAAAAATTATTGAAAAACCTCCCCAAGTGATTATATCCACAAAGAAATGGAGAGACCCCTGAAGAATCTGAAGAGGCTAGTGAGTGATTGATCAGAGGTTTTTAGACTTGAGTGTCAGCAAGTCTGAACGGTGCTGGTCTGGCAGTGCCACCCTGTTGTCCCTGCCTGAAACTTTACTGAACCTGGTGGATAGCAGGACGTGAGAGTCTTGTTGAGACTCGGTTGGGTTCCTTGGAGCTGGAGGTCACTGAAAGTTGACATTGAACTATCAGTGCCTGGCACAGCATCTGCTCAGAGCCACAACTCCCTGGGGTAGCTCTTGGGCTGTGTTTCACCTCTTCCTTTCTAAGAGGCTGTGAGGGCAGGGGAAGACAACCCTATCGCTCACTTGGGTCTGTGAGCATTTTCACATTCCTGCAGCCAGAATTTGTTAACCTGAAAAGGCTATCTGGTGTCCCATGGCCTCAGCACTAGGAGAAAGGCAAGTAGGGAGGTGGCACTGGTAAATGTGCAATACCCTCCTGTTGGTGGGAAGATGGAGGGGAGGGAAGGACAGAGGTAGGTCTGAAGTAGGAATGAAACAAGGACATTGTCACTAAATGTTTTCTAACAAGGCATGTTAACAGATGTCACGGTTGGAAACCTGTCTGAGCCTCCTAGTTAAACCAGATTAATTCCTGCCAGTGACAGCCCAGGGAAACTGGTGTGATTGGTTTGATCTGCCCGAGATTCATCCCTCCTTCCCCAGTCCAGGCATGAGTCTGGAGCAAGATGATTTTGTCCTTTGGGAGCCATGGAAAGATGTGTGATGAGTAAAGATGTATCTTGGTTCTTGTGGAGAGCTGTGCACTTGCTGTTGTAAATGGCTCTGAGAGTCTCCGGTGCAGGTCAGGAATGTTTCACAAATAACAGATCCCAGCTGAGACAGCAGTTGTGTCCTTGTTTCTCTGCCTCACTCTTCACTGTGGCTGAAAATCAGCAGAAATTGTTCACCGAGCGGCAGCAATACTGTGCATACATACAGTAACCGGGAGGTTAAGGCTGTTGAGGAATGTGGTACCCAACTCCCACAGAGGCTGGGGGGCTTCGGCTGCCGAACTGCCTTTGTCAAGGTTTAACTTCCCGCTTTATTTGTACTCTTCCAGACGCTTGCTCTTTTGGAAGAAGAGGATGACATAAATCAGATCACAGATTATTTCTCCTACGAGCACTTCTATGTTATATACTGTAAATTCTGGGAGCTGGACACTGACCATGATCTTTACATCAGCCAGAAGGATCTGGCTAGGTACAGTGACCAAGGTATGCTGCCTGCAAGCTGTGGTGGGACAAAGGGGCTTGCTGGAAACAGAATGTTCCCACTAAAGAGTAGCTTTAATTTGGGTGATTTGATGCCTCAAGAAACGTAAATAGAGTCATCTATCTCTTACACCATCGCTGATTTACAGAGCCACTTGTCGGGGCTTAGACACAGGGAGAGGCAGTACACGTTATTTTCTGCCCGAGTAGCTAGAAGGGGAACATCTGTTCACGTGTGGGTCACTGCCAGCAGGACAAGCTAAAATAACGTCTTGAAGCTTGCTCATTATTTACTAAGGGTTTTGCAGGAGCTTGGAAGTAGGGACAAGAAGGACAAGCCCATGTGAATTTCAGAGATTGCCGAAGTGCAATCCAGTAACACATGAGAGAAACGCCCGAGTCCAGCGAAGCGTGGTGCGTTCAGTTTGGGGGTGTACTCAGGGGAATCTCGCTTGACTTCAGCATGGAATTCCTTTCTACAGGTTGAGCAGATGCTATGGGTTTTCAAAGGTTCAAGGGCTATGGATGAGTTAATGGAATACAAACCCACAAAAGGGCTAAAAAATCCAAAGGCACTTGTTCTGTGTGTGTTGTGCTAGATGGAGGCACTCAGGTCGGCTCCTTTTAGGATTACGCATGTTCTGAGAGCATGATGTGCCCGTGTGGACATGCTGCCTGTTGGGACTCATGGTGTAATGTCTGGGGCAAGAGCCTGAGCTATTGACCAGCACGTTTAATCCCGAAGATAAAGCTTTCTTGGATTCTTCCATGTGGTTGCTGCACTTTTTGGAAGAGTAGGTCTGGGAGAGAGAATCCGATTTGGGGAAATGTGGTGTTCAGCCGCAGGGTGTGACTGAAGGTGGCAGGAGGGGTGACGTGTGTGGTGTGGTGGGGTGGTGGGTAGGGCTGCAGGGATCCGTGACAAGTTGTCAGGCACTGCTGGATCTCCGGGGATGGGAACAGCATTGTAGGCGCCGAGGTCCTGTGGGCTGAAGGAGGAAAGGGGGGTGAGAACGACAGCGCTGTAGGTGGGTGTGTGTCAGGGCAGTGTGGTGGCCCACGTGTCCTGAGCGCCGGTGTTCACAGGAAGACCGTGGGGGTTCTGGGCGAGTGTGGCAGCCACAGGGGCCAGCAGTGTCGATAGGGCTGAACGGGGTGTGTGTGGATGGAGGAGTGCCTGACTTGGCGTGGGGAGATGGGAGACCTGGTCCCTTCTGGGGGGATGAAGGGTGTGCTGCACGCAAACCTGCAGGGCGCTGGTGCTGGGGAGCCAGGTGGAGGGGTGCTGTGGGCAGGGTGAAGGGGGGAAGCATCGGTGCAGGCGTAGAGCAGCCTGTCAGCACTGGGGTTTGAGGGGGGTGCGGGCTGGGTCTGCCTGGCTGGGCTGTCAGAACTGTGCCAGGACTACAGAGGCGGTGGAGAATATTTAGAAGGTGCTGTGGTCGGGGTCCAAAGGAAGCGTGTCAGCAGTCTGGGAGGGCGAAGTCGGTGCAAATCCTGCTCAAGACTTATACTTGCTGCTTGCTGGTGTGGCTCTGCCGTAACAATCTATCCCACGTGTTTCCTGGCTGGCAAATCCTTGCTGCTCACCTAAAATTATCCTTGTTTTTCATTGGCCTTCCCTGCAGCAGGATTGCTACAGCTTGCGCTCTGTTAAGAAGTGTTTTATAGGGATTCGAGGTGTGATTTTTGCTTGATAACTGTAGTTCTTCTGCAGTACACACTGAAACAGTCTCCTATCAGCAGAATTTGCTTATGTGACTAATGCTACAGCAAAGTAGGAGTAACACTGCCCATGTCCAGGAATCCAGATAACATACAGTCGGCATGTTTGTGGCAAAATGTGGTGTTTAGGAGGATACAAAGGCAGGCACACAGGGAAAGTCATCTTTGTTTTTTATGAAATGCTGCTAAACAGAGACCAGTAAAATGGTTAGACAGGCAATGTAGACAGAGCATTCTTTTAGCAATGGGAAATGGCTTTGTTAGATTCAGCATAAGCAACTGATTGCCATTATTCCTGTGACCTGTAGCTTCATTTTCTCTGTGTTTTCTTTGTTTCCAGCTTTATCAAACAGGATTATTGAGCGAATATTCAGCGGCGCTGTGGTGAGGTGAGGAATAGCATACTGGCTGGGGATAGAAGTGTCAGGCTGATTAGAAATGCAAGATACTCTCAAAAATCCCCACTGATCGGAATGGTTTCCAACATGGTGCTCCAGTTGGAGCTGCCTGTAGACGGAGTGAGACTGCTGGGTATCTTAAGAAAAAATCCCATAGGATGACGACCGATAGACCTCATTGTAGAACAGCTGGGCACAGCTGGAGGGAACATGCACTATGTGTTTGTGCCCCGCAGTGGCACAGGGATAGCTGGGGAGCACTGCTGGAGAGCCTCCAAAAAGTAAACCAGCCCAGCACTCGCAGTGGGAGGGGGTGTGGGAGATGAGCCCCAGCTCTGCAGGGACAGCAAGGCAGCGACTGCTGTGCGGGCTGAGCGGGTGGCCGTGCCCCGTTTTCTCTCACAAATTATTTGGGGCTTTTGAAAAATGTTGGATAACATTGTGAGGATTGAGGAGCCTGATGATTTGGGTTTTGGTTGTTGTTTTTTTCCCCCCCTCGTATGTCTTCCAGAGGCAATGAAGTTCAAAAGGAAGGCCGCATGAGTTATGCTGATTTTGTGTGGCTCTTGATTTCGGAGGAAGACAAAAGGAGTGCCACAAGGTCTGACTGATTTTTGTGTATTAGTAAAAGTATGGAGATGAGCAGATAAGATTATAGAAAATTCTGTGACGTGCTGCTTTCTATGAGAGATGACAGCTTTGGTGCCAGTGATTATTATGGAGAAAGCAACTTACTGTCAACATTTGGCCAAATCATTTGCCTTTCTTGAGGAGAACTTGTGTAGAAGCAGTTTTCTTTAATGTTAAACGTCTTGGTAGTCACCAATCCCTTTGGTTACCCCATGCCATGAAGCGATAAACCCATGAGGCGTTTGCAGCAGACAGGCATGTGCCCTTCATGCATGTAGTAGGTGTGTAAGAAGGGTTTGGAGGGAAACTTCACTGTGTCACTTTGTAAAACCTGCCTGTGTGCCTGGTTTGTACAGCCACTGGGAGGCTGTTGTGCAGAGCTAAACTAGAGCTGCATGTGATTATTAGGACAAGGAATCTTATGAATAAAAATGAGAAGAAGAATTCATAAATGCGGTGGTGAAGGAAGGATGTAGAGTGTAACTGCCTGAAAGCATTGCTTTCTGTATGAAGGAGTAGAGGAAATAACTGCATACCATGTGTGCCTCATCACCCACCAGGGTCACTCAGGGACAGGCAGCGTCCCAGGTTCGGAGCTGGTTGTATTTGGCCAACTTTTGCTGCTGAATCAGACAGGGACACCCTTACCTACATGAGCCAGTTGAGCTGCAGCACAGTGGACACTTGCTACATCTACCAGGTGAAACAGGTCACAAGCATGGCTGTACTCACAAGCCACCTAGGAGGCTAACAGGAGGTGCTCTTGAGTGTTGGCTTGTGCCCTGATCCTTCCCAAAGGGTATTTTCATCCCTGGTTTTATGCCAGCCTTTGGGCAGAAGAGCACTAGGGGATGGGAGAAAGGGGACGTGCATTGCTGCAGTCTCTGCTGTATGGATTTCCTAGTGCAGTGCTGTGCTTTCACTAGTCCTGTCTCTTTTTCTTAGTATTGAGTACTGGTTTCGGTGCATGGACCTGGATGGGGATGGGGTGCTCTCCATGTATGAACTGGAGTACTTTTATGAGGAGCAGTGTGAGCGGATGGAAGTGATGGGCATAGAACCACTGCCATTTCATGACTTGCTGTGTCAGATGCTTGATCTCGTTAAGCCAGAAAGGGAAGGTAAGTCCTGTTTAATGAGAGTTTCCATCCTCTTTGATCTATATTGGACTGAGAAAGTCACGTCACTGTGAAACCCATCTGTAGGTAGAGCTTTGAGTTAGAATCGCAGCGCTGAAATTACTGTGCAAGGTCAAAGTCTGAACAGTGACTTTTGTGCCATAATGTTATGCATCAGGAGGTTTGAAATACTAAAACAAGAGACCTTGTGAATTAACTTGCTGGAACTGGAGCAACAAGTCTTGTATGTTCCAGCTGTGGCATGTGCTCGCAGCCTGGGTTATGAAACTGGACCATGCCCATTCACATTGATTCATATTTCACATGGATGTGAAAGACCTCCATATGTATGTGGAATTTAAGCCTAATAAACATACCCATTTATTGAATAATGTTCAAATCCTTGACTGACTTGGGAAGAAATTTTGTAATATTGTAGCATACTGGTGTTATAATTAAAACTTACTACAAAACTGACAAGGAACAGGTCCAGTCTCTCACTAAGTTAGAACTCAGTAGAACAATAATGTGGTTTTTTTTCCTGTAGGAAGAGTAACCCTGAGAGACCTAAAGAGGTGCAGAATGGCTCATGTATTCTACAACACGTTCTTCAACTTAGAGAAGTATCTGGACAATGAACAGAGGGATCCCTTTGCAGTGCAAAAGGTATAAATCACCTTCATTTCTAAATACAGGCCTTCTCAAACCTGTCTTTGGAACGCTGCTGGATGAAGGGAAAATCCAACTGAACCCAAGAAAACTCTTTGCACGAGTAGGGCAGTCCAACAGCGGAACAGGTTGCCCAGAGAGGTTGTGCTGCTTCTATTCTTGGATGTTTTTAAGATGCGACTGAACAAAACCTCAAGCCCCTGATCTGACCTCATAGCAAATCCTGATCTGAGCAGAGGCTGGGACTAGGGACCCCCAGGGTCTCTTCCAGCACCAGTTATACTGCTGTTCTGTGATGTGGTTGCCATCACTGATCCTACTACACCAGCCCTGGCAGTGCAGTGTGTGATTCTAGAGAGAAGGAGCGGAGCCTGCTGTGTTGCGCTGCAGCTGAAGGAGGGGGCTCAGCTGCGCGAGGAGGAGCCCGGTTTGCTCAGGTTAGAACGGAGCTGTGAGATTCAGAACCTGAGATCCCATTTGTCCCTTCCCAGCCCCTACACAGCTGCAGCCATAAATAAGTAGGCTACATGTGAAGATTCGTTCAACGTCTGGGGTGGAGCTTGCTCCTTAAACCAGCACTAACGATCTTCCCGTAGCCTAAAGAGAGCCAAAGGGAGAAACCTTCTTTACAGCGCAGGGGCTGAGGCAGGTGAGGTGCCAGCTCGGTGATGAGGCCACACACGTGGCAGTCTAGATGGAAGGTTTGGGGGTTGCAGATTGTGCCTGGTTATCAGCCTGGCTGGACTGTTATTCATCATCCTCTCTGGGATGATACAGGAGGAGATCGTGGGGTTTGTATTTTGCAGTTGCTGCTCACCGCTACCTGCGGGATGTTCAGAGACTTGAGTTTTGCCAGCTGTTGGTGTCAAGTCCCTCACTTCTGGTTCCCCTTGCATATCCAGTGAAACCAGATGTGACTACGGCTGAAGAGCCTTCTGGGAGATAGTCTTTGTCTGGTCAAAGTACAGTAAAGTGGAGGGGATGCCAAAACCACCTCTGGTTCCCTCCCAGCTGTTCTCACATAACCTGTAGGGGGAACTTTGTGGTTCCATGATTCAAGGCTTAAATATAGCCCAAGCCAGAACCATCCTGGTTTTTTGTTTGTTTGTTTGAACCGGATTATAAGGGCAGTCAAGTGGGGCTAGGGGGAGGATAACTTGTTATCCCCATCTTACAACAAATGGCAGAGGGCCAAATATACATATATAAGGATGTTATTCTGTAACCTGCTCTCAAACTTGCCCAAACTCAGTGTTGTGGTTTAACCCCAGCTGGCAAGTAAGAAGCGTAAAAATGAGAAAACTCACGGGTTAAGATAAAGACAGCTTAACAGGTAAAGCAAAACCCGCACACACAAGCAAAGTAAAAAGAAGAATTGATTCACCACTTCCCATGGGCAGGCAGGTGTTCAGCCATCCCCAGGACAGCAGGGCTCCGTCACACATAGTGATTGCTTAGGAAGACAAACGCCATCACTCCAAATGTCCCTCCCCCTTCTTCTTGCCCAGCTGTATACGCTGAGTGTGGCGCCATACGGTACGGAATACCCCTCGGGTCAGCTGGGGACGGCTGTCCCCGTTACCAACACTGCTTCCAGCACAAATCCATTTTTACAGTACCAAATACTAGTACAAACACAGCACCAAAATACTGGGTACTGTAATCAAAATGTAACAAAAACCAGCACACTTAGCAAACTGTGAGGAGTTCCTGAAAAGATCATTTACAGTTCAGATTTAATTAAAGATTTTAAATCCCTAAGTTCTTTAACCAATTACAAACCTACCGGTGCAGGGCCTGCTGAGCTACAGCAAATAAAATGTGCCGTTACGGGTGTTCAGCGTTTCTGAAATGAAGCCGGCTCAGTTAGTTGGCAGCTCAGGTCACGTGCTGAGCTTTATAGACTAAGGGATGTATTTTTTCATAATCATTTGTGTGCAGACGTTAAAATAGTTTGAGATAATTGTGACTCGGTGCCTTCAGTTAAGGCAATTTTTGCCTTGCTGTTTTTATACCGTTGCTTACTAATCCTAGAATTGCCATTCACGTGTTTAGACTTACTGTGAACAGCGGTAGAGAGGTGTGGACGTAGTGTGCTTGACTGTCTGATCTCTTCAGGACGTTGAAAACGACGGCCCTGAACCCTCTGACTGGGACCGATACGCTGCTGAGGAGTATGAGATTCTTGTGGCCGAGGAGTCCGGGAACGAACAGTTACAAGAAGGGTAAGCACAGGCACTGCCCGCCCTGGGGACACGCCACCTGGCTCCTGCTCAGGTTTAGGAGGAGCGTGTGCATGTCACTTTTCACAGAACTAGTGGATTAGTGGACTTACCATTTGGACTCAACACTGGAGGCGTGTGAAGCCTGAAACTGTTGCCCCAAAAGGGCATATTGGTGTGTTTGTCACAACGGGCTGCTTTGTGGGCAGCCCTTTGCATCGGCGACAGGCGCTGCAGTAATGAAGATAGCTGGGAAAAAGGACAAAGCCTTTTTCTTTTGGCAGCCATACGAAAAAAAAAAAAGAAATGGAATGACTTCTGCTAGTCTTGGCCATGTATTGACCACGTCATGCTATTGTAGATTAGAAGCTGTAGCTCTGTTACATTTATTACACTAGCAGAGACTTTCTTCAGTCAAATAATTTTATGTCCTGGCAACCATCATGCCTGTTAGTCTGTGGTCTTCATAAGCTGAGTTGCAACATTTTCACTCATCTAAGTTTGTTGAGACTTAACACTGTTGGTGTTTCTGCAATATCTACACTTATTTTTGCAGCCCTCTAGAAAATCATGGACAGACACTCTCGCTATTTTTGGAATCAATTAATTTAGGCAGAGCAGTTGCTCCAGAACTCTCTGTGTGCGAGGACCTCCTGCAGAGGCTCCTAATGGAGACTCAGTATAATTATCTTCTAGATTTGTGTCTGTGTTAGTATCTTCTTGAGAATATTTCTCTGGAAGTCTCCAGATTAATAACAAACATCCAAAGAATGCTTACCCTACGTTAATCTTGCATGATTCAGGATTTCACCCGTTCTTGAACAGTATTTAGAGCCATTAAAGTAAAAGCACTGAGAAGATTGCATAATTTTCAAAACTTCCCACACTGGAAATTGTTTGGGATAACAGTAGCAGCTACTAATTAGCCACAGGGATTTGCAAAGCTATTGAGAGCTATCTTTCCTTCTCTCCCTGTGATGTGCATCCAAACAGCTATGAGCTGTTCCCTCATCTCCTTTGAGCTGCCTTGCCTTTTTGTGGCCTTCACAATGGAAAATGAGGTAGCACAGGATGGAAGATAAAATGGATATATTCCCTGAAGCTGCTTTGCAACACCTGTGTCCTCAACACAGAAAAGAAATAGCAGTCTGCCGTAAAAGCTTTGCAGGACCATGCATACCCAAACTCACCAAAACCAGAGGAAAAGTGGTAGGTGATGTCACATTTTTGAAGTCTAAAACAGCTGTGTCTTCCTGTAAAGAGCATGGCAGCAACCTTGCTGCTTGCTTTTAAGAGCCCCTGAAAAGCTCTGTAGTCATGGCAGCCAGATTAGATCTCATTTGTGGAGCATAGCAACAGACCAGGCAGGAAAACAGGAAGGGAAAAAGAAAAACAAAGAGCTGGATGCACAGACAAATTTGCCAGCAACAGGCATTGAGTTTTTGCGCATACATTATTTCTGGGTGTGCAGAAATAGAGAGTGGGGACAAAACAAGACAATTTGAGAGCTGTATGGGAGACTGGAAGATTTTTGACTAAGTTAGCTGGCAGAATGTGAAATCTGGTATTTGTCTTATTAATACATTTGAAAATTACCATTATTCAGCAATCACAGATGAATTAGTAAGTGTGTGCCACGTTTGTGACTTAGCCCTGTCCATAGCTTCTCTGAGTGGAAGGTTTCTAAACCCAGTCAGTGTCTGTCTGGCTGTCTGCAGGCTTGTCCATGAGAGTGCACTGCTCCTGGAAGAGGGATCTCAGCAGGACCGTGGATGCTCAGAGTGACTTCAGGGATGCTGTGACTCTATGGAGAGCTGCAATCACCAAAAATGAGAGAAAGGTGTCGTCTTGCTCAGGACAACAATGAAGCATCATGTTTCACTAGAAGCTTAAGTTGATGTGAACACCCCCCAGCCACGCTCCACTGTATGCACCTGTGCGGGAGACTCAGCCTGTCCCTGGGGGATGTACACACTGTCTGAAGGTGGCACCAACAGCTGAGTCTGACCAGCACCAGCTCATAATGCAGATAAAAGCATTGGGCTTGCAGAAACTTTCGTGCAGTCTTGGCTATGGCAGAAGTGGGCACCGCTGTTGCAGAAACCAGTTTCAGCCAGCTGATGTACGTGGAAGCCACAACTGCCTTCATGGGAAAAGTCAGTTCCTCCCTCGGGAGTGGAATAAGGAGAGAGAGGCCATCAGTTATGCTGCTGGTAGGACAGAATCCCCCTCACCTGGGCAGCAGGGAGCGAGGGCACCATCCGTGCGGAGCAGTCCTGCTCAGAGATGGATAAGTGGGACAAAGACAGGATGTAGATGATGTTGGTTTAGGCAGCTCAGACCATTTCTCTTGTCTCCCTCAAGGCAGCTGATGGCTCAGTCGCTCGCTTTCATGAGCCCAGCAGCATAAGGAAGGGAAAGGGGGAGGGAGTACATTGCTGAACCACTCGCTCACAAAAATGTTTGCCAAAAGGAAGGACAAAGAATTTCCTGGAGCAGTTTGCCTCCCCTGAACAAGCTAGAGCTGCCATGGTTGAGCCTTGAGGAATGGGTGTTTCATCTGCATGAGCCTGCATTTGTATTTCTGGGACTGTTAAGCTTTGAAACTGGCCTGGAAGGAGAGAAGGTAATTATCTGTAGTGCTAATCTCATGGAAAAGCTGTCCCTTGGATGCTTCCATTTTTTCCAAGGTGGGGAGGGCAGGCACTGTTGAGCCTTAAGGAGCAAAAGCATGAAGTAGAAGACTCACTCACATGGGAAAGGACAAGGGAAGGCCCTTTTGAAGCAGGTGTGAAAAGATTTAGTCCAGAAGCAAAAGACACTGGGGAAAAAAGTTATAATGGAGCCCCAAGTGCTAGTGAATGTGCAGGATAAACAATACAGGAAAGAGGTCCCATTCCACATATCGAAAAAAAGGAAGAAAGCTAACAGAAGCTGGTAAAATGGAAGAAAAAGGGACACAAGAGGAACATTCTTAAGAACAGCATTCAAATGGAAATTAAAAGTTTTCCTCAGCTGCATCATCTTAAACCAAGGAGCCATTAGAGAAACTGAGGCACGTACGAGCATGCCGGGGCCGTTCCCAGGTGGGGGGCAGGGCCATCCAACAGGCACTGCTCAGGCAAAACGCATGCAGAGCGTGTACTTCTGGGCAACCTTGCATGCATCATCAAAACAGTTATTGGTGTAGCATCCAGACCGTTGTTTCCCTTCTCCCACTTATGCAAGAATCCAGAAGGTGGCAGAATTACTAAGCAGGTGCTTTCCTTTATGGAAGAGAAGATGAAAATGTTGGCCCGGGAGATCTCTATGCTGTTTGTCTCTTCTTCACATAGGGATCACCGGACTATAGCATAGAATCCCCCCCACAGCAGGGCATGCATACAGGCTCCCAAGGGCCTGCTGTGCCTATGTATGGGTTAGTGAAGGGTAAAAACAGCGCAGGAAGTACCAGACGGTTCATTCTTGGCACCATCCGTGCTGGGATATCAAAGGAGTCAACCTTTCTGCAGCACAGTTTACCAGTGAACAAACGGGAGTTATTCCTGTGCTTGCCACTGGAACTCCTGCTGCAGCATTTCCTTCACGAACAGCATCGCTGTCAGAGCGAAGGGAAGAATTCCCATTTCCTGGGAGCTCTGAGAAACTAACCTGTAGCGTGCTGAGACTGGAGGGAGCACATCTTCAAAACATCATCTCTCAGCAGTAGGGATGGGATGAGAGCCCCAAAGCAATGTCCTGTAAAGCACAGAGCCCAGCCAGCCCGAATAGTGCAACTGCCTGGAGCTGAGAATTCACAGCTAAACCTCCTCGGGCCATAAATGCTAAGACCTGGATCTTCAACTTCAAACCAAGTGAGAGAGGAACATGACAGCACGGCCACAATTGTTCTTCTGCAGATGTCAAAATACATCCTGAGCCAGAAGATGCTTTGGAAACCAGGTGTTCCCGAGCAGGTCTGAGCAAGCCAGAGCTCCTCTAGGGCTTGGACAACTTTATTTCTCCACTGAGCTAACAAGACTACTGCGAGCTACTGAGTATTGTTACTGAAACTGGATTCAAGTTTTGTGATGCTGAGCACCAGTGAAAAGTCGTTCCAGACCTTAGAGATGAGGATGGATGGGAGCACAAAGGCACGTCAGCTGTCAGAATACCAGTTACTGCCGCACTGTTTTCAGTCCTTAGAAATACCCTCCTCGAGGGTAACGTCTTGCATGCCACTGTGTTTTAGCCAGCTGTTTTAGTAGCCACTGAAAATGCTGTCACCAAAATACGCCTTTTAAAGACATACCTTTTATCTTTGCAGATCATTTGAAGAAGACTATGACACAGATGAAGTCTTATCTCCCCCTGAAACTGGAGACAAGTCAGACAAACTAGTTTTCTCAGATCTCTCAGCATAGAGATGTGATCTTTGCAGATCTTTGCAGATCATTTGAAGAAGACTATGACACAGATGAAGTCTTATCTCCCCCTGAAACTGGAGACAAGTCAGACAAACTAGTTTTCTCAGATCTCTCAGCATAGAGATGTGGAAGACATTTAGTCAATATCTTTCAAACTGGATAGCATTCAGTCCCAAGACACTTAGGGATTTTTCTTAAATCCATCATTGGAGCAATGTGCTTTATTTTATACACTGTAACTTGAGAACCCTTTTTCTCTTCCTGTATAATTGCAATAAGGTAATTTCTATAAAAAGGCTTTTTACAATGTGTTATCATGCACGCTCATTAAAAATGGTGATTGCACCTTGTTTCATTTATATATAAATTCTGTTATGTCCCTAGATGTGCAATAAATGCCAGCATCTAACGATTAACTGTAACAACGGCATGCAACATCCACAGTGCTCATTTCTCAGTTCAGCCCTGTGCCATTCTGTCCCCTTGACTTTATACCAGGAGTGACAAAAGAGCTGCCAAATTAACTTAAATGTATGTCTAGAAATCTTTTAAAACACAAGTCACAATGAAGGTTTTTTTGGGGGTATTTTTTTTCTTTGCTTACTGTCCTGGAACCCAAGGCAGCATGCCTGCCCGTGGGGAGGGTGCAGTGCCCTGTTGTGCTGTAAACCACCGGCTCTTACAATTGACACTAGACGTATTTTACTTGTGTGAATCTGTGGATGGTTAAAGCACTACCTGGTGTAATCTTTCTCTAAGAATTAGAGACATAGTTAATATTTCTACGTATTCTCCTCTGCATAAGAGGATCTTCCTTAGGCTAGTGATTTGTTTCTGTAGAAGTACTTGCTAGCATATTTACAAAGAAACCCACCATACGCTGTTTGGCTGATGTGTTGGAATTGCTGTGTCTTGTGCGCGCTGGTTCCGTCCATTCCTTGGGTTCTTCTCCTTTCTTGTGTCGCCAACCTGTAGCCTTCTCCAAGAGACTAGGCTGAGATAACAAAGAAAAAACCCCAACCCTAACCTAGTGTGCTAAAATTTCTGTTACCAGAGGGATCCTTTAACCGGTAAAGGAATTGGTCTGCAATATTGCCAAACATTTCTCTTCCACCCATGAAGCGGGCCCCAGTCTCAGAGAGGAGATGCTGTGACTAATGAATTCTTGCTTTAAGTGCAAAATTAAACTGACTTTCCCTGTGGAATCACAACCGGTGTCTCTAGCAGGAGCAGACACTGCTGCTGGAGCTGCTGCTCCTCGCTTCAGCATCCTCTTACCCATCCTCAGTTTTAGCCGTCATAGATACACAAGTGGAGCTGGTACCTCCTCCAGCCTGGGACAGCTTTCAGCTCCTGTATTTTATTTCAGCTGTCATAGTTGTGGCCAAATATGTAATGCCGGGTTTGTGTACACTACGTTTCTTCCTACCCTGCTGTAAGAACACCAGACCGTGCCTCCTCCGGGCGTCCCTGCCAGCACAGCCGGGAGCTGCCGGCGCCAGGGCCATGTCTCCGGGCAGGCACCTCCTTGCCTGCACTGAAGGCAGAACCCGTCCAGTTGACCCGTGTATTCACACACACCCCATTAGCCGGGGGCATTTTGCAGGTACAGAGCCTGGCACATGGAACATCAGTCCCTAGATGGTACCTCTTAGTGTTAATAACCAAATAAGTAACCAGCTGGTCACTACAGATTCAGCTTTTCCAGGAGCCCTTGAAGCGCAGCGCCTGCCTCTCCCTGCCCGGGTAGAACATGCTGCTGCCTTGCTGGGGTTAGTAACTCTCCTCGGGATCAAAATCTAAGAGAGGGAGTTTTCAGCTGTACCGGGCTCGGGGATCCATTTTATATTTCTTGAACAAAGCTGCTGTTTTATCCAGATGCATGCACACACACACACAGCGGGGATCCTGGAATCGGTATCTGGGAAACTTCTGGATGCCCAGGTTATTAGCAGAGGCGCTGCAAGATAACTTCCATTCCATAAGAAAAGACGAAAGCGAGGAGCACTAACGGAACGAGGATAATGCAGCAAACACTCAGGAGCGGCTCTGCTGGACACCGGGGTGTTTGAGTCTTATCTCCATCATCAGCGTGACCTCGAGGGGAAAGCTTTCCTGGAAGTGATTCCACAAAGGCCCGAACGCAGAAGAAACAAGGAAACGACTGCAGGAATGAACACAGGATGGAAGTCACACAGCTGCTAGTTGTAACCAGCTGCGCCCGCTTGTCACCAGCAAGCACCCAGGCAAAGCCGCCCACCGCTTCGCTGTCGGGGGCCCCAGTGGCCTTTTCCTTTGATAAGATTTTACATCTCTCCAAAGACAAAGATTCCTCAAAGGAACAAGAAGAACCTGACCCCATTCTAGGCTGAAACCGAACCCTTGTGTTACTCCAGCATTGCTTTTACCTCCGTAAGCAGCAGTACTGGAACGTCCAGTTTGCCAGTTCCATCAAGCCTCATTCCAGAATAACTTAGTGATTGTCTCCAGGGCTTTAACCGTGGGCAGCCCTTGTGCCTCAAGGAGAAGCAGCTCTCCTAGTGCTGTACAGAACAGTACAATAATGCAGGTTGGAAGAGACCCACATAGGTCTCTGCTCCATCTCCTTGCTCAAAGACAGGCCAGCTTCAAAGTCAGAGCAAGCTTCTCAGGAACTGATGCAGCCGAGTTTTGAAAAATCTCTATATAGATGGCGATTCTGCCGCCTCTGTGTTACACGTCCTCCTCCTCCTCCTGGTGGGAATTCAGAGCCACATCCTTTTCCGGGAATGATGTATATTCCTGGGAATGCACAATTTCTTTTTCACACAAGGAGGGAGTTAGATGAAGGGCTGGAGGACTTGCCTGTTGAGCAAGCAACACCCTGTCCTGAAGCACAGATGGGTGCTGGGGTGCAGACACAGCCCGTGATGGGCTGCAAGAGCTGCTGCTGCAGCAGCCCTTGGTGCATCTCTTTTGGTTTGCATTTCTGTTCTTGCTAGCTCATACCTTGAGCCTACTCCTGCTCTTCCTGCGTGCTTTGCTCACCCACCGCTTCAGGATCTTTCATCCTTCTCCTCAAACGCCTTTTGCAGAGAGGCTTTAATTTGACCCATCCAGTTCAGACTTCCATCTCACACCACACCAGTCTGCCTAAACTGGCGCCTTGCTTTTTGAAGAAGTCAGTATCCTGAGCCTGGTAAAAATTACCGATTCCCTTTTGAAGGTTTGGCTTCAATAAACTGAGACAGGAGCTCGCAGCTGCTCTGCTGAGCCCTTTGGCCCCCGAACCCAAGGCCCTCTCTCCCACAGAGGTTCACCACTGCTACGGCAAAGCAGAGCGGTTCCAAACCCAAACATGCTTTCTAGTAGGTCACCACAACAAAGAAAAAAACCCCCAATTTACAGCAGATGATTTGCCTTACATGTGAATGTAAGGACGAGCTACAGAAACAACCGCTAGCATGGCATCCGTGCAAAACTTGCAGTAATCTGTATTACTTACTCTAGGAGTAGAAACCCTCTCACTAACACGTTTGAAAATAACCATAATTCAGCAGCCGCAGATGAACGGGTAACAGGGGTGTCCTACACCCCGTTAGTGACTGCCCTGCCCACAGCTCCTCTGGGTGGGAGGTGAAGCTGCAGCCTAGAGGCAAGGAAAATTTGGGAACTCGTGTCCCACTTGGCTTTTCTTTCTGGGATAGTCGAAGTGTAAGACAAGGATGTTTGTGCATACAAACCCCAGGAGCTGGTCAGCTGTGCACCCCCCCAGCTCCAGAGGTCAGCAAGCTCGCTACGAGGGAGCGCCCCAGGGCTCGCTCACAGGAACCATGAGAGCCCACCTCGCCCTGGCTCTGCCTGCCCTCTCCCGCTGGCAGCGCCACTTCAGGTGTGACATACCTTCGGAGACAGATCATGCATTTTTCATTGGAAATCCAGCTCAGACGGAGGTCTGTTATGAGCTGGATTCCTTTTTCCTTATGAGTAGTCAGGAAAGTGATTAAAATTCACTTGTGCATGATAAAAAAAAAGCACCCGCGTTTATTTGTTCTCTCTAGTCTGCTCTTGTCTAGCAAAATTAAGGTCTGTGTCCTTATAAAACACTCACTTTTTATTTCTATATTCACAAATACTCTCTCTCTGCAGTACTAAGACTGGAGATACAGCTTGACACAAGCACATGCAATTACTGCTGGCAGGGTACTACCATGATTGTAGGTTTTTTCCTTCCTCTTGCAAAGCCTCGGCAGTAACGGCTGCTGCCGGCTCCCAGCAGAGGCAGGTGGCAGCGGCGGCAATTCCAGGTACCTGCAGGAACCTGCTGAACACCGTCCTGTGCTCCCGGAGTGAAGGGTTTAAGCGTGAGGACTCGAGATGCTCTAACCAAGGTCTTGTGCTTAGTTTCTGAAACAAAACATGCCTGCGAGACAAAAAAAAAAAAAAAAAAAAAAAGAGGTCACCCAAGTATTGTTTCAGCGGTATGTATTTCTGGAGTACGATGTTTCTGAATCGCGGTATTTGGGGTCTATGCAGTCAAAAATGAACCTTAACAAAGAGCATGAGCTGCTGTAAGAAAAACATGTAAACAGCGCTTACCCTTTTGTCCTGAGCTGTTCTCTGTATCACTGGGTGATGGGTTTAGAAACTGAGTATTTAAGAATAAAGGTTCTCATACTTTGTAAAAGTAGCTTGGAGACATTTTGTGCTGGCATGGTTTGATCCTTGTATTTCTACTTTGTATTTTCTTCATTTTTGGCAAATAAAGGACTTCTGAATTTTAAAAGCAAAACCTGTCTCATAGTGGTGGGGTAGAGCGTTACTGCTCGCTTCATCTCCAGCTGCTGCCCCGGAATCGCGTTCCCTGCTGCTGCTGAGCTTGCACCACCCAATGGTTCCCTGTCAGCAAGCCTGGCACAGCCAAAATTCCAGCCTTTCTTCTCAAAAACCCTGCAGCAAAGCACTCCGACCACTTACCTTCCTCACATCTTCACCCTTAACACGGAGCACTGCCCCTGTGCTGACTCACCTGAATGCCAAGCTCCCGCATTTTAACCTGTCCTGAAAAGATAGATACCTCCTGGATCTTCTACAGAGGAGGGAAAAAAAAAAAGAAAAAGGAAAAGTAATGCATTTTCTGATTTCATTATATGCAAATGCTCAAGCAGAAACACTGCATTCTCGTCTTCCTTCATCCGGGAGCCTGAGGGGTCAGCATTCCCTTGCGTGCCTAAATCTGTCTATAGCACGGCCACTTTTTGGTGGGGACTTTGGATTTTTTTGGAAAATATCAGAGGCACTTCAATTTGAAATGTTAAATAGGACCAAAGAAGATGGCTTGCAACATTATCATTACTACTTTATATAGTATTATATATACCTTTCAGAGTAAATTTTGTCAGCCATGCTGCATACCTGGAATGATTCTGACATGTAAAACTGTCCTTTTCTTATCATTTCACATCTCAGACAGTTAGTTAGCAATCAAAAGGGTTGTTATAATTTGTATAAAAATTCAATACATAAAAAATTGTCTGGGGGCGTGTGCTTCTTGCATATGATAAAAAGATGCTTTTATTCTGGATCACACCAGACTTGGCACGGTTCATGCGCCACATCTGTATGATCTTTTTCTTGCAAGTCTATCAGAGTTTCATCGACCAAGCAGCTCCTTGCTGTGCCGGCGGGACCTGCCCTGGGAAGCAGGCTTTTCTGGTTGGATTTTCTGGTTGGCTGCTGCATTGCCACTCTACAGGATTTTTCTGATAGTACAAGATTTGATGGTGCTTACAGGGGGGCGGCCTCCAAGGTGTAAGGATGACACCCATGGAAGCAGCTGTGCCAGACAACACCCGTTAGCTGCCGCCTCAGTCTGTGATGATGTTTTAAAACTCATACGCACGTACAAGAACATCTGCAGGGGGTTCAGCGGGAGCAGAAGAGTCTGTGGTGATCCCGCTTGTCCACAGGCACCGCGCCACGGGGCGAGTCAAGGCAGAGAGCGAGAACATCACCTGCATGAATGAGCTGCTAGGCGAGCAGCACGGACAACGCAATCCAAGTGTTCACTGCCAGTTTTGTTCCCCTGCCCCTCCTCCCTCCAGGATTTAATCCCAACCAGTGATTTCACTGATGTGCAATACATGGAAAGAGCCTTTCCACTCAAAATGAAAGTTTAGGTGTTTTCTCTTTCTCGAAGGAGCATCTTCCACACATTCAGATCTGGATGGCCAAAAGCACCAGAG
The DNA here is from genome assembly GCF_017639655.2 of Falco naumanni. NCBI lineage: Eukaryota > Metazoa > Chordata > Aves > Falconiformes > Falconidae > Falco > Falco naumanni. Next base: position 3,348,806 of record NC_054066.1, read on the forward strand.
TCTGTACCGCTACACATGACCACAAGTCCACCCCTTCCAGAAGGAGCCCCTGCTCTTTCCATCTTTGCAACATGTTTTCAGGCAGGAAGAATCCCACAGCAGAACGCTGGGTGAACTGTTGCTTTGTCTTTCTGATGCAGCTCTACAAATTACAGGGTTTTAATAAATTTTGGAAGTCCATCACCATCTTCAAGAGGACCGGGAAGAAAGGTCGCAATACCACGCGCTTCCTCTATGGAAAGAAGTCCCCAAGCAGCTTTGCCTGTGCTGCCGCTGAGGACGGTTCCCCAAGTCTGCAGCACGGCAGGAGGGGCTCCCGCGGCCGCTCCCCGTCAGCGATTCCCCGTGGCTGCCCACGCTGGGCAGCCGGGAGCTGGTCCTGGCTGTGGGCCGCCTCGGACCCAGTTTTCACTCAGCTCCTGACCACAACCAGCGCGGGAAAGTCCCGGACCAGTGCGCTGCTCGTACTGCTATAAAACAGAAACTAAGGCTCCTCAAACTATAACCACTGCACTTGTTTTCAGCAACATTATGATCCTTTCCATTGCTCAGCTTATTCAAGAACAACTAGCCAGGAGGTGAAGAAAACCAAACCAAGCCAACCCTAATTTAAACAATTACAGAATTAGTCATCAACGGACTAAGTAGTATTTAGACAGTAAGTTTGACATATGCCACACTGATGCCCTTAGCAGTTGCAAAATAGAATTAGAAAACTAACATTTATTAAATCAATTTGAATTTTAATATACATTTCAAGAACGTGGCAGCATAAAAGGAAATGTTTTAGAAACAACCTGAATCTACCATTTGCAATTTTACATTAACGATCAGGTCTCTCCTGTTGACGGTTCCAAAACACACTTGACCTGAATTCTCCAACTTCTGGTACCATATTTAATGCAGCAGTGAGATAGTAAAGATTCCAAGTACTCCCACATTTCTGGACCAAAGGTACTATGTATTTAATTTAATGAAAGTCCTAATAAATGTACCATCAACAATCTCAGCAAAACTTAACAGCTCTGCAAAAGCATTCAGAAACAACCCATGCTGTGCAGTTTACTCCCCTTAAGTCAGACTCTGGTTTGGCTACTTTTCTTACATGTAGTGGACTAATAAACAGATTTACATTAGTAGGTTACTATCAAACCACCAAATCAGAAAATGGTAGGATCCTTCTGGGTCAACACAAAAATCACATACAAGTTTAACTAAATACATTTTAATAGGACATCATTAAATCTCATGAGGGCTAAAAACCACAGATCTTAGGTACTTGGGTTGGCAAATAAAGACAAGAATACTAAGAAGCATTTTCCACCATTTACTCATTATCAAAAATATTTTTCAACTCTTCTTGCAAAACAAAAACAAAAAAGTACAGACTGGACACGTACATCACATTTTTCTTCCTATGGCTTTAACCCCCCACCCTACCCACCCCACAAAAAAGACGGGGGGAGAAACAAACCAAAACCAACAAAAAGATCTGACCACATTCACAGAAAATGACACCATGGTACACTGTCCAAAGGTTTTTGCTTATTTCTTAGGTGAGGAACCATCATTGTACATGCTTTGTGCTAAATCAAAATACACCTAATGCCGGGTTGGAAAGCGCTGCGGGGTCACTGGGTGAATAAGAGGAGAGATGGAAGCAGTAAAGTAACTCAAAAAAATTCACATACTATTTAACATGCTGTTGAAACAGGAATTGCCTTTTAAATTAGAAGGTAATGTTTTGTGTTCTAGTCAGCCCATGTTTCATTTGTGCTGTATCATTCAAAGAGGAGAAATTTCTGCTTTCACAAAGTAATCTGACTTTTTTTAGGCTGCCAATGAAGCCCTAAATGCAAGACACAATTATTCCGCTTGTACTCTTATTTAGGGATTACACCGAAATAAACCATTTCTGCATAAAGCTGAATTCCTACGAAGGCGCTTTCATTTTAACACTTTCTGAGGTAAGCCCTTTGACAACTTTGGGGTTTTTTTTTTTTTCCATTTTAGAGCCTTTCAGCCCAGGTTGAAAAGCACTGACCTTCGAAAGCTATTTTCAACATATTAGCAAAAACTGAGATAGATTCTGGGTGAAGCGAGTTACATAGCTTATTCTGCCTATCAAACATCCAAAGCATGTGACCCCAGAGTGCACCAAGCCCTCGGTCCCAGCTGGAAGATGCCCGTCAGTGAAGAACTGCCCTCACGGGGGGTGGGTCCCAAGCCTGCGGTGGCACAGACTCAACAAACAAACAAACAAAACACCCCCATGGTGGTAGCTGCTGGGGAGGTCTCCATGTATCCCAGGCACTGACTGGCAGCGGCCTTGGGGGAATCAGCCAAGGAGTCTTCCCATAACCCATAACCATTCCCCCGCCACCCCCTACCTTTTCTAGAAGGAACAACAGTGAAATCAGCAGGAACTCCCCCCCCCCCCCCCCCCCCCCCCAAAAAAAAAAAAAAAAAAAGTTGGAGGGAGGAGAGAATGGTGTTAATAAAACTTGAGGCTTCTTTGCATACAAGTAATTTTCTCACCCCAGCCAAAATAACTCAGTAACATGCCACACAAAGGGAGCGGGCACAGAGGGCATAACTGAGCAGGAACACGACCTGTGGAATTGTCAAGGGGAAAAAAAAAAAAAAAAAAAAAAAAAAGAAATTGTTAACGGGGATGATGCACCCGAGTCAGCCGTTCACACCTAACCAACTGATCATCCTGACCCTTGCTGGGGACTGAGCTGCTTTTTGGGCTATCAGCTTTCTCAATATATTTACTAATCTTTTTTTTTTTTTTTTTAAACTGTTCCATAGCATAGATTACTAATTCTCACCATCGGAGATTACTTACCCTTTTCAGAGTGCCTTCTCCAGCTCGATGCTGCATTTCCTACAGGAAATTTTAGGTTATTTTCTAGCAACGGTGACTGTAACTAATCGATAATTATTTTTCTACACCAGGATGTAGCACAGTTTAGATGGACTAACTAGATACCACTTTTCTACATTTAAGCAGAAGCTTTGACTGAGCACAAAGCATGATGAGGTACAATGAGGTTAACATACTCCTTGCCAAAGATCTTGTGATAAAATCATTTACATCAGCAATTGATCTCAAACTATGAGGTGCTGTAAGAACTAAAAACAGTTTTAGGGTAACTCCTCCATTATCTGCAACTATTTCCCAGACACTAATACACATAACATAGCAATGAAAAACACTTGATACAAGTGATCTAAACGCAGGAGCTCCAGCAAGTTAAACAGAACCATAGCTGCCTTAGAACTGTAGCAGTTCCCCTACTGACGGCAGGGAAAAGAAAGAAAGACTCAACAGTCGTATCTCATGTCTATAGCTTCATCCAAACTTTTATCATCGTGTGTACTGGCAGCTAAAAACGTAGTTACTGGTGACCCTGTCACATTGATTACACTGGTGCTTGTGCTGGCATTGCGCACCGCAATGCTTGTCACATTAATGCCCAAAGTAAGCCTAGTCTGCTCCAAGGCCTTTTCTGGCACTGCAAATGCCTCCAGCTTCTTCTCCCCATTAGCCATGTATGAGTTTTGGCAGCCACGGCATATGCAGTCAAGGCAGGCTTTGCGGTTAGAATAGCAAGGGCAGCGTTGGCCACGGCATGTAAGAACACTTGGATTTTGGGTGGCACGACCACATTTACACCCTTTCTTTTCTTGTGGCTTTTTATACACAGTTTTTGTTGGGCTTCCTGGCATAACATTACTGCTAGGAACTTTCTCCTTTGCTTTGTCTTTTGTTTTCAGCACCCCTGGTTTGGCTTTCGGGTGAGATTTCTTAGGGGCATGTTCTAAATTCTTTTTCATGCTTTTGTTAGACAGGAGCACAGTTTTACTTATTTTGGGAGTAGTGCCTCCATTAGGTACAGTTGCAATAGGCTGCAAAGACATTTTGTTTTCCTGTTTCACTGTTACAGGAGCCGATGCCCCCAGTGTTGGGCCACAGATGATGCTGGAAATGGGTAGAGGTTGCACCTTCTCGCTGTCGCTTTCTGATCGAGATCGCTTTCTGTTTAATTTAACTACCTTAGGCGTCGCCGCTGTACAGGAGATTCCATGAGGAGAAGCATCTGTGGACATGAAAATGTTATGGCTAAGAGGTGGGGGAGAAAGCTGCAGGAAAGGGCCGTTAGTCATGTTTGCTTCCAAGGTGGGCTGCAAATTAGAATCACAGACTTCAGTATTTGAAACGGTCTCTAAGCTCCGGAGAACCTCCTCGACGCTAAGGAGAAGCGAGCCACCTGGTTTTATATCTTCACTGAAACTGCAGATGTCAATGCCTGTCGTACACAAGTCACTAGTAGAAACTGTGTCACACACAGGCTGCAAGCTGCTAGAGAGATCTTCAGTTTTTATATACTCTCCAGTGCTGCAGACATCGATCGTGTTTGCGTGTTCAGGAGAAGGAATATTCACTCCGAGTTTATCTACTGAAAGCCCATTACAATTGGGCAACCCGTTGATAACAGAACCTCTAAGATCAATGTTGTGTGTGCTTTCAGGGATTGATGTAAAACTAGCTGGAGGATCAGTTGTGAGTTCTGAGGTTGAAGGTACTGGGGAATGTGTCAAACACAAAGCCAAGGCTGTATCAGAAGATTTTTCTGTCTCTTCATGGAGTGGTGATCCATCTTTAAGCAAAGCCAAAAGATCTGCAGAACAATCAACTGCCTGGATAATATCTCGTGCCAGTGGAGTCTGCGTTATGTATTCGCAGAGTTTCTTATAGCAGTTCACTAAGATGCTTAGTTGCTTATTCTCCTCAAACTGTTCATAGTCCTTGCACCAGCTACATGACGGTTTCATCATCATCTTCTTGCCTTTACAAGTTTTGCAGACATAATGCTGACATGTGGAGTTGGTAGGAGCAATAGGGTCTTGTAGCAAATTTCCTAAGGAAAAAAGAAAGAGAAAGATTATGATGGACTCAAGGAAGGTTTGCAGGATAGTACGGAACGATATTTCTTTTTTGTACTATCAGAAACATTGCCTGAAAAAGTTCAGCAAGTCACCAGAAAACTGACATCTAAACAACAGCCTGTAAAAATTTTCACAGCTGCTTTATCTAATTTTAATACAACGTTAAAAAACACTTAGAAGAAAACCACCACACCATAACATGTTGTGCTGCTGCAGCCTTTAGAAACACTCTCAATTAACACACTACCAATCCCCTCGTCCCCCCTCAGCAGTTTCTCTCATTGGAACTTACAAAACACACAAGATTTCTATGAATTTACCAGAAGTGCAACAACAAACTCCCATGAAGAGCTACTGCAGAGATCTTAATGACATTGGTGAAAACAAATGGCAACAGAGCAGAGGGAAACTCTAAAAGGAATGTAAAAAAGATGAAATATCAACCCCAAAAGCAAAGAAGACACAGCAGACTTTGTTTTACTTTTCATTTAGCTGGGACTAAAAATACAGCCCAGCTTTGTGACAGTCAATGCCATGAAAAAAGCACCAAGTTTTTAACTTTGCAAGCAACAAGAACAGTTAAATGGATCCCATTAACTCTTACAAACACCAAATAAAACCCCCTAGTAATATATTTTAATAAAAAGGGGGGGGGGGGGAATACTGTATTGCTCTTTAATAGATCACTCTTGTGCCAAATCAGAAGGTGCAACAAGGCGACTATTAACATTACCTGGGAAGCGCTGAGTCCCGGTTTTCCAATTCAAGGACACAAATCAGTGAAATAAAACTTAAAATAGTGGTACCGTCATAGTCACGATGCTTAAATACTTTAAAATGTCAACAACAGCTCATGTTCTGGGCTGGAGCAAAGAAGTCAGAAGAAAGGATTTTCTCTGACATCTTACTGTTAAGAATAAAAAAAACTAATAAAAATCAGCTGCGGAAGGAATCAACACACCTGACAGCACCGTTTCAGACACCCAGTACTGACAGTATGCAAGGTTATGTCTCCAGATCTCTGAAACTGTAAAAAACTGCAAGAATGTTTCTGTTTTTCCTTAAGAACAAACCAAATAACACGTAAGGATAAAAGGATGAAAGAACAGATGTAACTAAAATTCTGTATAGAAATACTCCAACTAGCAACTATAGCCAGAAACTGACAGTATTGCTTTGCTACTTCTAGCCAGCTCTAGGCCAGAGAGATACTCTAACACCTAAATTAAATTCCAGAGTACCTATAGTCACCTGCTGCAAGAGGTTTGCCCTCCTCTCCCTGCAACAGACTTTCAGCTTTGATCAGACCCTTCTCCGCACAAAAAGCCTTGCTGAATGCATTACAGCCATCAGAGAATTCTCACCCAGATTTTCCCAAAGTGAAAACATACTGCTACGAACAAACGAATAAAATTAAACAATTTGGGAAGAGAAAGCAAAGTGCATACATTAACACAGTCCAAGATTTTAAAAATGTTATCAGATATAAGGATGTTTTCTCTCATCACTCACTTGCCAAGGAGATTTTAATCTAGCACTTTGAAGGGACATCATTAACTGGACCTAGCTGAGTTGATGGTCAGCTAAGGAATGAAACCCAGCTTTCCTACCCTCTAGTACTTTAGCCGAGGATCCAAGCCCTCAGGGAGAAGAGCCAGACATACTGTACTAACCCTTGGCTGTAGCAGCCCTTCAAATTACAAACCTGAAACTCCTTCCTCACTCTGCAGCTTCTGCCAGTGTTCCACCCCCTTCCTAACCTAACCCTCCGTGCTCTCCACAAACGGCTTTTGAAAATTCAGCTTTTGTGTGCCTGTTTAAATAGGAAATTTGTATTTGCACAGTAATTCTCCGCAACTCTCCTGAATTCCGTCGGTGAGCAGACTATCTCATTTTCCCTTTGAAATCTGAATTCCCTGGTACCTCTTTGGGAAAGGGCTGCTCCAGCCTTCCACCTGAGCTGCCTCTCAGTAAAAGTGGCTTAATGTAAACTGAGTTTTGAGCAACAAATAACAAGAGGCAGTGCTGAAGTGATCGTTTCATAGTATTTTCTTCAGAAATGGAGAGAAAATACAATTGTTTAGAAAGCTGGGAGGTGGCATACTTCTACACAATGTCAAATGAGAGCTGTCATTACAGGAGAAGCTGTAGAACAGAGGAAGGTTCAAAGCACAATTACAGCAACACCAGAAGGGAAATGCACTTCACGATCAGAGCCCAGGTGTTCAACTTTTCTTTGCTGATCTAATGAGGAAGGGCTGACTTGAGGAGAAGTGACTCCACAAGACCACTGTGAGAAGGCAGCAGCAAAACACTCTTCAATTTTAACAGTGAAGATTTAAGGCCAACAGATGGAACATGAAGTCACACAATCCAAGCTGCAGTGGAATATTTTTTTTTTAAAGTTCCCTTTAAATGACATTAGATAAAGAGCAGTGCAGGCAGAGATGTCCACCATAGTCCTATGATTGAATTTGATTTTCTGAGAAGAGTCCCTAGCTCCCCCTGGGGAAAAACAAAAAGCAAGCTTGAAATCACATCAGCTAGTCTCATAAGTCACATCCTTCAGCAGAAAGAGCTCACAAACAACTGTCCGTCCCTTCTGGATCCTTGGAGTCTTTCCAGCAGGACAAGCAGAAAGCCCTGTCCTGGCCAATGCAGGAGGCAAACACCCCTAACGCTCGGTCGGTTAATGCTTTGAGACTTCAGAAGCCATCGCACAACTACACATACCCACAGCAAACCAAAACCAAAAACCAGAACCAAAAGCCCACCACCATTAATTCCCAATGAAACAAAGCTGTTGGGTGTGCTCCTCGTGCCATCTTTAGCCTCCTTTTGCTATTTAGGATGATAAATATGAGTTCTGGTGATCAGTGCTTTACAGATTATGAAGCACTAAAATACTTCAGAGATGGAATCAAATAAACATTGTACCAAATTAACTTTTTTTTAGATTTTTTTTTTAAAAAAAGTCATCACCAACTGCACATTTTATTTCTCCCAAAATAATTTTGGCTGCAACTGTTGAATGGGTACAAATGCTAAAAAAGATACCGAAAAATTTGTATTTTCCTGAAGCTTTGAGGAAAAAAACAGACGGACAGACAAAACACTTCACATGCTCTCACTGAAGGGAAGAACAGAGCGAGTTCTACTCTCAGTAAATGCCAGGCAACCTACATGGGAGAGACATCAGAAATGCCTGAGCTGGGGGAATATTTTCAGCTTGAGCTCATCTCTCATTGAATATTCATTCTTCAGTCAAAGCTGCTCTCTCGTATGGATTCTGTGGCACCTATCACTCTCTTCAGCTTTAGTATTGTTAAGCTAAAAAAAGTCAACCATGAGATGCAAATTGACACAAAATTAAGTTTCCTTACTTTTAAAACTCAGGGGATGGTATCAAGTCAGTAACATGTCCCAGGAAGACAAGAGCGGAGCTGCTACCCAGAATCTGGAGGTACCTCTGGGACGTTCCAAACTGCTGGATGGTACAGGCTCCCCAGGCACAATGCTCCAATGCTCCTCTAATGCTACAAATTACAAGATCTTCCCAGATTAAGATTATGAACCATGAAAATAAAGCTGGGCAGGATTCCGAGATGTTTTCTAGCCCACCCTCAACCTCCTAAGAATAACCGTACTGAGTCAGACCACAGACCCATCTAGCCCAGCAGCCCATTCCAGTGGGGGCCAGAAGCAGATGCTTACAGCACAGAGTAAGAAATCGGAAAGCAAAATCTTAGTACTTGCCCAGCTTTTAACCATTATGGGTTAACCATTTAACAGATGGGGTTTCCACGTACTCAGTAACCCTTCTCTCCTTAGGGTTGCCTCCTCTCCCCTTTAACTCTTTCAAATGTAACCACCGCGGGCTTTGACAAGCAGGGCCCTGGTCTGCCCTCCACTGTGCTGAGAATGAGCTTTTTGTTTCAAACATGACTCTTACTAGTTCCACTTGGCAATTTCTGGATCTTGCATTGGATGAGGCAAGTCAATCCCTATCCCTCTCTTCCACACTGCTTGTGGTTTTACAGACATCTACCACGTAACCCTCCAAGTTGTCCCTGTTCCAGACTGTACAGAAGTTGTTCCTTACATTGGATCACCGTTCTCCTAACTCTTCCACAGTGTGGGTGTGTTTTTTTTTAAAGATAGGGGGACCACAACTGCAACAACATAAGATACAGGTGAATTACAGCTTCATACACTGCCATAATAAAGTTCTCCACTTTATTCTCTATTCCAGTGCCGATTTTTAGCATTTGCTTTTCTTTTTTTGGTTGATACTCAGCACTGAGCTGACATCCTCATAGAGTTTTCTACTGCGAGGCTGAGATCTCACTCTTGGCTGGCAGCCATCAGAGCTACCCCTTTCTATAAATTTACAAGTGTACATAGATCTGCAAGATATAAAAATGGTGGGCTCTGAGAAGTTAATATGTTTTGCATGTTTATAATTTAATATTTATCTAAGCTAAATTTAATTTGTCATTTTATGGCACAGTCATTCATCTCCATAAGATCTTGCCACAATTACTCAACGCAGGCTTTCATTTTTACTACCCTGAAGAGCTTGGTATTACTAAACTTTTGTCTCATCTCTTCTCACCCTCTTTTGCAAGGGGTGTATTAATATACCAAAAGCAAAATTAGATTCTTACCAAGCCTCCAATGACAGGCCTTCCCTTAACTACATCAGCTCTTAACTATCCTGCTTGCAGAAACGTTGACTAAACATCTACATTAATATGAGCACTTACAATTATGCAGAATATACAGAGGAAATACTTTTAATATATTATTTACAAAATATCACAGCTGTCCTGGAAAGGCTGCTACCAGGAGGGAGGTCATTGAAACCACAAGGAATACTTCCTATTGCGTTCCTTAATGAGCATTACTTCACAGCTGCAGGAAGAGGGGAAGCATCTGCAAATCATATCTCACAGACCAAAGGGAGGAGAAGAATTGGGAATCAAAGCAATTGTTAGGTGTATATATGCAGCAAATGTGCTCCAAATGGATGAAATTCACTCAGACAGGCTTGAATTGAAACAGGCCACCTCCTTCCACTTTCATCTATCCTCAGCAAAGGCAGAAATATAATGCCCCAGAAAAGGGGCTAAACACACGTAACTACTTTAGCGCCCTTGCAAAAGCTACTGAAACATAACATACTGCCTTTTTCAACAACTTAAAAGTCCTAAGGATGTTGTTTATTATTTATTTATTACTAAATTAAATCTTGATGAAGTAAACTAGAAAAAATTACGTCCAATTTTTTTACAAGTATAAATAAATGTATCACCGGGGGTAATCTGCATTTGTCTGCCAAAACAGTCTTTAATCCTTGACTGCATTCGTGTCACCAGAAATCACCCTTGTTTCGTGGAGCGCAGGAAGCACGCGGAAAGCTCAGCAGCCCAGCCCTCTACTCCTTTCCCTCTCCACCTACTGAGGCGGTGTTATCTGCTACACAGTGCAAGTACGACTGGCATCTGTGAAGAAGGGGATAAGATGGAAAGAAGGAAGGTAAGAAGGCAGTTCACCTGCACCAGTTAACCTGTTAACATTGAATGTTACAACGACCATGACTTCATTTTTAAACCAAGATTACAAAAAGCTTCTGTGAACTTTGGATTAGTCAAACAGAAATTCTGCAGCTCTGTCAATCTAGCAAGTTTTAAAGAACAGGAACCTATAATCAGATGAGGCACACATATACTTCTGCATTACGCTTAAAATTGATATACGGCAGGCACATCAAAGTAATAACAGAAGCTGGAAATTTAGCAGTTGGACCGCTACACTTTCAGAATTTTCACTTAAGGATTAAACATTATCTGATCATTTCTACTAAAATAATTAGCAATAGGTAGCAAGCTCTAATAAACTGCTACATTCAAGCTTCAGAGTTAACCCCTCCTGAAGGATGGGAGCTAGCTCTCACCGGCTGGCGATGCCACTTGACAGGCTTTTTGGAGCTCAGCTATCCATCTACCAGCAGCTCAAGCACTTCAGCTGAAGCAGCCTCTGCAACTCCCTGCACTGCTCCCTCCTTCAACCCCACACAGCATCTCTGCATCTGACAAATTATCAGCTAGATCCCACTTTAGAATAATCTGACTGTAGCTGTATGAGGTTTCAAAGCAAAACATGCAAAAGAAAAATGCCATCATAAAAGCAGTAGCATTTTCAGAGTTTGGTAAAAAAAAAGAAACCTAAAAGCACTATTTGCAAAACTATTTGATGATAGACAGGCAGGCATATGATAAGTAGTGAAAAGGTCTGTTAACCATCTGCAGAAAAAATAAAACAAATGTGTAAGATCTGTTTTATATGGGTGACAGATCTGGATACTTACTAGAAATGAAGATAACTAAATACATTCAAAACCACAGAAATTTCAAGAGAGGTTTGCCAAGGACAAGACAACAGTGAAGGGGTGAAGTGCTCAGGGCCAGGCTGGATGGGGCTTGGAGCAGCACCCTGGACTGGTGGAAGGTGTCCCTGCCCGTGGCAGGGGGGTGTAACTAGATGATCTTTAAGGTCCCTGCCAACACAAACCGTTCTGTCATTCTGTGGAAAGTCGCCTTCCACGGATCTCAAGCCCTACCACAAAGCCCTTCCAAGCCGTACACTCAAGAGGGTGGGTTGAGCCACGGTCTAGCTGACACATTTCACAAACACTGCACTGAAGTCGAGGCAGATTCACCAGATGGAGGTTTGTCCTACCCCTGCCCTGACAAACTGTCCCAGTTAGAAAAATGTTTGGCAACCGTTCTCATCATCCAGAAACCCGCCACATCACCTGGCTGAGGTGCTGCCTATCACCCAGATATCCCGCACCCACCTTCTGGCGTTCAGAAAATACATCAGCATCTGTAGCGGCCACGCTCTTGGTTTAGAGGCAGGAAGACGCAAGATATTTGCAATGTTACTAGCCCAAAATTTTGAACCTGCTATCTACAAAACACAAATTGTAACTAAGAGGAGTTCACAATGACACCACTATAAATGTACTTATCATTTAATGCTTTTTGTGAGACATTTTGTAGACAGAAATAGTTTTATTCAGCCAAAAACTAGACTCAGAAAAAAACTGCCCAAGACTTTCAGCAGACAAACCTCTTTCAGCCCTGAAACAGTAAGTTTACCTGTAAACTAAATGATAGTATTTCTTCCTGAAAATACCACCTTGCTCTCAGATCACCACAACTACAACAAAAGTGCCACTAGAATTTGTCCAAAGACAAGCATTGACAGATTCCCCATCAGGTGAAATGGAACGTGAGGGGACACACACTAAAAAAGCATTAAAAGCATTTTTTTTTTTTTCAAAATTTTATCAGAGAAAACATTCTGTTGGCTGCTGAGTATTTCTCAGCATTCTCCATCAACAAACAACTATGAAAAATTAGCTACAGAAGTTATTACCCTCATACAGGGATGGTTGTGACGAAAGAAGCAATGATTGTATAACCCTTTGGAAAAAAAAAACTGCACTATTTTTGTCTGAACATCATGGGAACCCAAGTTAACCACGATAAGACTACAGTCAGACTATTTTTCTGCATTATCTGGAGAAATACAGTCAACCTCTTTACCTAAAGTTCAAGGAAAAACCCCAGAAATAGGACAACAAATTGCTTTTAAACTGTAGAAGGGACTGCTTTGTTCTCTGGCTCCACCCCTTGCATAATAAACAACAGAACATATTTATGTCAAAGTTATATTTCTGTTTGAAAGCCTTAGTGTTTACAACATCACTGACTGGAAAAATTCTAAATATATTTTTAACAAACTAGATGGGCTGAGTTCAAACTTTGTCGTGAACAGACTTTAAAAAGTTTTTTAAAAATTCATCTTTTTCACCATCCAATGTAGAATTTTCATGTAATGATGTTTTCCAAAAGTCAACGTTGCTGTACTTTAAGAGGTTTTAAATACCAAAGTTAACATTTCTCCTATGGGTACAAGATTAATTTCACATGTTTCCATGCACACACTCGTAAGAGTTAAAACATGCTTTGGAAGTTATAGATCAAGTTGATCACATTCTCTGAGCAAACAAAAAACTTGTGACAACTACTTCTTTCCCACCAAACAAAAATGCTTACACCATCACAATTAACCATGCAATCTTTAAGTAAACTGCTCTTCAAGGCCACTGGAGAAGGGGCAAGCCCTGTGCTATGGCTGCAAGGCTCAGAAGACAGAGAATAATAAATTACATCATCAAAGGACTTCAGAGTGACTTCCACCATAAGAGCAGGGAAATCCTTACTACCTGGAAAGCACAGTGCTCAAGAAAGGTTGTGATGTGCATTATTTCTCAAGTCATATACTAGATGCAAAGAATCTTTTCTGGCCTCACAAAGAACTCCCAACATAATATACAGCAACTGCTTACTCCATATTCAGTCAACCTAATCTGTAAATCATAACATAGTAAGAAAACAAAACCAAAGAAACCCGTGTTTGAACACACTATGTCCATAGACCCAGACAACTAAGCTGTCACAATAAAGATGCCTCTTGGCAACACATTAACTTTTCTTTAAACACTCTGAAATGCAATCGGTTTAATCAGTATCTTCAGATGACCATCAGAACCTGTCCACCATCTCCCACTGCTTCAATGAGAAACACACCCTCATCTCAAATCGCATCAGAAGAGAATATTGCAATCTTCACTTTGCAACCTTCTTCTAAAGCTCGCTATCAGGCAGCTGGTACGGTGGAAACCACAGTTCTGCTCTTCCTACTCCTCAGTTTTGTTCTAAGACAGAGGAGTATTTTTAGTTTAGAAACCAATTTAAATTCAACTGGTGGAAATTTATGTTATCAAAATGTATGCAGTGTGATGCAGACAACCTTGAAAAAGCAATTCTCCCAGGATTTAAAAACAGGAAAGGGAAACAGTGAATTTAGGTAAGGAGATTTTAAGAGGAAGAGAAATCATTCACCATGGTCTTGGCTAAAAACTGGTGTATTCAAGAGCTGTGCAAGTGGACGTTTTATAGACAGCTGCCCATGCTGTTTATCTCCAAAACATGAAGAAAAAGAATACCAGCAGCAGAAGGTATTTGATAAGTACTTAGTCCCATTGTTCATGCTCCCCAATGGCTGTTTCAGAGACTCTGGTTATTTTGAACATTCTTCAGAAACTGAGAAGTATTTCAGCAACTATTCATGTAATTTTTTAAGGAGAAAATAACATGCTTTTTAAAACTACCAATATGTGATAGCTGGACAGTATTTTTCATCATTGAAACCAGAGGAAGTAAGAAAATGTAAATGAAAAAACACCTTAAAAAAGGCACTGATCCAGATCACTTTTCAAACATAAAAGGCAACTCTGATCTGGCAGCACAGACCATGAATCGGCCTTCACTCTCCTTAACCTAGCGAGAACGGGCAAGGAACCAGAGTTCTAGGCTAAACTTTTCCATCACAACACTTAAATACGCTTTTTCACTTTAAAACTACAGATATCCAGGCTCACTTAGTCATGGCTCACATCCCAAACAGAAAATCCAGTACCTTGCACATAATTAAGTTTTATTAGTAGCGGGAATTTGTTTCTTCTGCCTTCTTCCATCTCTGTGACTAGAAATTGAATTTTCTAGAAAGTTTCAATCTATTTAGATGTCACTCAACGATCTTCTCTTCTCCAAAGGCCATCATGTAACTGCTGCATGCCTCAGACTCTCAGTACCACCAGTGGAAAAAAAAAAAAAGACTTTGCTTACTCCAGAGCCATAATTGCCTTGCACGCCACTTGCTTGTGGCGCTTCCCCCCTTAGATACTTGCAGAACTTTTCATAGGAAAGTTTATTGAAACTGTACAGGTCTAATTCACATGATTTGATTTCCCAATGACAACGTACAGCCTAAAGTAAGAAGCTCTACTTGGGATCCATAACACAGCCACCACGAAGAGCTAGAGACAAGGGGGCCAGAGGAGGTCACACCATGCACTGGCTTACGAGGGGCAGCAGTCAGAACTGCGGAAGCAACGCAGAATTAGCTCAGTGAGGGGCAAGGAAGAAGAGGAGGAGCCTTCAGAAGCCCAACAACACGGACAAGATGGCACAAAGATGGAAAATTTTATGCAACTCAATATACCACCAACTACGGAGAAATTTCAAACCTAGCTGGCAGAATGAGTTCCAAAAGACTCACCTTATAGTGACAGTATACATTTTCCAAAAGACAGGCTAATACTTTTACACAAAAGCAGGATGGAAATAGCACATCTACACTCATCTTTGTATAGGTAAACAAAAAGTCAACTCCTTTTTTATATTTTTGCTAACTCATGTTTGGGAGTTCCTTCCACCACGCTACTTTATCATTTAGCCTTCAACCCTCCAACTAAAATCATACAAGCGCTATCTCAAAACACTTGACAGGGGCTGTGTAAGGTATGAGTCTGAACCGTCATGTTGTTTCTTTGTTCCTTCCCACCCCTTAATCTCCCTTAAACCCCATGTTGTCTCACATCCCTTTACTTAGATGACAGGATGTTTAGGGAAAGAACTATATTCTTATCCTGTATTTCTACAGCACAAGCTACAGTTGGGTTCCTGGCGGAATGTAAAGCGTTACACCCTAAAGCCAGGCAACCTTTCAAGGACTTGCACATTCTAAATTGGCAATAACAATCTTTCACACATCTTTTAAATATCTCTCTGAGGTTCCAGGACAAAGTTTTCCACTGATAAAAAGCTGAGCTGATCTAACTGGCAATCTCTCTCTTATAAGCATTTTAACCAAATTTCAAAAAAGGCTGTTAATGCTGAAAAGCCAACTGAACTTCTGAATGACTTGCAGTAACCTACGTAGTATCTGGAACAGAGAAAAGCGCTTTTTAGGAAGATTTTTATCCCAATAGGCAGTACTTTTAGAACACAGACATGCGTTGCATAAATTCTACTAACTATTAGGTGTGGTATTAACACGCAATTCTGTAATAATCACTTCAGTCCAGAGACTGAAACTCAGATTTCACATCCTCAAAACACAAAAGGCACATAACTACTCCTGAGCATGCATTAGACAGAAGGTATTTTTAAGTTTTAAAAGCTCTAGGAAATACCATCTTATACATCCCCGTAAAAGGATGATGCATTACCTACAACACCATCTAGGAAACTATCACATGATCACACTTAAATCCTAGAAACATACACAGTGGCACCATCAACATAATTTAACCTTTACAACCCATTAGACAAGACAGAGACCTCAAATCCACCCAGAACAGATTTAGTTGACTTACAATGGCATATTGTGTTTACAATATGACTTTCTACTGATGGAACTTTGTGTGTGCCAGTTTGAATCTAAAATCAGAGCTTTAATTAGAATTTCATAATAACGTGGGTCCAAAATCTTCTGCCACACCTACTATGTGAGCTGGTTTAAAAGACTATCAGACCAAAAGAAAATTAGCTGGCTTATGGCTAGTGCATTGAGAAAACAGTGAAAGCACAATAATGTTAGTTGATTTATGTAGCTGTCACTGATTTCTTCTAAAAACAATTGTCTCAAATTAAAGGGGCAATCTTGACTGCGGCATTAATACCTACAGCATAACAAAGTATTACAGAAAGCATTCAGAGAGATTACATACTTAAGAAAGGCTGATGACATAAGGGGCACTAATTTGCAGAGTAATTTTCCCAAGGGAAGTCCTAGAAGTCCAACACTTGAGACTTTAACCAAGTGTAGGGGGTTTATGCGTTATTGATAATTCATGCACCGTTTCTCCAACAAAGCACGACTGTTAAACATTTACAGTGAAGACCGCATTCTACTAAGATCTGTGCAAGCAAAGACACGCAACTTTCCACATACACGAACCCCAACCCAACTGTTTGGATCTCATGGTCTAAACAGACAAACAGGGTAGAAAGAAGCGAGCGTCAGAAAAGCTTTTAAATATTTTCAAAGAACGTACACTGTAAAGTTTTGGGTGGTCATAGCACTCACTCTTGTGATCACAGTATCTCACAAACCAATCTTTATTTCAGCATTTAAACTCTACCTTTTAAAACACTGAAGCCAAAAAGGTTTTGACAGCTGGAAAGGCTTCAAACAACCTTAAATATGCAGACAGTGTAACAGCTCTTAGCACTAAAACATACAAGAGAAAAGAAGTATTTTTAAAATATCATAGCAAGGCCAGGAGGCCAAAGAGAGAAAGAGGCACCAATATTCACCCGTGACAGGAGTGGGAGAAAAGGAAAACAAAACCAAACACGAAGGTCGATTTGCCTTTACCAGTCTGAGCTGAGGATTTATGAGTGCTGGTCAACACCAGAGCGGACAGTTTTGTAGCGGGCAGGACCACACTCCCATGACTAACTGCCTGCAGGTTCAAGACAGACACTTTACTAACTCTGCAGGGCAGAAACCGTATTTTACTGTATGGCTTTGCGAAGAGCCTGGTATTTACTGAGGCCTCGGTATGCTACCACGCTGCAAACAGGAGCCCAAGACACAGAGAGCTGATACGGGGGAACTGCTCACAAAGTATTTGAAACAAACAGCAGCTACAGCTATCTGAAAGCTAGCTGGTGCAGAAAAAAAAAATATATGTAAGCCAAAACAATAACCTTAAAATTCAAATAAAATAAGGGGTGAAGAGAGAAAGTGGAACAATCAAGAAGTTGGTAAGGAGGAATATCCATGGAGGCACAAGTCAATAGAAGAAAACAAACTAAAAAGCATGGTTTGCTCTACCAAACTGTGTGTGACAGAAAAGCCAAGCAAGAAAAGCTGAAGAGGAGGAAAATAGCTCAGGAATTTGGGCAGGGACAAATTAAAGATAGTTGAATTCAATAGCACAGAGTGTAAAAATAAGATTGCAAAAGGCCAAGAAGGGAAGAAGTCAAGGCAATGAGAACAAAGAACACATTTCAGAAGACCAGTCTCAAAGCAGAGTGGCCAGATAGCACAGTAGTTAGAAACATGTAGCCCCTATGTAAGTATCATTTTTTTTTAATCAGAAAAATATTAGCATATTTTTAGGGAAAAGCAGCCTGCTGATTGACCAAAAGCAAGAAGGATTTATGGGGAAAAAAAAGCAGTTAGGGATTGGAATGAGCAGGGCCCAAGGTAATAAGCAAGAGATCAAGCGCCAGAGGTGCATCAATATTGACATCAGGGTTACGTGGGGAAAAAAAAAAAACCTTCGACGAATTATTTCAGGAAATGACGATGCAGTGATCCTGGGAACAGGCTCCCTCTCTCCCCAGTACAAACAGATCTCTATTTTCTGACTTTAAGTGGGAGGAGCCAATAGCTACAGGATAGGAAGCATCCAACACTAGCTTAGCAGCCTCAACAGTTGAAATCCTGATCCTGTAAATAAATAAAATATTTTAACTCCATAAAGCCAAGCTTTCATGCTGACCAAGGCTCCAGAGGAAAGTTCAAGAAAGGCTGTCAGTTTATTCCAGAGCTTCCTACCAGGAACAGACACGTGCCCCCACTTCATCAGCACAGCAGAATGCAATTCCTTCCCAATGTTCCCTAGGCTGCAATACTGAAATTCCAGATGCCTGCCCTTGCCCACAAAACGCAGAATACTTTTTTTTTTTTTTTTTTGGGGGGGGTGGGGGTGGAGTGGGGAAATCCTAGCAGACTTTCAGCCTATTTGCTTTTTGTGGTAATTATTTTTACAGGGCAATTATCTGCTACACACACAAATCCAAATATTGTTTCTGTGTGCTTCAAATTCCTGGTTTGCAATCTGAATTACTTTTTTGCTCTTTACATTGCGGGGGGGGGGGGGGGGGGGGGGGGGGTGGGGGGGGGGGGGGGGGGTGGGGGTGAAGGGAAAAGTTCTCCTTTCCCTGCCTCTATGCTCTGTATATTGTTTTGAGGATCTTTTACCATGCTTGCTCTTAGTCATCGCTTTTTAAAAGCAATTAACACCACCATAACAGGGTATTCCAATAACCACTAATAACTACCACAGCCTTCAGGAAATAAAGCGGGTGAGAAAGCGCCGCGTTTGGGGGAAAACGCGCTCTCCCAGCAATCCCACGGGATTATTTTCCGGCCGGGCTGCGGGGCTCGCCGCCCCCCGCCGCCCCCCCGAGCAGCGCGGGCCGCCCCGGCCGGGGGCGGTGAGCCCCGGCGCAGCCGCCCCCGCCCCGCCGGGCCGGGCCAGCCCGCCGCCCCCGCCGCCCGCCCACGTGGGCCCCACCGCCCCCCGGCGGCTCCGCGGCGGCGGGGGCTGCGCGGCGTGCGGCGGGGCGTGAGCCCGGCGGGGCGGGGGGGCGGCCGCCGTGGCGGGGCAGCGCGGCCCAGGGCCGGCCGCGGCGCCGTGCGGAGCGCCCCGGGGGGAGGCTCATTGTGCAGGGAACAAAAGAAAGATCCTCACCGCAAACGCAGCAGGAGAGGGACTGCCTGAAGTAGGGCAGGAGCTTGTTAATCTCGGTAAAGGACTGGGGATCCCCAGGGTCGTAGTTGAGCACCAGGCGGCTCGCTGAAACGTAGAGAGCAGTGGCATTCACCGGGTTCATCGCAGCCGCTCGCACGCCGCCGGCTCCGGGGTGAGAAGAAAGCGCGGCGCCGAGTCCGTGCCGGCCGAGGGGGCAGGTGGCCCCGGGGCGGGGGCAGGCCGGGTGTCACCTTGGTCCGGGGCCACCTGGAGCCGCGCGGCGGCGGCAGCGCGGAGGCCGCGGCGGCCCGGCGGGCCCTGTCAGAGGGGCCGCGCTGGCTCCTCCTCCGCCTCCAGCGGGGCCTCGCTCCCGAGCGGCGGCCTCGGCCCGCCCGCGGCCGCACAGCGCAGGGAGGCGGCGGCGCTACTCCAGGCTGCGGGCCATGCCGGGCCGCCCTCCCCCGGGCCCTGCTCCTCTCCGCGCGGGCGCTTCCTCGGCCGCGGCGGGCCGCGCCTCAGCGGCGGCCCGGCATGGCGGCGGCCGCAGGGAGGAACCGCGAAGCCAGCTCAGGGCGGCGGCGGGGCCGGGCCGCGCTGCCCGATCCGGCGGCGGGGGAGGGAGGCGGATGCACCTGGGCCTCAGCGCGGCCGCATCACCGCGCCGCCGCCGCGGCCTCCTCCGCGGGGCCGGTGGCTTCTGGCTGCGCGGCCGCGGGGCAGGCGCCGCTCGCGGGGCTGGATCCGCCGCCCGATCCGCGCCGCAATGTCAATTGCAACCGTTAGATCCAACCGTCACTGCGGAGCCATCGCCGCTGCCGTCTAGCGCCCGGCACTGCGCATGCGCGCCCGGGCCGCTTCCCTCCCCGCAGCGGGGGCCCATCCCGCGGCGCGGGGCGGGGGGAGCGCAGCGCCCTCTAGCGGGGCTGGGGGCCGCCCTCGGCCTGGGCGCGGCGCCGCCTGAGGGGACCGAGGGGGGCGGGGGGGCGAGCGGTCGCCTCCGCGGTCGCCACGCCGGTGGCCTCGCCTCAGCGCAGCCGGCACGGCGGCCGGGCCGGCGCTGCCTCGCCGGGCGGGCGGGGTCGGCGGTCGGCACCCCCCCCGGCCCTCGGCGGGTCGGGTGTTCCCCTGGCTTGGGGCCTCCGGGGCCGAGCGGCCGGGCGCGGGCTGCGCGCCCCTGTCATGGCGAGCGCCGCTTCCCTCCGGGGCCGCGCCCCGCCCGCGGCCATCCCGGGACCTGCGCCACGGCTGCCGGGCGCTCCGGTTCCGCCCGGGCCTCAGGGCCGCGACGCCCAGGCCCCCGGCCGCCCGGCACGGAGCGAGCCCGCTGTGCCTGCCCTCGGAGCGGGAGGGCTGCCGGGCCCGCCGAGGGCCGGGCCTCACAGGGGTTGGCCCAGGAGCCGCCTGTCCCTGGGTGCCGGCTGGCTGCCCCAGCGGGTACCGCTGCCCGCCCGCCCGCGGCTCGGCAGGCCGAGTGGGTCACAGGCCCTCCCGCTGCCCAGCCAGGGCTCCGCAGGCCGAATCGGTCACCTCCCGCTGCCCAGCCAGGGCTCTGGAAACCCCAGTCTATAACAGGGCAGTGGATATCCACAGCCTTGGGTTAGGTACGACCAAGGTGCGGGCACAGGAGGGTTTGGTTTTTTTTTTTATCCTGGCGGGTTTTAGATCACCGGGGACATACGGAAGGACCTTTTGCTGTTTCCGCTGTAAGCACCGCTCAGGCCACTCACAGAATTGCAGGGTGGTTGGGGTCTGAAGGGACCTCTGGAGGTCATCTTGTCCAAGCCCCTGCTGAAGTAGGTTCCTCTAAAGCAGGTTCCACACGCCTCCAGATCCTGTGCTGCAACACTGCCAGGGCCATCAAGGCAGCCCTCTCCCTGCTCCTCAGGCCTTTTGGGGAGCTGTCTGATAGAACCTCTCCCCTTTCCCACTTGTCCCCTCCCTGTGTTCACCTAGAGTTGCCCATGTTAAAATCAAGGAGTTCCACTTGTATATTTCTGTTCCTTGTTCTCTTTATGAATTCCCCCAGCGTTCCAGCCCAACTCAAAAGCATACAAAATACAGGAATTTGGGTCTTGACTCCAAATACACATTTAGCACTTCTGATCCTCATCGAGCTGTACAGCTCATTCCCCACCAAACACTGTTTTCACACACCCCATGTACAACCCCTGTGTGCTCGGTGCATTTCCCATATTAACAGGCATACCTACAACAACAACCCCACCCCACCCTTTGACCTCCCAGCAAACACTAAATATGCTGTTTCTGGGCTGTAACTCTCTGCACGCGTTCAGTCACTAAGCTGACTTCATTTCATGGCACAGCATCTTCATTCTCACTTTCAGCCTACATGGATATTGCCCATAAGATACCCAATTCTTTCTTCAGCTTACTGCCAGAAACACCTTACGTGCTGAACCAAGCCAGCAAATTGAAATAACATGTAAGCAATTTCCCACCAAGTACACGTTCTTTGTACACTTCCCGGCATTGCATCCTCTGCCAAACTCCAAACACACAGTATCCTGAACTCTCATCTCAACCCCTCCCACCTATACCTCACACTGCTCTGGCTGTTCTGCAAGGAACTTACTTGACACCTGACATCCGATGAATTTCACCAGTCTTGTCTCATTTCTGGGATATACTCCTTTGGGATGTTGTGCATGGGCTGAATTCAGCAGTTGACATCAGTAGTGTTCCAGGACCAAACCTCACTATCCCCATCCATCTACAGCATTAACCTGTGCTATTCTTACATCCCCCGAGACTGCTAAAAAAATAGGTTTGGATTCCATCTAAGAACAACTGCAATCCTGGCAGGAGAGAATATAAACTCTCTAAAACTGCAAGTAAACCTTACTCTTGAAAATCATGGTGATAACTGAATAATCAAACATGAAATTGCAAGAGTAGCATGACTGACTAGGTCATACCCCTTTGGCCAGAGGAAGCTTATAGTGCTTTTTTTTCCCCACTGTTGCTGGCTGATCTGCTGAATTTGACTTTTCTTCCAGTCAGACTCTTGAGTTGAGGATCCTTGTTTCTAATAGTGCAGTCCAAGAAGCAGATAACATTTTTCCTACCTCTGTTGATTGTTTCTTCTAGTCTATCAGCATCACTATTCTGGAGAATGAGCCCCGCTATCCAAACAGATTGGGTTAGGCCCTCGGCTGTTTGTGATCACCAGGACAAGTTGAGTGGTAAGACTAAATATGAGGGTCTTGAGCACACCAACAGGCTCTGCAACGTCTTCCCCCTGCCCTCAGCGGTTTGGCCGCCTGCCTGCGCATCAGGCCAGCTCGGATGTGGTGAGGCTGGCTAACTTCAGATCAGGCTGCTGAGAAATAGCCAAGCTGTGAGAAGTTTCATCTGGGCCCTCTCTGCTGTGCCTGAGGAGCTGTCTTTAAGCAGGAGACCTTGTCTTTCTGCTGAACTATACTAAGCCTGGCCTGCTGACTTTCACCTCGGACCTGCCTTACTGCTGCGGGTGCCTCGTGGCCACTGGGCTCGCCCTTGTCACTGCTGCTGGACCTGCTCTGCTCTCGTTTAGGCACTGTGGAGCTGTATTTCTTGTCAGCGATGATACTGCCCCTGCCCGCTTTGCTGGCACCTTCCTGGCTCACCTTCCCCTCTGCAGTAGCCACTTTTGCTGCTCCCTGATACTAAAAGCCTTGCAGCGCAAGCGTTCTCGCTGCTCATCTACCGCTGCAGCTGGTGGTGTGTGCTTAGTATTGAACAAGCCCTGAAACAGTAAACTATTCCATGTGCCAGTGGAAGTCACTGTCAGTAGCCTTCCCCCTCTGTGGGGAGAGTGGCAGAAAGAAGGGCTTAATGTGGAGTTCCTCTCACGTGCCCAATTGCCGTGGTTTTATTTCCACTTCCGTGCCCGTGTCTTTCATATCCCCAAACCCATCTGACTTGGGAGGCTGTTTTAAGAGGCCTGGGTAGGGAGCAAAGAGTCTCCTTCAAATTGGTGAAGAAGAGCTAGTGTTTCCTCTAGAAAGGGAAATGCAGAAGGGGGAAAGTGCAAAAGAGGACAGATGGAACATTCATTTAGACAACTTCATGCAAATAGTGCTTAAAAAGGCAAAAAGTTTTTTTATGTGTTTTCCTTGTGCCTGAAAATCAATTCAACATTTTGAACCTGGTTCTGTTTCAACATACCAAATTCCTTGGTGTTGGTCAGCAAATGAGTTCCTTCACTCCGGATGTTACAGGCTACTTGTAAGTGCAATCGCAGATCTGTTCCTGCACTTCAGTACAGTTGTCTGTCTGTCTGTCTGACCGACTGAGCAACTGACAGACCAACGAACCAACCTTCAGGTGATTGTGGTCATGGATCCATTCAGTCACTGACAGTCTGAGCTGGCGTGCTGATCTTTTGATTTACATTTCTTTATCTTTTCAGTGGACAATATATCTGAATAAGGGCAGAATAGGGATGTTATTTCATTTTCCAATACCTATCAACATTTCTGCCCATGGCTGCATTTGGGAAGAGCTAGACGTTTCATTAGGTTAGGTTAGAATATGGCCTATAGACTCTGCCAAACACAAACATCTGCACTAATGTCCTTAGTCCTTGGGTGATAGCTTTAAGCTTTTGATTCTTTACTACAGGGCTTGAGCAGAATAGCCATTTAGATCTCAATGGATGGCTCTTTGTAAATGTATTATATAGAACACGAGGTGATAAAGGAGGTAATGTCAAGAGATCCTTCTGTTGTGGAAGTGGTGCATCCCGAAGTGTGTAATTCCTACAGTGCTGCATCTTTAAGGAAAAGTTATCAACAGAGAAGAAAAAAAACCAACAGCCCAAAACTGGTCACCACATATGCTGCCTCTTGGACATGAAGAAACTGGTGCTTTTTGTTGTTGTTTCATTATGGGGTTTGTTTGGGATTTTTCCCCTCAGACAAATAGAAGATGAATGCCAATGGCAAACTTGCTTGTAATTGCTTGCTTGCTTGTTTGATTTGACACATGTCTCCTTCTGCGTTGTTACATTTTGAATATCATGAAAAGTGAGGCAGGATAAGACTGGAGTGATTTTAACAGTTCTAACATAGTCAGAAATGCTTGTGTTTTCTGGGCTGATGTTCTTAATGACTTAACAAAACAAATCAAACACTAATAAATGTGAAATCACAGCAACAGCAGAAGAAAGGAACAACAGCAAATATCCCCGCAGCTCCTAAGAAAGACAAAGACTGAATTTTGCCAAAAAGCAATTGGAAGGAACTGGAGATTGTTAGCACTATTCTGCAAAGCCTGTGGGCCTTTCTGTTAAGTGATCCATGGCTACCTGCTCATCCTTGTTACCATCCCAACGAGACACAGCTGCAGGGACCTCTCCTGCAATACAAGCTGCAATTAACTTGGCTGTGCCTTTTTTTATTTTTAATTCTCCCTGCATTTTGTCTCATAGGATTGTCCTTTTAGTTTTGTAACCCCCAAACGTCCGAGGGGCAGTCCGATGGTGACATGGCTTCAGAATCCCAGTAAAATGCAGGATGCTGGCACCCCCAGTCCATTGGTTTTGTCTCATTTTAGACTCATCAATGAACTGTAAATTTTCCCGTTACAATTCTCCCCCCTCTGTGTTCAGAAGTATTCTCGTATGTTATTCCAGAGTGACCATGTTTTCTAAAAGGTATTCTGGTTTCTTACTAATCTTGTATCAGGATCTCTCCCTGAGAATACTTGTCTTAGATTTAAGAAGTTCATGCCTACAATACCATGTCTAGGGACACGCTGTTTTTACGGGTTTAGGAGTGGCAGCAATGGCCCTTTCATTCAAGTACTTATCACCTAAGAAGAAGCCAATTCCTGCTTTTTTTATTTGCATCTATTTTTGCAAGTAGCCCTTCGGGGGGAAAGAGGAGGTATCTATGTTATCAAGCTTGAGACCTGGAGTAGCACGGTACAATTTGTGTCTTTACTGGCGCAGGGGAATTCCCTGTTCTAAGCCAGAAAGTCTCTTACACTGTTGTTGAACACTGAAATACACAACGCTGTACAAACAGCTTTATAACAACATCTGTTAGGTCCACCAGCCCTCTGCAACTGTGTGGGGTTTTCTGGTTGGTTGGTTGGTTGGTTGGTTTGGTGGGTTTGTGTTTTTTCAACTAGCTGCTGCTTTTCAGAAACACCCAGCAAATAAACAAGAATCTATTTCTGGTCTGGATTCACAAGGACTTGAGAATGAGTATTACCCAACAATTTTAAGGTCCCTGGGATCTCAGTACAAAAATCACCTATTAAGCCACTATTGTTACAGGTTCTGCTTATTGTTGTCACCTGCAATTCACTTACATATGTTTAAGGGCAGTTTTCATAGGCTGAATTTGTAGGACGTGTTCCCCAGCATTTATTATTCAGCACAGCTTTCTCCTTTAGTTCTCCCAGCACTTCAATTTGAAACAGGCTAGTGGGTGTAGCTGCAATAGCTTTTCTCCAGCTGTGTGAGCGTGCCTGGCCTAATAATTGTTCTATTTGAATCAGCATCAAGTATGGTCATGCATTTTGCATATCATATTAGATCTTTGGTAATCACATTCCTCCTGTTGTTATTAAATTGTGTAGGTATAAGCAGAAGTCATGGGGTACATCTGTGCAACTCTTAAGTTCTGTCAGATGAGATCAGTTCCTCCTTTTTTCCAGAACTGGACCTGAGAGATATTAGCAGATGCTAGACATGTTCTATGTTGACCTAACTTATATTTACAAAAGTACCTTTTAAAGTTATTTTTTTCCTTGTAGTGGTGTTTACATGAACTGTGTGAGTAGACTTTACATTGTGGGTAATGTAAGAAATCTGTTTACCTTAGCTTTCAAAAGCGTCACAAAACAGATTCCCAACATGCACATTAGAAGCAGACGGGTATTGATAGAGCTCAGAGCAGTCTATCTCCTCTTTTGCTGGTGTTACCAAACAAAGAAATTGAAATTCTTCCAGACTTTCCCCTCCTCCAATATAGAGCCATAAATCCAAAATCAACTGTTGCTTGTTTAGGCAGGGGCTTCTTGTTTCCTGCGTGTGCCTGGAAAATCCCAAGTCCTCTATCTGAGTTCAGATGAAGTACCACTCTACTCCTAGCTCTTACATGTGCTAGCCAGCTCAGGGTGATGACTCCAATCACATAGCATGAGCTCAAAATTAATTTGGACAGCTTATTAATTTGTAATGGTTGGCAAGTGTGTGTGTGTGGGGGGGGGGGGGATGTGCGCGTGTAAATTCTGCACTTGCATAAGAGCTGGCCATTGATTTTTGCTTCGAGGAATATAATTCCCTTCCTCTTTGGTCATCTTCCCAGCTGCCCACTGAGCTTTGAAACCGAGAAGTACTACAGAAGCTCATGCAAGGAGCCTGTTTCAAAAAATAGATTGTTTTTAGCTTAGTGGTTTGATTTTTTATTATTATTTAAACAGGGATATTCTGACCTCTCTCCTTCAGCTCTTGGTGGTTAGTGGGATAGACAAACTGCTGGAAAACACTGGCCTTATTTCTTTGACTGCTTCATTCCCCATCCAGGCAAATAAGTATTACTGTGACTTCCTAAAGGTGTCATCTTAGATCCATGTGTCTTTTCTACAGCTTTTCTTTGACCAAAACATTTCTGGTGTTCTGTAATAAAAGATCTTCTGCCTGATGACAGATATATTGTTAATCCCCTTGCTGCTTTTTCTTGTTTTGAAGTTGGAAGACTACAACTGCCTCTTTCAATAGATACTTCCAGTTGCTCCCCTGACAAACACTTTATCTTCACTCAGAGGTCTTCTGACAGGCTTTTTTGAGACACCAGTACACTCATCATTTCACTATATTGGACAAAGAATATTTTAAACAATGTAGTACCAGTATATGATAGTTGATTAAAATATGCAATTCAGAGAGTATCTTACCAAGACGATCTCATGCTGTACAGCATGTCTAACATGATCACAGCAGTTGCTTCTGCCTTCAGTATCTACAAACCCAGTTTTGGGTTTGTATGGGTTTGTATCTCACCTGAGGTCTGTATATTTTTGTGAGTCCCTGGTCATCTTGGGTGTGAGTTGTGAGTCAGTTCAAAACCTGGGCTTCCAGGAGTCGCAGGAGTTTTGTCAGAACAGGACTCTCACTTCAGTTTGGTTTGGAACAGCACAGAGCAAGCGGAGATGATCTGGGCTTAGCACTGAATAATCAAGCTGATTCTGAGCCAAATGGCTAATGTTGGAATACTGGTTCAGCTCTGCACGTATTCCAGTTTAATCTGGGTTTAGTGAGAATGCTACTGCACATACTTTTCTGGGAACAAGAATCTACCTCTTACACACCTGAGTTGCCCTTCTGACTTAACAAATCAACAGACATTGATGACTTTGGGCCGTTGCTTACAGACATATAAGTTGATGATGGAACTGGTTTTTATTGACTACTTCTGTATACCAAAAATACACACAAATTACTATTTGAGTGAACATGGAAAAACTGAATAGCAGGAGACTATTTTCTCATGGTTTAAAGTCCTCCTGTAACTTGATTTGGCCTCAGAATACTTTCTCCTCTTTCACTGAATTGCATTACAGGAGGCTTCTTGAGAAACTGCCTGGAGAATTTTTGCTTTCTGTTGCATTGTTGAAATAATGTCTAACTTAATTCTAACAATACAGGACTGTAAGAATGACTGTGTCAGAACTAAGTCCAGTATCCCGCTTCCAAAAGTGGGCAATGATAAGTATGTAGGGAACACTAATAATATTGTGAGCATATAGCGTTGTTTCCCAGCTCCCAGCAATTTGTGTCTCCAAAGACTGCAGTGATACCTTTGCATTTTATAGTCTCAAATTTCTCCTCCATCGATTTGTCCAGATGCTTTCCAAACCCCTTCGGCACACAGGCTACCTTGTCCTTAGTTCAGCTGTGTGATATGGAGAAGTACCTCTGTTTGTAACAGATCATCCACCTGCCTGTTCCAGCTGACGCTTGTAAAGCTTGTGTTGGAATGGTAGTGAGCAATCAACCCCCAGCCTCCCCTTTCATGCCACTCCTGATTTTGTGGGTGTCCGTCATTCTACCTCCACTGTCCCTTTTCCAGGCTGAGGACTATTCCTTTGCTGCTTTTGCAAAAGTCACTTCACATGCTCCATCAGCTCTGTTCTTTTCTCTCTCTGTTTTTCTGGGGGTATGTATATGTGTGTATATACACTAGAGAATGTATAAAATCGTATATGCTTATCTCATTTCCAAGAGTGGGGCACAAAGTGTGATGGAAGACCAGAACTGCATGCAGTATTACAGACGCACATTTACCATAGAGGTATTCTGTAGCATGTTGTGTTTTCTGTTTTGTTCTCTTTTGTAATCATTACTAATACTCAGTTTGGTTTTTAACTGCTATTGAAAATTGAACTGCTGTTTTTGCAGAGGTATTATGAACTTAATCCTTTTGGAAACAGACAGTTCAAGGGTCCAACATGTATGTATTCTTGGGGTTGTTTTTTTTCCCCAGTGCTTCACTTGAAATCTACTTGAATTTCACCTCTCTCTGAGTTCTGTGAGGTCTTTTGGTGATTCTTCAGTCAAGCATCAGAACTGTTGTTAACCAGATCACTTGCTCGCGGCAGGAAATTGCACCTTACTAACTCCCTCCTCCAGATCTTTCACAATTGTGATGAACAGAATAGGTCCCAACTTGGGGAAGAGATGTCCCAGCTTAAGAGTCCTGTGGGACTTGCTGATAAAGTTGTTTCACTGTGAAAATTTACTTTTCACTCTCTATTTCCTAAACAACCATTCATTCATGACAGAACTTTCCTTTTAATCTCATGACAACTTAGTTTCAAGAGCTTCTAATAAGGGACATTCTCAAAGGCCTCTGGAAATCCTAGTAATTATATGAACTGAATCTCCCTTGCGTATGTTTGACTTTATTAAATAAAACCACTAGATCTGCATGGGATGAATTTCTGTACAAAACCTGTGTCAGCTCCTCCCAAGTATGTCCTATTTATTTACATGTTTGCTAATACTGTTTTTGGGGTGGGTGGGGATTTTGGTGGGTGTGTGTTTTTTCATTTTGCTTCATAATTCATATTGGATTTACAGGTTTATAGTTTTCTTAAATCCTTACAGGTTTATAGTTTTCTTAAATCCCTTAATGCCTGCTTTAAAAATTGGCATTGCAATAGCCACCTGCCACATGAGTTTTTAGCAAAAGACTTAATATTTAAGCTAGCTCATCTCAGAGTTATAACACTGAGGTGAAAACAGTTTGGTCCGGGAGACTTGTTAGTATGAGTGTTAATGATTTGTTCTGTACCTTAATCTTCTGCTCTTCAGGATGAAACAGAATCTCCAATGTATCCCTTCATCAAATAAAACCCAGGGATTTTGGCTCAGAAATCATTTCAGGTTCCTTTGCACTGAATTCAGATGTAAAACAAAATATTTTTTTTCTCCAATGGTTGTATAGTCTCTGAGTAATCCCTTTAATCTTGATTTGTCTCATTGCCAGCTTCTCTGGCATGGTTCCTTTTCCTCTTTGAAAAAGAATTTACTAGTTTTAATACTTCTAGCAAGTTGTTCCTAAAAGTACTTTTCGGTCTTTTCACTCCCTTTTTTATGTGTAACCTGCAACAGTTTACAGTTCTGTTTTCCCCCATACTCCTCTATTGGGCAGAACTTCAACTATCTGAAGAATGCCTTTTTGCTTCTAGTAACTCCCATCGCTGTGCTGTTGAGGCATGCCAACTTTCTTTTCTAGGATGGGGTCTTTTTGAAGCCTCTCCGTTCCCAGAATGCAGATTTCTAACCTTTTGTGCACGTGACCCACGTTCTGAATAGTGGTCACTTTAATTTCTGAAGTTGCAGAATTGCTCTTCACCTTTATTTTGAACGAGGAAGCTGTTGTAGCCAGCCTGAATTAACCAACCTGCAGTGCACATATATTTCCTACTGAGAGACAATGGGAGGCTTTTACTCCAGACATCTCCTGTTTGTTTCTGCTTGGGCAATGTGACCAGGGAGAACCTGTGCTTCCTGGTGTTTGCCTGAGCCTGGCTGGGGAGTGCCGAGCCCAGTTAGCAGCTGCAGAGGAGCGGTTGTCTCACAGGTGGGAGGAATGCAGCTAACCCCTTGCAGCTACTCTGGCTGGGGGCTGAGACAGTCTCACGCCAGGTAGGGTGTGGGCTGAGGTACTCCATGCCTTCCTTGTCTTGGTCTTCACTGACAAGATCTCCCCAGGCATTTGTGCCTACAGGAAGGGGTTCAAGGACAGGGGTGACCGATAGTGGAGGATGATTGAGGCAGCAGTTACTGAGAAAGTTTGACACATACGGTCCGGGGGACCAGACAGAATGACCCGAGTGTGCCAAGAGAGCTGGCAGGCATCAGCAAGGCTACTATCATCTTTGAAAGCCCATGAAGATCAGGGGAGACCCCTGATGGCTGGGAAAAGGCTTCAGTTACACCCATCTACAAGAGTGGGGAGGATGATCTGGGGGACTGTAAGGCAGTCAGCCTCAGTTTGGTCTCTGAGGAAAACCATGGAGCAGGTCTTCTTGGATGTCTTTTTGGGCACATGAAGGAGAAGGTGATTGGGAATAGCATAGATTAACCAAGGGTAAATCATGTGTAACTGGCCTTGGTGCCTTCTGGTGATGACTAGTTCTGTGGGTGAGGGAAGAGCAGATGCCATCTACCTTGGCTTGGGCAAGGTTTTTCACAGGATCTTTTACAGTGCAGTTGCGTCCACGTTGGGACATCGTGATGAGGAGGGATAGCATGATGGTGAATGGTGAAGGGCTGGAGCACTTGCCCCAGGAGGAGAGGCTGAGGGACTGCCCTTTAGCTTTGCTAGCCTGGAGAAGCCTTTGGGGACACCACTGACAGCTGTTTTCCAGTACTGAAAAGCCTGCCTGTCACCTCAGTAACATCTCTCTATTGAAGTGCGCACTCACAGGACCAGAAGCAGTTGTCCTAAATCGAAATGGGGCAGGTTGCCACTTAATAGAAGGGGTGGGAGGGGAACTAGTTTCCCCATGAGACCAGCTGAGCACTGAAGCAGTGACCGGGAATGCTGTGCCAGTCTGTCCTTGCAGACTTTTAAGATCTGACTAACAAAGCCCTGAGAAACCTGGTATGAATCCAGCATTGACTCTCTTCTGCGTAGAAGACTGGAGTGGAGCCCTGAGAGCCCTTCCAAAATGAGTGGTTGCACAGCAGCTTGTGAATGCTGCACGACCCAAGAATTTCTGTTCCTGGAGAGCCTCCTCCAGACTCACCCTTGTGACACCTGCTGGGCCAAGCTTGTGTCCTCCTTTGTGCTCAGTACGGATGGGTGAGGCAGCATTCACCTAGTGCTATTCCAGCGATTTTCAGCTCGCTCTTACTCCTTGGTGGTCAGCACCCGAGATGAGCTACAAGGGCGACCAAGTATGGTGCAGGTGGGCGGTGGTGTTGGCCTGCTGGTGGGCTGCCTGGGGATGGGTGATGTCAGGTCTCCGTACTGCGGCCACAGGGCAGCCGGGCCCCTCGGCCTGTGCCCGTGCGGGTGGCGTGTGCCCCAACACCCTCGCACATCCCCGTGCCTGGGGCCTTTCACGGCCTTCGTGCCCCTGGAATCGTGCCGTGGCTGCCGCCGGGCTGCCCACTGACACCGGGAGGCAGGGGGCCGCTGCCGGTGTCACAGGGACATTCCGGTGCTCGCAAGGACAAGGCGGGCGGCTCGCCGGGAGCGGCAGGCCCCGTGCGTCACCGGCCCCGCTGCTGGAGCGCACGTTCGCCGGGGTCCCCCCGGGCTGCTCCAAAGCCAGACGGAGGCGGAGGACAGCCGGTGCGTGTCCCGCTGGGCCGGCGCACAGCGCCCTGCGCAAGGGCAAGAGCCATTAACCAGTCGGCCGGAGAAAACCGGCGGCCGGGCGGGGCCCGAGGGGGCGGCAGGGCCCGGCCAGCTGCCGGCCGCTCCCCTGCGCCGCCCGGCGCGGTTCGGGCCGCCCCGGGTCCCGCCGCCCGCGCCCCCGCCCGCCCTGGCTCCGGGCCCGGCCCGCGCGCAGGCGCCGCTCCCGCTCCGGCCGCCGCCGGCGGGCTCGCGACATGGCGGCGGTGCGCGTGCTGCGGCGGGCGGCGGCGGCGGCGCGGCTGCGCGGGGCCGGGCCGGGGCCGGGGCCGCACCGGGCCGCCTCGGGGGCCCGCCCGCCCTCCGTGCCCGAGCGAATCGAGGAGAAGCGCCGCGCCGCGCTGCTGGGCGGCGGGCAGGGCCGCATCGATGCCCAGCACAAGCGGGTGAGGAGCGGGCGGCGGGGGGAAGAGCCTCTTCCCCGCTGCCCCCGCGGCCGGGCCCCGGGCCGCCGCCGCCGCCGGGCTCCTAACGGGGCGGCCGCCGGCCCCGGGCCGGGCGGGAGCGGTGCTGCGGGCGGGGCAGGCGGCCTCCCGCGGCCGCGGGCGGGAAGCGCTGGGGCGGGCGGGCCGGGCCGGCGGCGCGGCTGAGGCGGCGTTGGCAGCCGCCCTGAGGCAGCGCCCGCCGCGCGGCGCGGGGCCGGCGGTAACGCCTCACCGGCTCGGCGGGCAGCCGGCCCGCCCGGCCCCTCACGCTGGCCTGGCCGATGTGAGGTGATCTCGGAGAGCAGCGAGCTAGCAGAGTGGCGGGGGGCAGAGGGAAGGGTGACAGCCGCCGGCTTGTCAGGCCCTTGCCTCTCCCGTTCAGAACCTGGGCGATGCTGAGGGGGTGCCGGTACAGATTTCCTGCTTCTTGTTTCTCGCTGGGATGTCTTCTCAGTGTAACGCAGGGACCTGGTGGTGCCATGATGGCGTGTAGGCATCAGGGTGACCGTGACAGCCCTTCCCGCCAGCGGCCGGCTCGCCCAGCAGCAGTGCCCCCCCCTCCAGGGACAGGCTCACCGCGTTACATTTAGGGCGCTGACATACCAAAACAAGCATTTCTGCGTGTGTGTGGGCCCCAAACATCTTACGGCATTTTAAATGTAAATAGAATCCATGGCTTGCGTTAGGCTTTCCTACGCTTGTTGATTTTCATGAACTTTTTGACCTAGTGGTCTGAAGTTTTGCAGAGAAGCTGACCTGTGTTTTAACGTCATGTTGAGGTAGGGTCACACCGTCCCCTATAAAGAAGACAAGCCAGGTGCCCTGACCTTTGGAGACAGATGCTTACCTGGGTTGGAAATAACATTGGTTTGGCAGGTCAAGAGACAAAGAACTTTGCAGTCAGGTATTACTGCTTGGCATCATCAGTCCTGAGCAAGGGACATGCATATCTGGTCAGTCAGTTATGTTCTTGGCCCTTTCTCTACTTATGCCCATATCAATGTCCCAACAGAAAAAAGGAACAAAAGGATTTTGTCAGAAAATCCCTGCAGGCTGTCGTATTTCCTTTTTCCTCTCATTTGCTGTGGTCAAATATCGAGCATGGTGAATTGAGCCTTGAACTGTGGGTAAGGACTGGTTCAGCTGTGGAAGGGTTCCATGTTTAAGAATAGAACAAAGGCCTTAATAGCAGCATTTAAATGTGTAGGCAAAAATAGCTGTGATGCTATTATATCTTGTTGAAAAGACTCTGAGATTGTTTCCTTTATCTTGTGGTCATGCCGCTCCAGTAGTCAGCTGCCTTTTCAAAGTCTGGCTTGCATTATGCTTGTTTTTAAGGTGGATAATCACAATATAGGCTATTTCCAGCTTTGGGGGCATGCAGTTGCTTAATGTGCCAAATGTGGCAGATCAAGTGAGTCTATGTTTGATTAAACCAGGTCTGTTGGTGGTCAGTAAACAGAGCCAGAACCACCTGATGGCTATATTAATTGTTGCTTGCTCCATTGCAGGGAAAGCTGACAGCAAGGGAACGGATTCTTCTGCTGTTGGACCCTGACAGTTTTGATGAGTATGACATGTTTGTGGAACACAGATGTTCTGACTTTGGGATGGACTCTAGTAAGAATAAGGTAGTTTTATATCGTATAACTCTTGTTTCTTACTCCTCTGCTGATTAGCCAGCCAGCTGGCTGAAAGTAGGCTCTTCTGCTGACATGTAATTTCTTTTACTATTTTCAGCTTTTTATTTGTTTTGCAATTTTCCTTTTACCATTCTCAGTTTCCATGTAACAGCTTACGTGGTTTACTTTTCCATTGTCTAAACTTGATACCTTTTTTTATAAGGTCACCTGCTTGGCTCAGATACCTCCCTGGATATTGTGTTAGATTTGTAATTTAAATAATAGAGGAGGCTGTAGAACGTGGTTGTTACAACTTTGTCAGTCAAGTTAGATATGAAGAACAAATATGGGTAGATACTTCTGCCTCCCTACAGGTAACATTAAGAGTTATAGGATGAATTAACTCAGATCCATACTTATGTCTGCCAAATTACAGTCATAAAATCGTTTAGGGCCTTAAAATCTGATATGTTTGGAAATTCAGGCGTTCATGCTGGTCTGT
The DNA here is from genome assembly GCF_017639655.2 of Falco naumanni. Lineage (NCBI taxonomy): Eukaryota > Metazoa > Chordata > Aves > Falconiformes > Falconidae > Falco > Falco naumanni. The sequence goes on from NC_054066.1 coordinate 3,383,602, forward strand.
TAGCGAGTTGCAATCTGCTTGCTTATGCAGTTTTCAGGTACATGGTTATGTATCCTACACCAACATGGTACATGAAGTTCATCACGTAGAGGGAAAATCTGTGGCTCCTCAAAGTCTCTCACCATAACATTGATGCCTGATAAATTACTACAGGGGAAAAGTATTTTGTTGAGATTTAGTACAGAAAGGACCAGCAAACATGCTGGGATGTGTCAGTGGCTAGTGCAGATGGGCCTGTTCAACGTGAATCTCTCTGCAGCAAAAGGCCCTGTTTGCTGCGGAGTATTTTGGTTTGGGGTGTGGTGAGAAGCTGCTCAGCATGCACCACTGCCCCATGCTGCACACAATGACTACAACTTCTGTTCATGTGGTTATTAAACGAGTTCATGAGTTTTCAGTCCTTCAAGTTGCAGGGCTGCATCGTGTGGATGAGGGAGGGATCAGCAGGCTTCCACAGTGAGCAGCTGTGGCGTTGGGAACTGGCAAAGGTGAAGGATTTGTTTTCGTTTTGGTAGCCTGGAGACTGATGGGACTTGGTGCTGGGGAGGATGTCACGTTAGACCTCCCCTCTCAATGAGCATAGGAGCAAACATCTTTTCTTAAGTAAATTTTTTACTCTGTTCCCCAGCAAACTCAGATAACTACTGTGTTGCCTCTCATCACGCTACTCAATGCTGCATCCCACAGTGCTGATAAAAAATTGCTGGTTTTGAAGACAGGAGGAGCAGCAAAGTCCTGAGAGTGATGAGAGAGTTAATTTTTTCCTTGTCCTTCAGAATTCACCTTTCAGTGAGCTGCAGATTGTGTTTGCAGAGTGCAGTTTGACAACAGATGACATAACTGTGCCCCGTGAGCTGGAATACTAGTTTAGCATTGAATTTCTCTTGAGTTTCTCGAACTTTCTGAAGGCAGGGTAAGACTTTTACCCACACCCAGGCCACTCTGCAGGCTGCTTGGGCTTCTAGAAGTCATCTGTGTGAGACAGTGGCTGGAACTACAGGTGTGTTTCCTGAGCTGGTAGCAGTGCCGTCTCTTCAGGCTGAGAAGAGTTCCCGGAGCGGTGTGACCTTGCAAAAACAGATAACCTTGAGCATAAGTAGCCCTTGGAGTGGGCCCCGCCTGTTTTGTTTTTTTTTTTCCTTCATTTTTTCTTTTTTCCTGTTTAATACCAAACCACAAAAAAGCATTTAAGTGCCTGGAATTCCTTTATGACAGCCCAGTAAAGCTCCTTTTCTACTGTTGTCTTGAAAGACTTGTATACGTTTCCCTCACTAAAAAGTGAGACAACATAGATAACCAGATTTTAAGATTCACAGGCTCCGTTTCCTTTTCCAGCTCTTTCTTCGTCCCTTATTTGCAGGGTGAAAAATGGGACAGGTCAAGTTGAAGTATTTCAGGTGACTGTAATTATATTTTTTGACTTCTCCAGGGTTGTTTTCTTTTCTTTAACAATACCTCAAGAAGGGATTGTGTGCTGTGTCCTTTCAAAAACATCAGGTGGTCCTAATAAAAGGTGCATCCTGTTTTTAAGGATGTGATTTGCTTTAACTCCAGATGTGCTGAAATTGGAAGGGAAACTGCAAAATTCACTAATCTTTACACTAATACACAACTACTATGTGATATTACCTCTAAGTTTTCCTTTCTAGGGCTGGGGGGAATCTTTGTGGAGCCCCCACTGGAAATATGAAAGACAGCCTCTCAGAGAATTGGTCTTTGCTTTGACTTAGTTCGCAGTATAAGTTTGTGGCTTTTTTAGTGGACATTTTGCTGCTTTGATTTTTTAAAAATTATTATTTAAAATTAATTTATTCTGTTTTTAATACAGTACCCTGGAGACAGTGTGGTGACTGGCCGTGGACGGATTAATGGGAGACTGGCTTATGTTTTCAGTCAGGTTTGGTTTTGCTTGTTGGTTTTTAAATAGCACAAACTTATCCTTTGACATAAATTCACAATATTTCAGTGTAGTAATGTACCTGTGTACCTTCTACCAATAAGCATAAGATGGATGTAACATCCTGGGGGAGGAAGCAGGGCACCTTCAGATAAGAAGCAAAAAAGCATTTCTAGGAACTTCGCTGGGTGATAGCTGCAGTTGTGACGAGGGTGAGATGAGAAGAGTGAAGAGTGCAGAGGCAGTGGGATCGTTTGGGAAAAAACAAACTGTTATTACTTCGGTGTAATATCATTGCATATTGATACCCTGAGAGACTGGAGGAGTCCTCCCAAAACATTTTTGATAATGAAGTTGTGAATTAATGGGGAAGTCGCTGAGCCCCGTGTGCTTGAAGGAATTGCAAGTGTTGACTCTGTCCCTGCGGCTGGATGTGTGTGGATGAGTTCCTGCGGGTGTGTGGAGACCTGTGTCAGTGGAGGGCTTTGCGGGTCCTGAGAACCATTTCTGGGTTTCAGGCCACAGAATGGGGGCTGTTCGCTGGAGACATCAACTAGAATTGCAGTGAGCAGTATTTATGACAGAGGGCACTTTAGCAGCCTTGAATTGTTTCTCAGGTTCAAACTCTGATTAGTTGAAGGGATTGTGACAGCATATAAATAGATACTTTAATGTTAGAATATACTTTTTATATTAACATTTTTAGAGGAAACACCATGGGTAGAGATTTATCTTGGTTAGTCTTAACACTGTGTAAGAAAGGCTTTCTCTCAGATCACTGGTAACTGCTTCTCTGTTCTGGGCCACAAAGTACCCTTTGTTCAATTTGCTATCATGGCCACAATGACTATTGCTGTCTGATCTTGGAGCGAGTCGTACTCCCTGCCTTTTTTGACTTGGATATATAGTTCTTCCAAGGAAGGACACTGTTATGTGGGCCTGAACATGAGATAGGAGCCGAACACAGACCCTCCTCACAGGTGAAATTTCTCCAGACTACTTCAGTATTGACAATGTCTATAAAAGAGAAGCGTATATTTGTAGAAAGAGAGGCTGTTTCTGTGAAGGAAAAAAAAAACAACAACCCAAATGCAGCATAGTAAGTTTGTGATTTTAACATGGAATCCACTGGCAAATGCATATAAAAGATCGTTTTCCTTGTAAAGGAGGCTTGGATTGGACAGGATTGATCTGCAGGCTGCACTAAGGGAGTCAAGTTGTTTTGGACCAGCATACCAAATATGGGGTGTTGTAGGATTGTGTTATTCACTTGCAACATTTTATGACATTTTACTGAAATGATTCTTTCCCTAATCTGAATTTTTTTTTTCCCTCCAGGATTTTACAGTATTTGGAGGCAGTTTATCTGGAGCTCATGCCCAGAAGATCTGCAAGGTAATATTGCATAGGAGAAAACAAAAGATTGTGAGCGTCCTTTTTTCAGTCTGTTGTGTTAATGACTTTGGAGAATATGATTTGTGATTGACTTTAGTGGACTCTGGTGTATGCCATGGCAACCTGAAAATGCCTGCCTCCTCATGTCAATTAAGAAGTGAAAGCACAGGCGAGCAGAGAGGTACCCTTTGGAAGCTTTTCAAGTATAAGACAGCTTTTCCAAGTAATACACGCTTTGTTGGAATTAAGTTGCCTTTTGTACCGTGCTACCAAAGACAAGAGAGACTTGCAGAGCACAAGTATTTATTAACTAGCCATTGTCTACTGGAGAAATGTGAAATGACTCAGGAGAAACTTTTTCTTGTAAACAGTGCGATGTGGAAGTGTGTAATATTTATAAAAAGCAAATGTAACAAGTGAACAATCTGAAGATAAACAGTTATCAGGCACTTGTGGCTATTTATTCTGATTTGTCTGCTTGTCTCACTGGAAAAGATGGTGTTTGAATCCCAGTTGTGGGGAGCACGAGAACCTTTTCATGTGTGAGTGTTTAGTGGTATGGGCTGGTGAAGATTTCCTGGATCTTGTTGCTGTGGAATCAGAAACAAGGGTTTTGGTGCACAAGGCCTTTTCTCGTGATGGAAATAACTGCTTTTTGGCACAGGCTTCTCAGCAGTGAGGAGGTGTAAAACTAGGAAACACAAAGAATTTGGACTGGACAATAACTACTTGGCCAAGTTATTAAATACCAAGTCTTGGTATCAGGAAAGACTTGATATTGCCCTTCCACATTGGAGCTTTGCTGTGTCTCTCTCTACTGGGGAGGCATGTAATAGTACTGGAATGATGGGATCCTTTCTGCTTGTTTTTTTTGATCTCTGACTTCTAAAGAAGCAGGGAGAGTGCTGATAGCAGAACTAGAAAAAAGCAAAAACCTGTGTCCTTCCTAGTTGATACTGTTCTTGGTTGGCATCAACATCAGTGGTAGGCTCCAGAGTTTGAAGGCTCTGGATGCATCAGTTGCTTTGGGGCTCAGGGTCTGAGGCTGCAGCCTGGGCAGTGGAGAGGTCATAAAAGACTGGCTGGGTGGTGTGGTGTCTCACTTCTCTTAGTTCTTCTTAGGCCACATTCTGGGAAGCAGAAATCTGTTTTAAGAGAGACAGTCTTAGCTTCTGCCAACCTTATCGGTGGCATAAGGAATGTAAAATGTCACGGAACATGGAAGTGAAGGTGCTTTCCTGGAGATCCGCCCCATTGGTGGTAATTGTTTCCCATTTGGGATTTTTTCCTGGAGCTGCAGAGAGGTAGCAGTGTTTGGCGTCTTGCAGCAAAGATCCAAGCTGGGTAGGTCTGGGCTGGTTACTTTTGCAGAAGAGCCTTGTGGTCTTTCAGACCACATGAAATGCTTGTAATGGTTTCTGTGAAGCAGCAGAGACTTAGTGTGGGTCTTTTGGGATTAATGGGTGCCTGCTTGTGGTGGGGAACACTTTAAAGCCTACATACGTGCATCTATGATGTCATGTTTCAAGACAATGTTCCCTGTAAAAACTGGTATGGCAAAAAAATGTTTGGTCTCAAATATATGAACACATTTTCAGTAGTCTGAATGTGCATATCGATGTGTGTTTTAGGAAGAACTTCAGTGTCTGGAAAAGCCTTGAAATAAATAAATAAATAAATAATCCATATGTAAGTCCCTGGAAAGTAGCGAAATGCATCAGTGAACTTTTTTCACTAACCTGTCCCCATAGCATAACAGGGCTTCCAGTAAGAAGCAATAAATATCAACTCAGCTGATTTCTAATAAGGCATTTGCTAATGCCTTGTGTAACGTTCACATAAGTAAACGAGGGCACTCTTGGCTCACAGAGCCCCTGCTTGCAATCCACACCGACGGTTTTTAGATGTGAGATTGCATTTAAATTGTAAAGTCATTCAGTGTGTCTGCCACCACAATATTTCAACTTTTACATGGACATCCAGGCACAAAGCCTGAAGAACCCCTGTTTTATGTGGAATGACTGCAAGTAGGAACAAAGCCGCTCCAGAACAAGACAGTTATCACTGATTCATGTTTGGGCTGGAGCTTTGGTACCGCTAAGATACTATGGATTTGAATATGGTACTATGTTTCTGGGCAATGTAAAATTCAAGGCTGATGCTGCAAGCACTGTGAAAGACAGGACTGAAGTTTAAAAAATCTTAGTAAGTTAAAGATTGTCTGAAATAAGATACAATTTTATGGCAATGATTAAAAAGGGCTAATACCAGGCAGGGAAAAGCAACCTCGAAATTCAAAATGGGGAATAACTGACAATGTGTAGTTTTATAGAAGACTACTTAGAAGCAAAAGCGGATCTTAATGTTAAAGCAGATCTTGACATAATATGCTGGTGCTGTAGTGTTATGAAAACAGCAAACATTTTACTGGGATCCAATAAGCAGGAATATTTTATGTAAGGAATGTAAGGAAATAGTTCCTTCCACTTAAGCCTCTGTTGGAGTATTGCGTATGATCTTGAGGCAAGTAACCAAAATGATCAGAGGTCTAGAAAATAGGATGTAGAAAGAACTGTGACTGAATTGATGGTGCTTACTTTAGAAACGTGAAGGGAAACATGAAGACTGAAAGGAGATTTGAGGTACCTGAATGTTTACGAATGTGGAGGCAAAGCAGTAGTTAATTGCTGTCGCTGACTACTGTATATCAAGAAAGAAGTAACGTTTCTAAATTTCCAGAGGAAAGGTTTTAGTTTAGTCTTCTCAAAGAACTTCTAAGAAGGATAATCAAGCATTAGAATATACTGCTTAGGGAGATTATGCAATCAGCACTGCAATAAACTTCTAAGATCAGATTAGACATATATGAGAGAATGTTTAAGGTGCAGTTGAGACCTTTTATGAACAAAGGTGGCTGGATCCTCTTTGGTCCAAACTGCAGTGTCACTTAGCACAGGGTTTGGATAATGCAGTGCGAGTACAGAGATGCATGGCTAGTGGGGCAGATTAATATTAAAGACCATGAGAGGGATTAACTGTGTATCTTTTGACTCATTCAGACTGGAGGCTAAAACACGATACCTCAGTAAGCACTTAGTGACTGTGATAGTTAATACAAGTGAAGCAGAAGCTGAGTGCTGTGTAGGCAGTTCACATTCTGGCACGTTTGGATTTTTTTCTAGGGAGTGTGCATTTTGGAGTTAGTTGCTTTGGGGTTTTAGCTTAGCTAGGTCAATAATGAGGAGTTTGTATTCATCACTAGGTCATGGATCAAGCTGCCATGGTTGGAGCACCCGTGATTGGGCTGAATGACTCTGGAGGAGCCCGTATCCAGGAGGGAGTGGAGTCCTTGGCAGGCTATGCAGACATATTTTTGGTAAGTAGGCTGCTGGATGACCCGGAAGCTTGGCATCCACAAAGATGGACAAAGTCTTCCTTTACTTAAGTCGGTGCTTGTAAGTAAACTTTTAGGTTATCATCGTCCTATTTCAGCCAGTGTTACCTGGTGGATAAAGCAGCATATATGAGGGCTTGTGAGACCTGGACTGCCTCCTTGGTTCTCTTCTTGGCTTTGGGCAAACTACCATACCACTTAGTTCCATTTACCCATGTGTTAAACATGGGCAATGCTGGGCCTTGTAAAACACGGTGGTCCAACAAAAAGCTTTGTAGGAGCCGCGCTATATAGTGAGATCCTGTCACAAGTATGAAAGAATAGGCAATTTACCTAATTGGAAGAAAATCCCAAACAACTATTTAACTTTCTGATTTACACTGACGTATAGGTTGCCTGTGTGTGGGATGTAATTTTTCTCGAGTGTTTGAGACAGGTGGGCATGCTGTAGTTCAGAGAGTGTTTCGTGAGGTGACTGATGGTTGTGATCCACCACCAGCTGTCCCCGCGTCTCTGAAATACAGACATGTTAGGAATTTCACACAGCAGATTTGTTTTCAATAGGGCTGATAAAAGGTGAAAGAAAGAATTCCACTGCAGAAAGAGGGACTTAAACTAACTCAGACACTATGCACTTGAAGAAAACTTGAGAAACTCAGATCAGAAGGACCAAGTGCCTGTTTTGTCAAGGTGGGGGGAAAAAATGGGGGTTTTGGGTTTTTTTTTTTTGGGTGGGAGGTGAGAAAAAAAAGATGCAAGTCAGATGTTTCTGTTCAAAGAATAGTATGCAGTACAAATGTTACCATTTGGGGATGTCCAGTACTTGACTGAACTGGTGAAAGGTTCACGTTTCTACAGTATTTTTGTGGGTAATGCAAGAACTGTTTCTTCTAGATGTGCTACTGATTGTTTTATTTCACAGGAATGACGTTATTTTATATGCCTAACGAAACACATTGCTTTAAAGTAAGCGCACAGAACATAAACGTGATTGTGCTTTCAGTAGGAATGTGAGCATGTGGGATAACAAGTTAGTTAGAGCTAACAGTCTTTTGGATTAGCGCAATCTGGGATGATACATTGAAGTTACAGAAATTGGTTGTAATCCAGTTGAGCAATGAGCAATGTAAACATTTTTTTTGGACACCATGCCATCCATGTTGGTGGACAGCAGTAATTCACCCTTGTGTAAAACTCAAGCTGATGCAGGAATCTGATTTTAAAAGAATCTTTGACACAATTTGTTAGTAAAGCTTACTGCTGCCTCTGAGCAATAAACGTACCTGTATGTTCAAGTTTCAGCTACGTACACTTCCCGGCACTCCAGGCTCAGTGAAGTTTTTGCCCCTGCAGCATCTGTTGAGGTCATGCATTCCCGCTTCCTTTGCCATCATTGCGTGGTATATGAAACCAAATGCATGGGAACAGAAAGAAGCAAAACGGAAGCAACAAAATTATTTTGGTTCTATTTGCTTCAAGACATTCTCACCAGATACTTATTTATCTCCCAGTAAATAAAATAAGCTGTCCTCTCCTGTTTGTGATTGCCTGCACAGATTCTGCAAGAATTCAGACTGAAAGATGCACTTTTTTTTGGTAAAACGAGACGTCTTTTCTATTGCAGAGAAATGTTCTGTGTTCTGGGGTAGTTCCACAGATCTCCCTCATTATGGGTCCTTGTGCTGGTGGAGCTGTGTATTCGCCTGCTTTGACCGATTTCACATTCATGGTGAAGGTGAGGGTGCAAACTGACCCTGCATGAAGGATGTTTTTTTCAGGTGGATTAAACTGATTTTATCATGAAAAATCAAGAAAAACTTCCCCAGTAACTTGTGGATAATTGTATTTTTGATGCAATTGCATTTTTGAGGGATTTTTAATTTAATACGTTAAGGAATTTTAAGAAATTTTCCCCTATGTTCTACTGTATTCTTATTTTGGGGAAAGTGTCTAGAGGCTGTGACTTCCCCTTAGGAGCTTTTGCAGCTTGGTTGTAGCATTTACTGTGTGGTTTTGCTTTTTTCCCTCCCCCAGGATACATCCTATCTATTCATCACTGGCCCGGACGTAGTTAAGTCTGTTACCAATGAAGATGTCACCCAAGAGCAGCTCGGGGGTGCAAAGACACACACTACTGTATCCGGTGAGAGCTGGGTAGTTCACTTAACATACTAATTGTTCTTTAAAGTAAATGACATAGTTGTTCTGGCTAAACAGCTGATTGTCTAATGCAGTTTTGTACTCAAGCGTCACTTCAGTCGAAGTGATAAAACTACTTAAGCAGATGATTTTACCCTGTGTAGGGGCTCTCTTGCCGGTCCTTTTTAGTAATGGAAAACAAAATAGGGGAAATGGGAGTGTGGCAGAGTTCTGGGATTTGGAAGAGAAAGTAGCAAATCCACAAAAGGTTCTAGAAGTGGGAAGATTGACAGAGGGCAGGGCTTAGCAAAGCAGGCTTGGGGTGGTGTGGGTTTTTTTGTTTGTTGTCCAGACATTTACGTGGGTTGAAATATTCGTTAACAACCCCTTGTTTGCTTACTAACATGATTGACTGAACTTCTTAACTATAAACCGAGTGACAATGTGAGATGAAGCGCTGTTGTGGGTTCCCCCCCACACCCCATCTGGGAAAACTTGGTGACTCATGAATCTTCTTGAGGCTTGAAATGACTGTGGGATCTCAAATGGTATGTGAACGGAACTGGTGACGAACCAAAACCACAACTAGAGACACTGCTCAGCACCAGCCTTTATAAAAGAACTTGTAGTCCAAAGCTTGAGTGGGGCACAGTAACCTCGATTGAATTGCAGAAGATTGGGATCCAGCTCTAGGTCTGTGATAGCTGATAAACCCCTTTATGTTATTTTAAATATGAGATCAATAATCCAGACCTGTTAAGGAGGAAGTCTGATACAGCCATACATTTTCTAGATGTTTTTAGCTGGTCAGATTTGGTGGCTTAAAACTCCTGATGGTTAATAGCTCAGGTTTAAAAACTCTTGCTGTTACTTCTCTGTATCTTTATGGGTACGTACTTGAAAATGAAAAGTTGCAAAATTAAAATAATTTCAATAACTGCTTAACTGTTTCTTTCCAGGAGTTGCACACAGAGCCTTTGAGAATGATATAGATGCTTTACTTAACCTCCGAGAGTTCTTTAATTATTTACCTCTTAGCAACCGTGATCCAGCACCAGTCTGTGAATGCCATGATCCCAGGTAAGAGGAGACTGGCTGTGATCTGTGGTCTCTGACCACCAAATTTCGTGGCTTCTCTGACTCAAGGAGCATGAGAGAGAAGTGTTTTGTGCCTGGGATCTTGGCTGGTAATTCTGCATTGTGGTTTGTAAATATGCAGAGTGTTTCAACATGCATGTGTACATACATACATACGTGCTCACTGTTAGATCTCAGGTTTTTTATTTTCTGAAAGAAAAGTTACGCAGGCTGTGTAGAGAATATGGGGAGAAGTAATCTCTGTACAGATGGGCTGTTGCAGTCTCTTGAGACAAGTGAGGCAGAATAGCACAGTGAACATGAGTGGGGAGAACTTGCCCTTCTTTGTCAGTTACGTCTCTGTTGGGTAAGTTCTGTGTGCTAAGGGTAGAGGTGGGGCAGCACCAAGGAAGCCAAGGAGGCAGAAAGCTGCATGGCTTGGCACTTGTCTCTCAGGCGCGCCGTGTAGCTGGCAGCATGACAAGGGAAGGGCTCACTCACCTCAGGAGGGGAAAACCAGCAACTGTCTGGACTTTGATCAGAGAATTTTTCCAAGAGCTTCGAGGGACAGCCAGAGTGCCAGCACGGGACGGTTTGAGTAGACAGCCGTGCTAGTAGTGTTAAAGACAGAGAATGTCAAGGGAGTGGAAGCATTTTGACCTGAGATCCTGCTGCAGCCCCAGCTCAGCCCTTTCTGTAGGGGTTGTCGCCCTCTCCTGTATGGGAGCAGCCTGAATGTGTTCCTTTCGGTTCTGTAGATGTGCGTGATGTGTGTCTCATGGTTCTTACACACATGAAGATTTTACCATGGGGAGGTTATCTCTTCACGCTTCACTGTGCTTTGCAATGTCTTTGAAACAATTTGTGTGAGGAGGTTTATTTGGATGGATTTCACAAATCACTGCTCTGGTACCTGAAATACATTGTTTACGATTAGAGAAATAAATTTGCTAGCTGCTTTTAGAGAATGGTCAGACAGGTCAGTTAGTTGCTGGTCCTAAATCTTTCCAAGATGTTGGTCTTTAGGAGTTTATTAAATAAACTGGAAGACTTCTGGTTTGATAGTGATAAACCAAAGCAAAGCTCTTGCATTATTTGCTAAATTTTCTGGATTATCTTTGAAGTTACCATGTTCTTTCTAAGCATTCAAAAATTGTACTGGGATAATCACCCTCTATAGACTTGATAGGGGTGTTTTAATGTCATTATAGAGGCAACATTTTTTTTTTAATCAATGTATTTTATCATAGCTTATTTTCTTGTGAGAAGCTGTCAGTTACGTTGTAGCTACTTTATATAAGAAATTAGTTCTTTATCTTTTTAAGGGAGATAATCTTTTACGTGGCACCAGATACATTATTAGAGGATCGCGGTATAATAAATGCACTAATTGTACTAATAACTTCAATTTAGTAGTCTTTATACACGTGAAGACTGATTATTTGTTAAATTTGCCTGTTTTTATAGCAGTGTCTCCAGTATTCCTCCCATTTGTGGTCTTAACGCTTACATTGGTATTATTTCACCTGGACATATTGACACCTAATACTCCTTTTGCTTTGGATTGATGTGGTTGATCCTTACCGCTGCTCCAGTCAAAGCCCATTCCTCTAATTTTGTTCTTACTCATTTTCACACCACCAAAATTTGCCACGAATAATGCAAATTAAATAGAATATACTTTTGTATTCACTGTTAAGTCCAGAATTTGGTGGGGTGGTTTTGTTTTGTTTGTTTTCTCTGGGTAGGTGGGTTCTTTGTGGTGTTGAAAAATGTCAGTCTTGGTTGCTGAAACTTCTGTCGGTTTGAGTTTTGTGTCAGTGACCTGCGTTCTGGAGTTAGAAGGTTCCTTATAGTTCCAAGTTGTCTGATGGTGACTATGTCCCCTGCCTTTGACGGGCGTCTCGTTCATTGCATTTGGTATAGTGTATGGTGTGATTTCACCTTTGTGTTTACCTTTATAGTCTTTGCCTATAAACAAATTCTGTTTCCTCGAAAGCCTTAAGTGTTTGTACAAGTTCCTGGAGGAGGTTGTTATCAATTGTTGGTAACAGACTACAGTTTCACTTCTGTATTGAACAAAAACCAGCATCGATCTGGGTGAGAGTGTCTCAAACTGTGGCAAGCTTCAGATGTCACTGCTTTGATGATGAGCAGCAGTTCCTTCCTGAAAAGTGGGATCTGTAAGAAACACAGTTCTCAGCCTCTTAAGTCCAGTGACTTGACTGGCAAGCTCCGGTGTCCTTTATCTGTGATGATTTGAAGGAGATTTTCCAACCTGTGGTATCCTGTGTAATGTCTTCGTTTGGATGATGGTTATTTATTTTAATGCTGTTGTAATTTCCCTCAGTACTGTACAGCACAGAATTTATGCAAGCAGTAATTTCGTTTTTCCACTTCCCCTGTCCTTTGGAGTACCACAGGCAATGGCCAGAACTTAATAGCACATTCACATTTACTTTATGGACAAGAAAAAGTTTTAGAATCTTCTGTAGCTTGGGGTTTTAGTATACTAAAACTGGTTGCTTTTATCAGATTAAGGTTTCATTTTATCATTTTATGAAAATATTTACATGCGATACTCTTAATCACGTGGAAAAAATACTTGGAGGTGTTGCTGTTAGTTTTATTCTATTAATAGATGTATCTCTTACCCTCTCGGCAGGGAGTTGTGCCTCTCTGGTCCTGTGTATGTGAGGGAGCACAGAGACAGCTGTGGGGCTTGCATTATTAGTTTTTGTCTTGATTTTGACGAACTGCAGATCACTTTTGGTTTTAAATTGGGTGTCTAGAACCTTGTGCTGTCTTGTTTTAAGTGCACTAAATCACGGCATTGTTAAAATAGTAATTCAGTAACAACTCCACAGAAACACCATTCATAACAAATACAGATCATTTTTTTTATGGAATAGCACAATTGTAAACTCACTGAATTCTTCTCAGTGTTGACTGCCAAAAATTGACACACACACACACACACACGGGGACTGAATTAATCCAAAGGCCCAGTGCATGGCTAACACTCGTAGGTCCTTAATGAAACTAATATGATTAAAGACGGAGGTAACTGGTAGTGTCAGCTGCTAACAGGGAGGCAGCATTTCTGTTAAAAGTAAAGCGCCACACGAATGCGTCACTGTTAAGCAGAGTAACAATAAAGACGCTTCAAACACAGCCGTTAAACTGAAGGAGCGAGAGAGATCTGCTTCCCCACCCATGAGTCTCTGCTTGTTGGGTGACAGGGGAACTAACTATGGAGAGTTTTCCTATGGCCAAGTGTGTTCAAATTCACAGATGCAGAACGTGGGCAAGGAAGGGATCAGAGCTGTAAATGTGCAGCTCCTCAGCTTTGTCTGCACGGTCCATCAGGTATGTGACAGGAAACTTTGCTGTTGGGAGAAACTGTGTTGCCCGTCCAGCTGTGAGGACTGGAGCCGCCGGCCAAGCAGGCTCTTTGCTTTTGCTGCCTTGATGCTTGTTCTACCCAGTCCTTCAGCCACGGCTGAGCTGTGCCCCCGTGGCCTCAGCACCCTGCGCAGCATGCTCTCTCACCTCCCCCACTATCCCCTGTGCCTGATGTTGGGCTCTTTCAGTCAAAGAGGAGAAAATGTATTTCCAGGAGATGGTTTCCTAAGCACAGGTGCCTGTAGAGGAGGTGTCTCCTTCAGGACAAGATCAGTTGGGCTTTAGTCTTCCTGCTGCGCAGGGCTCAGTGCCTGAGGCACAACTGGCTGAGACGAAAAGGACTGTTCCTTCTCCCTGTATTTGAGAAGCATTTCCATGAAGTGTCTGAGAGGTGCAACTCTTTTTTTTTTGGTCTTGGTGTTCATCTGATCAGTAACTATTGTTCATACTTATTTTCTGCAGTGACCGTTTGGTTCCTGAGCTGGACACAGTTGTCCCAACTGAATCTACTAAAGCCTACGATATGCTGGACATCATACACTCTGTAAGTCTGCTAGTGTGAGCGTTGTTGCAATTAATGTGGATATATTATATTCTGTGTCTAAGTAATTGAAAGAAACCAATAGAATGGCACCAAAGGTAAGTTTTTTTCAGTCTTCACAAGTTACTGTTTTTACCTGTGTAGTAGCTGTGAATGAAGGGGCCACAAAAACTGCAGAAAAAAAGATTTTAGCAGATGAAAGGAATTCTAAGATTTGTTTTCAGGATGCATCTTCATATACTGCATGTGTAACTACAGCTGGAAGATGCTGTCTGTCAGTTTTCTCACTGGGGTTGAAATCCTCTCCTGCCTTGAGTTCTCTCACTTGCCCCCCGACCCACACCTTGTTATTACTGTCTTCAATTTGGTCACTTTTTTATAAGAGGTAATAAACTACATAGGCTGCATCCAAAGGTTTACCCTTCTCTGTTTATTCTAAGAGACAATAACATACACAGACAGTACAGGAGGTTTTTGTTTGGTTTTTTTTTTTTTTTTTTAATCACAAGTCAAGGACTCAGAAGCTTGGAAAGTCCGATGTTAGAAGTTTCATTGAGGCAGATCTCCTGGCAGGGCAGCAGGGAAGGAAACATCTTACTATTTAAAAAAAAAAGAACCTGATAGCCAGTATTGCAATTTATAAATGATGGAGGTTTTATTAAAGCAGCCTAGGCAATGCTGGTAATCCTCTTGCCTAACATTGAGTGCTTCACTTTTCCAGTTTTAACAACTGAATACATTATAAATGCTTGGGCAGAGAACATGGCTGTAAAAGAAGTTTTATCACATGAAACTGCTACAGCCCCCTGTAGAGCAGCCTGAGAGTCTGAATTTTGAGTATTAAAATTTCCAGCTGCTGCTTCTATCACAGGGATGTGGAATGGCAGACGACCTGGGGTTCTTAGGTGGATGCCGAAGCCAGGAGTAACTCCATTTCACAGCGGGCAGCACATGTGTGGGGGGAGTTCAGCCGTGTTTGTAGGACCTTTACAAACTTCTCCCTTCTGCTGTTATATTTGACTGTCTATCCCCACACGCTCATTCAGCTAACACGTTGCGCTTTGCAGCTGGCTGCATTTAGACTAACTTTAGTGGAGAAAGCAAGCTCAGGCTGTTTTCATTCTCTGGATTCTTCCATTCTGAATTTCAGCACTACCTGTTCTAAAAGCTGGCATTTTAAAAAAAATCTGAACTAGGAAAAAACTCCTGAAGTCTCACAGACTTAGAGAAGCATGAAGGAAGGAAATAAAACTACTTTAATAATAAATTTTTCACAATTTCTCATTGTGACACAGTCCCAGAAATGGCTGGCAAATTGCAGTCTGTATAGGCTAAGTTCTCATAAAGGGCTGAAAACACGGAATTCTAGTAGGAAACACTAGGCAGCCATGTATAGGTGTCGCTACTGCTCCATGTGTAATTATGATCTCTTTTGAACATGTGAATTTTGATACCGCTTTATACACCAGCGGATGTCACTTTGCAGAACACATGCTGGAACTTCAACCCCAGGGAGAAGTGCAGCTACCGAGGAGTTGTGGTTCCAGACAGACATGTTTGACATAGTGCGTGCATTCCTCTGCTGCAGATAAAAGTTTCTCCGTTCTCTACTGTGTGCACTGCTGGTGGCCGGGGGAGATGGACACAGCAGAGCCAGCTCTCCTGGCCTCGGTTAATGAAGTGCTCTGAACGTGCAAAGAGAAAGAGTATTTATTAAACGTGTCTTGGAGAGTTTCTGAGCTCTGTGGAGTACTATTTGCTTTTTATCACTGGAAATTGTTCTTTAAAAATGTAGTCTGCCAATAATTAAGTTGCGAGAAGGGAGTTCTTAACATCTGATTTGAAGTTTTAATGTTACAAGCTAGGAAAAAAGGCTCACTATGGAGGAATAAATATGTCATAAAGATGTTCTCTGATAGATTGCCTAAGTGGCAGTTTTGATAATAAGTGCAGCACTAGTTAATACCTGGCATGAAGGCTGCAAAGAAGATGGAATGGTCTCTTTCCTGGTTTTTTTTTTTTGTGGTTTTTTTTTTTGTTTAAATTGCGAAATGTTTTAAAAGTTCTGATACTAACACAACTGATGGTGTGTTTGCCTGTGTATATAAATACACATATGTATGTCTGTCCTCATATGGGCTCTGCCCAACTCTCACCCTTGCAGATTGCTGATGAGAGGGAATTCTTCGAGATCATGCCTTCCTATGCCAGAAACATTGTTGTTGGATTTGCCAGGATGAATGGCCGAACTGTCGGGATAGTGGGCAACCAACCCAAAGTAGCATCAGGTTAGAGTTGGCTGTACGAGTCCAGTGTGAAACTTTTCAACACTGTCTCCTCTCTGTTACATCTGGTTTTTGCATGCTGTGTAAGGCTGTGAGGCTGTTTTTGTTTTGCACGGTCCCTCCGCTCATTTGCGCTGGTTTTTCTACTGCTTCCTTTGTCTTGAATCTCATTGTAATGCAGCTGAGTTGTGAAACTGAAAAACAGTTTGTTTCTTTAGTGGATCAGCAAGGTGGTCTTGCTCGCAGGGAGATCAATGACCACTGTATCCAGCACAAGCAGAGCGGTAGGCGCACGTGAGTGGGGTGGGTGGAAGACCACCACTTAGTTGGCAGCAGCCTGTGATTAACTGGATTAAGCATAATACAGGAACTGCAGACTTACTTCCACAGCATTCAAATGCCTAAAACTCTTCCGTAAGGTGAGGTTTTTGTCAGTTTGCTATAGCTAGAGCAGTGCAGAGCTTCCAGACATACACAAGTGGGGCTCTTGAACTCAGAGCATTTGGGTGTGGAGGTACAACATGTAGCTACAGCCAAGATCACCTTTTTGAACTGTCGAGGGATTTTGCTTTCTCTCCTTACCTAGGTAATTTCTGAAGTGACTTTCACTGATCAGAACTTTCTGGTTTGCTCCTTGTTTTTAGTATTTGTGCCTTTTTGTTTGGGAAAAACAGATGACCCAGTATGATGTTTTATTCTTTTGTAATCTTTACAAGATATGGCTATCAAGCTATTAGCAGGCTTTAATATTACTTTAGTCTTCTAATATTCTTAATTTTAACATTCCACAGATGCTTTTATACAAAATGCGTTTCAGTTTAATATAATAACACAATTCTAAATGGCACTAAACCAGAAGAGAAATACTTTGCAGCATGTTTACCAGAAATGCTTATATTTCTGATAGTGGGCCATTTAATGGATTTTTTTTGAGGTTTTTTGGTTTTTAATGGAGAACTCGATATTTTTCAGATCAGTCATATTGAAAGGCTATAAATGAAGAGAAAATTACAGAAAAATATATTAAATTACAAGAATATATTTAAACTTGTGGGGATAGAAAGTCTCTACAAACAGCGCTCAGAAAAACGAGTGCCTGTTGAATGTAGCTTGTACTCTAATCTTGGTTCTAAACCAGCAAAACTTCATGGCACATTACTCCATATTACTGGCAGATAAGTGCTTGTTTTGTTTTAAGAAGACAATACAGCCAAAATGGAGTGTGATTTTGAGTTGCCTTGAATTACTGCCATTAGCAGACCACAAAAATTGTAAACACTTTGTTTTCTTAATTTTAGGGTGCTTAGACATAAATTCTTCCGTGAAAGGAGCCCGCTTTGTTCGTTTCTGTGATGCTTTCAACATACCACTGATTACTTTTGTGGACGTTCCTGGGTTTTTGCCAGGTATGCCTTGCCATTACTTTTCAGCTCCTTGCAGGGTGGCGTTGGTGTTAAAGACCCATCTTAAAAATCTGTGAGAAGACCTTTACTGTAGTAGATTTTAAACAAGCCAGATTTTTAAATCCTGCTTTTTTGGGACAGAAACTCTGAGTGGTCATCACAAAAGGATATTGAAATATGCAAGAAACTGCAGGAAAAAGAAATAAGTGCCTCACTGTGCCACCAATAATGCTATTAGTGTGTTGTGAGGTCACAGAACTTCACTGGGCTTGCTTGAGGAGAGGGCCAAAGCAGCAGCAGTTGAGGGCACGGTGAAGATGTGTTCTAGCCAGACCTGCTCGGCCCCAGAGTTACTGAACCAACAGGCCTGCATTGCTATCCAGGCTTCGCTGCAGCAACAGAAACTGTCTGACCTTAATTAACTGCTGTACTTAATGCCCAAATGTGTAAATGAGGAAGCTATAGGGGGGAAAAAAGAATGTCTTTGGTTGCCATTGATTCAGTTATACACACCCCTGCTCTCTGCATCTTTGAAAGTCTAGGTTCTGCCATGCTCCAAGGCATTTTTCAGATAAAGATGTCCATGATTTAGAAGCTTTAGGTAAATCGGTAAGGAAAGGCCCGAGATTAGACATTTTCACAGCACAGGCCATTGTAAGCAGTCAACGTTAAAATGACCTATTAGAAAACAGATTGTGAGAGGAATAGAAATGTTACACCAATAAACATCCTGAGTCTTTCATACAGTTGAATATAAGGTTATATATATGGTTGTATATATAAGGTTCATAAAACAATATACTGTTGTATCAACCAAGGTTTCCCTCGAGGCCTGTACAGCTGTCAAAGCATTAAAACGTCACTGTCACCATTCCCATTCTTACTTCAATACAATGTAATCGTGTTTTAACAGAACCTTCCTCTTCCCTCTTGCCCTCTCTCCTTTCTCTCCTGCTGTAGGATGCACCCTCCTTGCCTGATGGGGCTCAGGCCACTCCAGCGGCCACTGTAGGAATCTAGATATGGACAGTTGCTCAGAATCCAAGAACAAAGCTACTTCCATGTGGCCAATTAAAAGTAGTCACAGTAATGCACAACAGAATGTTGGTTTGCAAGTAGGTGAATGGAAGATAAGTAAAAGCAGAGAAATCTAGGGAGACCTGAGGCTCGAGAGTGATCCTGAACTGTTGTATTTTAAGGAGTTTTGGCAAGATCAGTACATGAACATTAGAAATTTCAGCTTGAGTAACTTGAGGGTGGCGATCGCTACAACTCCTGTGCAGTGCAGAAAAAGAAAGAATCTGTCACATGGGCCCGCACAGATGTACCAAACATCTCACAGTGTTAGTGACCCAAACGCATCTTTAGCATGGGTTTGGGACTGAATCTATGGCTAGAAAAGAGTTTGTGTTAATTGGCCGTGGGTGACAGTGTGAATAGTTCAAATAATACTTGAATGATCTGATCTTACGCTTGAAACATTTCAAGTGCTTGGCTACCTTGTTCTAAGTGTGCATTGAAACTGAGGCTGTGACTAGATGACGGGGTCTGTGTGCTCCCCAGCTCGGGGTCTCGGTTGAGCGTCCCAGCTGTGTTCAGACTGCTTCTGGGATAAGACAACACAGCTGTTCTGATTTCTGCTGCTGGAAAGGTTCTGTGGCCTTGACAAGTCCCACTGGCTGGAGGGAAATACATAAGCGAAAAGTGAAACGGCAGCTGAGAAGAGACATTTGTAAGTAAAGGTATAAATTACTAGACACTCAGATTATGCTTGGGGAGAAGCATTAAAGTTGAGCCACCAAACAAGACTACCAAATAAACCTCACAAAAGAATTTTTACTTCAAATCTTACATTAAAAAAAATGAAGTCATCCATTAAAAAGATCCCAAAGTACTCTAAGAGGTTATCTCAGGTGCTGAAAGCAAAAGTCAGTAGGTGGATAAACTTCTAGAAAACAACTGTAGAGTTCTGCCCAGTGGTCTGATGGTCAGAAATCCTAGAAATAAAGTTGCTGCTGCTGCGTGAAGCCAGCTAGGCCTGTGGGTGGGGTGGAACGGTGCTGAACGCCCTGTGACAGGGACGGCTTATGTTCCTGTTCGCTGCTATGAGCATGCTCCAAAAGCACCTGCTGTGAGAACTCCTGTAGAGGAATTCATGCTCGGTCTTTTAAGGTCCATCATCTTGGACTTGCTTGAAGGAAGGCTAGGACAGGTCTGTGGTGTAGCAGCTAAGCTGCTTTTCCATATGGTCTGGAAAAAAAGGTGTTTGGAAGAGCGGGTTTCTGGGGAAGTGAATCTAGGTTGTGTTTTTCACTGCAAGTCAGATCTGGAGTCTTGAAAACGATGTAACTGTTTTGTTCCTAGGAAGGTACCATCTGGTGAGTGTTCTGGTTGTGTGACCTTAAATGCAAACATCGGCTGCTTTTGGTGAGAGGTTTTTCACAGAGTGGCTCGGTGTTGTATGGAGGACATTGCCTGGTATTACCCTCTCCTGGACGTTAACATAGCGCTGGTGGTGGTGAAGTTTGCTGCCGGTAACGGATGATGACAATTGCTGAAGTGGTTTTGTGAATTCCCTGGAGTGAAAAAAAAATCTGTCATTTGTAGGTACAGCTCAGGAGTATGGTGGAATCATACGTCATGGTGCAAAGCTACTGTTTGCCTTTGCAGAAGCAACTGTGCCTAAAATTACTGTCATCACCAGAAAGGTAAGCTGGCACGATTCCATGGTGTTCTTTTAGAGTTCCTGTCTTCAGTAGTAGCAATTTTAGTTATGCAAAGCTTTGTCCATCTGTCCCACTTGTGCTTTCTGTCGTTGTCACGTCTCCATTTGTCCCATCTGGTAACACCTCGTCGTCAGGTTACAAGAGGCCGTGTCTTCTATTCTCAGACTATTACCTCAGTTCCTTCATTCCTTTTGTCTCTGCGCTCCTCTGAAATCGCATGTTTCTGCTCTCTGCTTTCTCCTTGGAATGCCTTCAGTCAAGTATTTGTCCTCTGTCCCCCAGCGTGTCTTGCTGAGGTCCATGCCATCTGTTTGCACACATCAGAGCTTCCGTCTCAATTCTTGCCACTTCAGTCTCCTTTTCCCGAACCAGTGCTGACTGTATTGTTCTGCTGCTGCGTCTGCAGGCTTAACGCTCACGTGGTTTCTCTTCTTCCATATGCTTTTGCTATAGTCTACTTTTTTTCCTTGCTAGTTTGCCCCTCTTGCTTGTTTTTCTGATAAGTTTTCAACTTATCACAGCAAAAAGAAAACTTTCCTTCTTCCCAACCCTATACTTCTGAGTATTGCCATCCTTTGGTGCCCAGGGCTTTCAGCCTTGCTTAGTTTTCAGTAATGCCTTGAAACGGACTGTGCTGCAGCTGGCTCTGCAGTGTCTGTTCATCACGGCTGTCTGGACCACTTCCAGTACCAGAGTGGAGCACTGCAGCGGCCAAGTGCTGCATTCCCTGGCCAGGGAAGCCCAGAAGCATGCTGGCTGGTTTGTTTGCGTGCATGTGCAGGGCGCAGGTTGAGGCCTCTGCTGTTCGAGCTACGCACTCATTCCTCTCCAACTGCCATCAACAAGGGTCTTGGTTACCAACAGCCCCCGTCCTTGCTCTTCTGTGCTTCTAGCTGAAGAGACACCTAGTCTTGGGAGATTGTTGTAGCAGAGTGGAGACACTCGTGGTCTCTTTCAGGTACAATTTAGCCCCACTCACATGTCTTTGGAATAGTAAAAGCTGCGAGAGGAATGTAGGCTCTTGGTGCTGCGAGGGCACTTCACAGTAATTAATCCCTTGGGTTTTGTTCCAGGCCTACGGGGGAGCCTACGATGTGATGAGTTCAAAGCATTTAAGAGGAGATGCAAATTATGCCTGGCCTACTGCGGAGGTGGCAGTGATGGGAGCAAAGGTAAATGCAGGCTGACTCAGGCTGGTGCGCAGCAGCCATCAGTGCCGTCGCAGTGCCACGGAGGTGGCCTGGCACCATAAAGACAACTGGCATTTTCTGTGAAGCAGCGTACTGGCGCGCCCGTCTGTACGCAGTGGTGGGGGCAGGGGCTGGTGGGGCAGACTGCTTTCCTGTGTACCACCTGAGTGACTGTCACTGACCTGTAGGCTTGGTCTTCGCAGGGTGCCGTCCAGATCATTTTCAGAGGCAAAGAGGCAGATGCAGAGGCCGAGTATGTGGATAAGTTTGCAAACCCTTTTCCTGCCGCCATGAGAGGTACAGTTAATCTCACACACTGGGTCCCCTGTGCCATTGCACATAGATACGTTTGTAGCTATTGAGTAAACTTCTTCCGAACAAGTAAGTTATTTAGGCGAGACATTTGTACCAGAATCAGAAAGGCAATGCTTAACCATAGCTTGTGCATGTGACAGAAAAACACATCTAGACACAAACCACATCTTCGGCTGGAAGGAGACTGGTGAAAGGCAGGGTCTGCGCTGAAAAGGCCATTTTTAATTTTGTACATACTGGAAAGCATCTCAAAACTCGACCTTTCCCTTAAAAGTACAGGTGCTTTGACAATCTATTTGACAGTCCAGGATGCAGCCCAGTGGCCATTAGAGAGGGACAGAGGCTAGTTCAGTTCAGTGATGTTACCCAGGGCTCTTCTGAGTAAATTTCCCCACTGTTTTTACTTCTGAATTTTACTTCTAGCTTTGAAGCATTGGCTGCGCTCTATAAGGCAGTTCTGTAGACTCTGGGGTCGGCTCTCTCCATTCCCAGTTATGCTGGCTTACTCTGTTGATTGGTTTTGTACTTCATTTAAGTCCTGTTAATAGTGCCACAGAGCCAGGAAGATGTAGCCAAGCTGTTTTCCACCACAGCCACTCGGTACAGTATTGCCCCCTCTGTCTGTTACCGCTGTTTGAGCCGGGGTAGAGACTCCTGCACGTGCAAAGTCAAGGGATGTCACGGCTGAACCTTTAAATCAGAGTAATAGTAGTAGATGGAGGGAGGTGGTATGTCAAAAACTTTGCAGTAACAGGTGTGGTACGCGGTGAGTAAAGCTCCTCCTGAAGAGTTTTTGGCTTGCTAACTTTTGCACAAATTGAAAAAGCAGATGTTTCTAATTAAAAAACTATTGACACAGCAATATTTTCTTTTCAAGGTATTTTAAATTTTCTTAAGTTAATTTGTAATTTGTGAACTGTTTATGCCAAGTAGTGTTTTGATTTGCTAATTTACGTTACAACCTAGACGTAGAAGGCTGAGAGGCAAACTCTTCATGGCTTCTCAGGGTTGGTTTTTTTTTTTGTTTTTTACAGGGTTTGTCGATGATATCATCCAACCTTCGACCACCCGCCTGCGCATCTGCCATGACCTGGATGTGCTGGCCAGTAAAACACAGAGCAGTCCCTGGAAGAAACATGCTAATATCCCGCTGTGAGTGTGCGGAGGGGCTTGGCCATGCTGGAGGACGTGGCACAAATACACTCTGTTTTAAGTGCAGGCCTACTCTGCAATGGGAATATTTCTTTTCATTTTGCTAGTGACCATCAATAAATTCTAGTACATATCTCATTTAATTTGGGGTCTTACCGGTTTATCTCTTTAAGCCCTTTTTGGTGGGTTAATAATCAACACAGTGTGCAGTGGCTGCTGCGGGTGAGCTGTTAGCAATGACACAAGGTCACGTGCTCCTTCATTCCACCAGCCCCAGAGGTGTTCACAGGCAGAGCTGCTGTGACCTCTCACTGCTGAGAAGCCAGACCCCTGGGGGTTCGGGCCCAGCCTGGGGCCCACCTTTGGCGTCTGACTCCACTTCCTGCACCACAGACTTACAAAGGGAAAAATCCCGAGCTTGGATTTCAGGGCACGGGGATCCAGGCTTTGCTGATCCCAGACTAACCTGCTCCGCTACTGTCCCGAGCTGCACCTCCTATGTGCTGGCTGCAGCAGCGCTGGGTCTCGGGCTGGGATCGGTGACCTCCAGGCTGCACGCACAGGCGTCCAGAGAAGATGGAGCCAGCCTTCTCTCGAAGGACGGGAGACAATGTACCCAAACTGGAACAAGGGCAGTTCTGGGGGGATATGAAAATCCTCCCTGAGCATGGGGGGCTCTTCTCCCTCAACAGAGGGTTGAGATCGAGACCTCCAGAGGCCCCTTCTAGCCTCGTTTTTTCTGTGATTTATTTGCCAGACTCACAGGGAACGATGGCAGTAGATGTTGCTGATCAGCCCTAGGCCCCGAGCTCGCTCCACACATTAGAAGCTGCATTTTAACTACAGCCCCAGAAGGCAGCGAGTGGCGGCCGCTGTCGTGTTTAGCACTACTGCGAACAGCTGCCAAGCACGTCAAGTCCCGTAATGACTCGTCTGCTGTAAGTAACCTCAGCCATTAATGGTACTGTATTATGAGCTGGAGAACTACTGTACCTGCGCGCTGCAGCTGCTTCTGTTTGCTCCCCAAGCACGTGCCCAAAGGGGAAGGAAGGCGAGACAGCAGCTTCCCAGGCAGCATCTCCTCCCAGGCCTGTGCGGCCAGTGCAGCCATGGAGCCTGGACCTGGGGGGGAAGGAGAGGCAACAACTAGAAGTCATCTGAAAACACGATCCAGAAGGAGCGTTTTGAGTACGAGTCCCAGCTCCATGGGTTTTTGTAATGGCTAAAGGCAACGCATACAGGTGACAGATGCACTGTCCTGGCTGCAGACACATTTAAGGTCTGTAGGAATGCACTGGGCTGCACTTCAGCAGAAACACGTGCTCTGCGCCGGTGCCCGTACCTACTGCCTCAGGGAACCGGAGCTGGCTGCAGCCACAGGGGGAGGTAAATGGAAATGTCACTGCGTTGGGGGTTGTTGCCATGAAGTGAGTTCTTAAGTTGTGAGAAAAGGTGTAGTCAGTTTGTAAGTTTGCAAGGACCGAGAGGATTTTTCAAAGGTAATTCGTGTCTGAGAGAGCAGCTGGTGGCTGTCCCAGGTTCAAAGGCAAAAGCCGTAGTAAGCAATATGCACGTGGTTTCTTCAGCCTGCCTGGTCAGGAGGAGACACCAAATGAGAAACCCAGTTGTCATTGTCACAAAGAAAAAAGTACAACCTTTCTTAATTGTTTCCTAACCTCATTAGTTCTATAGATGTCATCCTCTCTTCTGTCCCTTGCCAGCACAAGAATTTGGCTTTTATATCCTCTCGATTTCCAAGCAGTCGGTTGCTCTGCCAGCACAGCTCTTTGGAAACGCACTGGAGGAAAACTGCTCTGGCCACACTACTCAGGATTCTCTTGAATTCCAGTCACCTGCAGAAACAATAGATCTAAAATAAAATCCTTTCAACAGAGAGAACTTAGAGGCTGACAAGTTACTTACTGTGTGTCCCACAGTGCAGCAGGAGTTGAGCGTAACTTACACGCAGCTGGAGAGGCGGTGCTGGGGCTGTGGCTCAGGAGTAGTCCTAGAGTGCAGTTCAGACCTTGAATCATCTTATCCCCGTTCCTCACCTGCTGCATCCTGTTACTTTTTCTGACTTGGATGATTTTTCTTTAGGAAGTGGGCCAGATGATACGTAAGCCAGTTTTCTTTAGCACTACAGAGATGAAATAATTCACGGGTTGAACAAAACCAGCACCTTTCTCTCTGAGACATGGGAATAACACGAGGCCGTTTCATTTCAGGAATCTGTAAAACTCCATGTAGCCCAGCTGGCTGTCAGACCGTCCGAGCCTTTACCGCTTCTATTTCTTCCCACGTGGTCCAGTTCACTTCAGACATACAGGGCACGAGAGTGGAATTTTTCTCAAAATTTGTGACAGTTCAAAAAACCGTAAGTTTTAACAACACAACTCTCCCAACTTGTGTGATGACCTACCAGATTTACAGTGATCTCACAATAACCCCCCCCAAATCAACCAAAAACCAAAACCACACCACAGTGGAGGGAAAAGAAAAAGAAAAAAACCCACCAGACAGGGTTTTCCTTGGCTCTGAGGCTGAACAGGTAAGGCAGCCGCACGGAATCTGGTTGTGAAGCCTGGAGTACATGAAAACTACCTTTTAGAACTTCCTTTGGCTACTAATAAATGGGATGACAAGATGTGATGGTCCAAACGAGCATTTAAAAGAAAGTTATAGTGAAGAGGGTGCTCATCATACTCATGATTTTGAATAGTTTATTAAATGAAAGGTGAAGCATCAGTTTTAAATTGTACAAAAGGAAAAAAAAACCTCATATTGTAAATGTACAATTTACAGAATTACTAGCAAAACCAATCAAGGAGACACTCATAATACAAAAACCTATTGACTGCAAACTGAACTGGAAACCCATTGCAGGTACCGTGATAATAAATGTTTGTTATACAGTATTCTACAATGTTAAATTAGGAATCAGTTTTCCACACAGAGGACTGTGAAGCACAAGGTTTGTCTGAGACTATGACTCAAACCAGGCAGCATTTATTATGCTACTATGCTCACAGAATTACTGTGACGACAATTTAATGCAGCCATTCCTGCCCACCCCTGTGACTGTCGGGGTGGACAGAAGAGGAAGGGAGGTAATGTTATTTTATAAAGTTCCAGCTACTTCAGGTTTGACACATTACCCAACCGAAGTCCGAGGAATGGCTGAATTACCTAGTCAAACATTTTTGGCAACCATGTCTGAGAACTGCACGTGTTGTAGGAAACAAACCCCAGCTGAGTGAAAGGCTGGTTTGTTTTTAAAACTAGATTCTTTTCCCTCCCAGCAAGTAAGCACTGGGCATTACTGTTGTTTTGGTTTTTTTCAATAAGCTCGTAACAGAAAAAAGCTCCATGATTATTTTGCAGCTGCTAAAAACCACCTCTAAAACTGTTGTGCTCCAAGTGGGTCAATCTGCTTTGTATCTCAAATGCTAATATTAGAATGCAGAAAGGAAGATTAACATTTTGGGGCTGATTCTTAGAGATAGCAGAGTCAGTGCAAGTTGTGGATGGCCAGCACCTCTGGTATCAGGCCAGTTTAACTAAGTAGCAGCTACTAGGCAGAGTCATAAAATCGAAGCATAATGAAATTCCAAATTATTGAAGACACTGAAAAATCTCGTATTACAATGAATTAGCTGAGAATGTTTTGGGTTTTTTGGTTTTTTTTGATGTTTTTAACTTTTTTGAAAAATCATATTTTTTTTCCCCAAAGAATTACTCTTAGTATGCACAGTTAACACTGAAAATGTAGCTGTATTCCATTGTAAGCTTAAGAACTTCACCATCTAAGCACAAATTTATATGCAGCACATACAGTACTTCTAACTGGCAAAATTAATTTACAAAAATAGCGGAAAAGGGTATTTACGGCATGGAAAGTAGACTTTTTTTTAATGGTACAGTTAAAATTGCTTTTAGTATGCTAAAGTGATTCCTTTCCCCCACCCTTGAATTGTGGTGGTTTTTTTTACTAGGAAAGTTGCTGTTTATGTACCTTGGGTTGGCAGGGCTTGAAGTAGGTAGTAAAAACAGCAAAGTGATTACTTGAGAACCATTTGTGTGTTTTACTGAGAATACTTTATTTGCTGGTATAAGTTGCTAAAAATGCACAGAGCAAGTACCAATAGAAAATTTACTGTTTTTGTGTCCCCATGTGCTATATAAAATGAATGTTACACAGCATCTGTTGGAAAAGTGGCTTCATGGACATCTCTTACTTTATGTCCCATTATAAATAAAAATAAATCTTCTCAAGAGTATAAAATCTGGGTTTATCATATCAGAATCTGAAATTTTTTGGCAGAGATGCACGTCATTAGAATTCTAACCTCTTCTATAAGAGTGTTCTTCTCAATGCCTATGAGAGGATATAAGCGTACCATAATGTTAATCAAATCCAGTGTGTTCAAAAACACTTTTCTGTAGCCAGAATGACCTGCTTATAGCATCATTGCTAGTCAATGGCTGATAGGCATAGGTTTAATAAAAATGGCTAGCTTTTAAAACATAAAAAGGCAAATGTTAAAACTGTTTTAAATTGTACAGCAGAAAAATAAAGTTAAAAAGTTCTGTTTTCACTCAATGTTGTTTTCAGAAAACATATGTAGAACAGTGTGTATTTTGACAGCTGTCTTAACAATTTAAAACTTCCTCCTCATCCAGGAAAAAAAAAATAATCTGTATTAGGACAGTCAAGAACAGGGATACAAATGATTTTTCAGGTCAGCCCTTCTGAGGTGACTGGATTGGCCAACATTCCTTTGTGTCATTAAGAAGTTCCTCTTCTTTCTGTCACTACAAAAAGGGATTGACCTCAATCATTTGGTTAAAAATCAAACCGTATCACATCAAAAATGTGGTTTTCATACAAGCTATCACAGTATATAGGCCTCTAGCTCTAAACAATAGAGTTCCAAATTTGTAAAATGTCTTCACCAGACTTCAGAACATAGGCATTCCAAATCCCTAGAAAAATGATTTAAAAGACAGCAATTAATTAGGTGTAATGACAGTCACAAAGAACCTCAGATAAAACGGCAAGTGATACTGGTAAAGCCTTACTGAATCGTCCTCAATGATAGCTGCGGAGTCAAAGAAGTCTGGCCTCAGTTCAGCCCGCTCTCGCCGGTTTCTTGAAGGTGGCTGAAAAGAGGAGTCAGGCGTTTAGCGCATCGCATCGGTTACCTGGGTGCGAGGGATGCGCGCGGCGCGGCAGCTGAGGGCCCTACGCGGTCGCCTCTGCCCTCATGGAGCGGCTTTGCGCCAGCTTTTGTAAAAGCTCCGATACAAATGCAGGCCCTGACAGAGGAGAGTGCTTCTTAAATCCTTGTTTTATTTAAGGAATGGGGTAAAAGCTGATGGATTCTAAGGTAATTTTAACTTGGTGCTCATAGCTAAGGACTTGCTTGAGGCTCTTGCTGACTTCAAGATGTTCTTGTATGAGGACTACAGGCCAGACCGCATAAAAACTGTCTTTACGCTTTTAAGTTTGTGGTGAAACTTCAGCTCTGACACAGTCAAAAAATGGATTTAGGAAAAAAAAGGTACCGAAGATTTCCTAATATTTCTGAGGATCAAACCCTCTGTGTTGTACTTCCCTACAAACATAAATGTGAGCTTCACCAGCTTGATCAATGCCTTCGTTTCCTTGCCTGGGATTATCAGCGAAAGAGATTTTACTTGATGATCACTTGAATGCTAGTAATAACCTCAGTATTCAGCAGCAGCAAATTAATTATTGCCTACATTTTCTTTCCAAGACATTATAGCCCAGTCCTAAAGTAACCTATGCCTTATTGTTTGGACGTGAGAGGAAAAATAGGAAGGCATAAGAATGGTGAAGTGTATAATATGAACTGATCCTTCTTCCCATTCCGAATGGAGGGGCGGGTAAGGCTGTAACCTCGACAAAGGCACCGCTGCCTGCAGCCCGTGTGTTGCCAGGGAAGGACCTGAGGCTGCCATCTGATGACATGGCCTCTTTGGGAGCAACCACCCCCTCCTGCCTGCTCTCCCCTCTGCTGTGCCAGCACATCGCTGTGTACAGCTGTAAGCTAACCAGACCTTGGCGAAGGATCCCCAATCCACCCCACCCCAGATATCAAACAAACCAGAAAAAGAGAAACAACTTGGCTGTAGCAGTTTGACCACAGCATGGCTGCACAAAGAGCTGTGTCAGCACAAAGAGCTGTGTCAGCAAAGAAGTTAGCGATGGCTGCGACAGGGGCAGCAGCAACACTCAGAATACCTTCAGATGATACCGTTTCCTGACTCTCCATCATGTCAACCAGGATCAAATACTGTTACTGGATGTCAGAGAGGCCATTTGTACTTCCTGCGGTCAAGCAGGCAGCCTGGTGTAATATTCCATCAGGTGGGGTGAGCTGGTCCCACCTCCACCCCCAGCAGCCCCCCCCCTGCCTGGGGCTGAGCGGTCAGTCACAGCAGCTGCTTCAGCGCTCACCCAAGGGGGCTGCACTGGTACCTGATGTGCCAGAAATCACAGCCTGACTTGCAGGGTGACAAGTCCCAGGTGCACGATGCTGCTTCAGGACATGCTGCTGCCCGAGTCCAGAACAGGAGAGAGGAAGCACTCTAAGCAACACTCTGTGTTTCTACGCAAAAAAATCAACTGGGCCTGAGGTCACAGCTGTAGGTTCTAGGGAGCATTAGGATCACTTCCTCTCTTTAATGCTCAGGCAACAGGAAATCAGGCTCAAAATTCTGCTTGTGCTTCGCAAGTTCCTTTTAAATTATCTTATATCCATTTTAAACTTGCTATTAGTAAGATGTACTGACCAGATCAATGACCATTGTGTCCTCAAATTCTTCGTTCATATCCTCTAGCTGACCTCGTGAGGACATCATTACATCTTCAAAAATGGGCTCAGCGTCATCTTCCATTAGACCTCGTCTGATTAAATAAAGAGAAAGAAAAAGTCATTTAAGTGCCTGGAAATTTCCCAACCATCTTTGTCATTAAAAAGAACACACAAATCCTGTCCCTTAACGCCTTCACATAAAACCTTATGTTGAGAATAAAGCCAGCATGCTTTCTGTAATATTAAGTGGAAGAAAATCATATGTAAAAACAAACCTAGCACTGGCAGAGGCTAAAGCAGGAAGTCCCATGTAGTATCATTATAAACATTAATTAAATTTGTCCCTAACAAGGAAAGGGCAATAACCTCACTGTGTTTGCTTGCCCTTTTCCAAAAAGGAGTTATGCTGTTTGCCAGGATCACTGGTAAGTCCCTGGGAATACAGCAGTGAAGCCAAGACAGTTGATCTCGCTAGAGACTCCGGCCCCTGTCCTGGAAGATGTGCGGAAAGACTTGGCTGGATCTGCAGCAGAGCACGTAGCACCTTGGCCAGCAGAACACTTCAGTGTTTGCCCACGTGCCTTCCCTCCATGAGCTGCTCAGTGGGACACCTTGGCAAAAGATGATGTGGATGAAAGAAGCATGAACAGGTTCGCAGGAAGACTGGACAGCAGTTTGGGAGAGTTCACGGGGAATCACTTAACAGACAAATCAAGGAAATGTCCTGAAATGGAAACAGCTGAAGGCTGGGAGAGAATACCGGGGAATTGTGCCATGTCTGCCTTGTTCACCATTCCAGCACTGCAAAGCTGTTACGCTGCCTTCATTAACAAGAGTTAAAATGTCACAGAAATAACCAGCAACAACCCAGAAAAGGTAACATTTAAAACGTGGCATCTAAAATGGTTCTGATCTGGAGATCAGGGTGCTCTGAACACTTACACTGCATGCCTTACACCAGTTCTCCCTTTCATGTAGTTCATTCCTGTCCTGTCCTTTCGATTTAAATCTTCTAGCTTCTGTTGGCCCAACCAAGATATCTGCATCTGGGGACTAACAAACACAAAGCAGCATTACGACCGAGAGCACTAACAATTTTGAGTTGGCTATTTTCAGACATCTAGCTCCTGAAATTTTGCATCTGGCCACACTTCAGATTAAGATACTTAAATCACATCCATCATTGTACACGTCTTCTGGATTCCTCTCCACAGCTTATCTCCTCTCACTGCATGTGCACAAAAAAATAATCCATTAATTGTTGTAATAAAACCAGCTACACAAAATGCTAATATTAGTCATTCATTTGTGTGACATATACCTGAAGTGGTGAGCGCTTCCAGAACTCATTTTATTAAATCCTACTTCACTATCTCAGATCAGGCAAAGTATGAGCAAGAATAGATGCAAATTAATAACTGACACACATTTTAAAACAAAAATGTCACACAACACAGAAAACAAACTGCTTTTAAATGCATACCCTGATCAACTTCAGCGTCCGGTAACTTATTCACATGTAAATACCTTACAGGCTGTACTTTTAATACCACCTAAATCCAGTAGTAGACAGCAATGGATTTGATATGATTTGTGTGTTGCAGCACAAGGAAATAGTAGCAAACTAAGTACAGCTCTTCGAGAGCAACACCAGTTTTTATTTTATTATGCAGTCTTGTACCCTGTAAGATTGACATAATGAACTGGGACAACCCATGTGAAAACAACCCAAACCAAAATACTCTTCTGGACACGATTAACCCCGTTAATCTGGCAACTGACTGCTCTGCATTTTCTTTATGTTTTAGCTCCCCTGAGCTGGCCTGCAGGGAATGCACGTGGCAGCCACGCCAGGCTGAGGACCCCCCACTGCCAGCTCACACTGGGAACGTGGATGCCGAGCCCAGCTCTGTGAGCGTAATGGGGAGGGAGCGATGCTGCGTGCCCTCGCCCGGCAGCTCCCTGCTCACAGCATCCCCCGAGACAGGAGGGGCAGGGGTTCGCCCGGGCTGAGACCCCTGGTTCAGCCCCCCCCACCCCCGAGAAAGGGGAGTTCTCCCACCGCCGAAGGCTTGTTGTGCTCAGGAGTACAGACGGTGATGGGAAGCCGTCCCACCTCCCGTACCTGGTGACAGCTTCAGAGCCAGCCATTTAGCTCAGCGACAGCTGAGATCAGAGAGGGTCAGAAAGAAAGTTCTGCTTCAGCTCTTTTCTTTTTGGTTTTACTGCAGAGTAAAAAAAATTTAAGGAGAAACTGAGAGCCACAACATCTTCCGTATAACCTAGAAGTTGTGGCAATGCCTGGGGAGGCAGGAGATCAGGAGGCAAATCCTTGACCTCAGGAAAGCAAGTAAGAGACACGAGCCCAGACCCCACGGGGACTAAGGCGAAAAGTCACGCTGGGGCCACCGAGAGCCGGGCTCCCCCCGCTGCGCCGCCTGCCAGCCTGGCCCCTGCGGGGAGGACCCCCACACCCTGGTGCTCACCCACGGACATGCCAGCAGCCCCCCTTCCCTCCAGCCACAGCGCTGGGAACGCTGAAGCCCACGTCAGGCTCCCCCCCCCCGCCGCCTTGCGCTGCCTGTGAGTGGCCTTAATGGATGAACCCATCCAGGGGAACGGCAGCATCGCCCGCTCCACAGAAGAACAGGTACTGCGTAGCCAGCTGAGCGGCAACATCTCTTGCGGTGAGCGCCGATTAACGGATCACAGCAAGGTTCAACCCGGCGTGCTGCTGATGCCCGTGCATTACACATGCAGCTGAAGGAGAAGAACGGGTCTCGCTTTCCAAAGAGTGCACTTCGTTAGAAGTTGCTCAGATTTTTTGAGAACCTGTGGTCACAAACTGGCAAACTTCAATAGCTTACATGTGCGACATGGTGGTATACAGAGACCCTTGTCATTTGAGGCTAGAAAACGTTTTACTTCCCAGGCAAAATGACCATTATTAATTATTTCTATTTAGAAAACACTGTGATAAAAGAATGCAGGATGAAGCAGTAAAGTTTGGGATTGAGCAGGGTCAGCACACGTTCAGGAAGAATTGAGAAGCTGGGGAATGTGTCTCAAGAAAAACACGATGGGCAAAAGCCGGAGGAAAACCAAGAGGCATAATCTGGCGATTTTATACTATACTAGACTGGTAGAAACCCGATTCGTCTGGCCAGCATAATACAACTTTTTTATACAGACAAATCAGATCAGTACATTTGGCTATAAAATTATAAAAATAGTCACCAAACCAGATCATGTTATTCTGTGTCTTCAAATTATGAGAAATAGCACAGAGTAGCATTCTCTGAACACTTCTCTATTCTTAAATAAATCACTGACCAATAATAACCAACATTTTCCCCTCTAAACGGAGGTGATAAAATGGGAGTTGAGTGACAAAAAGTATATACAATTAAGGCCAAAGTGAATTGCCTGCAGGCCATTACCCCAGAAACAGAAATTCCTAGCTCAGCAGCTAGAATTGGATTGAAGAGTTAATTTACAAGAAATCAGCTGAGAACCACAGTGTCACTATGACATAGGGCAGAGGGAAAGAAAAGAGAACATCTAACAACTTCTAGAGGAACAGCTCAATCCAGACTAGGGGCATGAACGCTAGGACAATTTAACCAGAACTGCATGGTTATGCTGTGACATGATTTTAACATAAGGAGTTTCTACCATGATTTCGTTACGATGCGTTTTTCCTGGGAACTGAAAATCATTGAAGTATTACTGCGCTATAGCCAAGACATTTCCAGTTGTTTTAGCAAATAAACACTGAATACATGGAGCCACAGACTAAGACTATCGGTAAAAATAATATGCAACTCCTCTGCCTTGCTCGCTGTATTTGACACTGAAATTCCAACACTTACTTGTGTAAAAAATCCTGTTCAGATCCCTGCTCCGACTCGTGCTCCTGGATCTGCTCTCCCATTTGTCTAGTGTTCTCTCTCAGGACAGTTGAGGTGAGCTGTGGCGGTTGCAGTGTCCCTGGCGTATGTATGTTTTCATTCCTGTTCAGCCATGAGCCTTCTAGACTCTCATCTAGAAAAAGAACATTTAAAATTACTGACACATTTCTGCTAACGTGCGGGACGGTATTCCTGCCTTCAGGACTTATCCAGCCAGCTCAGGGGGTGAACACCTCCAGTCAGTCATGGGCACCATCCATCCGCCGACCCACTTCGATACCGTTAATTTCGGTTGCAGCACCTTCTCCAAATTTCTATTTTCAACAGTTTAGTTACTAATCTCTTAAAACAAGTATGCCTTTAAGAGATCAACTGGATAAATGCTTGAAATGATAAATCTTTCAGCTCTAATTTTATTTTGCGTTCTTTTAAGGAAGGATTACTGCCAGCTATTCCCAGCAGTAACAACGATGTAACTAGAAATACTTAACAGACGAACTAAAGTAATTGCAAATAAATATCGCATTGCAGCACTACCTAAATTGTTGGGTATCTTGCACACATATAACAAACATAATTCCCAATTGCTGAGTTTACAATCTAAATATTTAATCTCATATGCATACAGCAACTGAGATATAGTTAAACACTAAGTTGAGGGTGGAGCATAAAACCCAAAATCTGGTCAGGGCAGATCTTTAGAAACTTCAGGAAGAACCTGAGGGGGCATTTTAAATCAGAGAAGTGGTCTGGCTGGTGTGAACTGTAAATAGTGACTTCGGGTAGCGTATTTAGAGTTGAGAGCAGTGGGCGGAATGGAGATGGGAAGGTGACTGAAGGTCTAGGTGGGATGCTGCGCTCATGTTGTGCAGGGAACAAACCAGAGGAAGGAAGAGGGGGCACTTGAGGAGAGTGGGACAGAGCAGACAAATGCGTGGGCAAGAGACACGCAGAAAAAAACTGAAGTTGCTGGAGTGAGTGAGTGAAAGACAGGGGAGATGACAAGAGCGGAGAAGGCAAGATCACAGATTTACTAACAGGAAGAAATGTGTGGTGAGAAAGCAGATGGGGATCTCAATGGATCTTTTAATTTTTCCTGTGCCTTTTGTTACCCTTTGGGCATAAGTGTTGTCTAAAAAGTTGCCTATTTACCTCTGAACCTTTTTTGTGTTAGAGATTTATTTTATTTTATTTTTAGATCTTATTTATGTTTGATTTCCTTAAGGCATTGTGAAGATATGTCACAGAGCAGATTTACTTTCAGTAGCAACAGGGAACGTTCTCCAACACAGACAGTCTGCTGAGCACGGTATCTGCCGGATTTAGGTGAGAAAGGAACCACAAGGGACTAGTTATGGTTCTTTGATGCTAGAATAGCTTCTGCAGCAACCTTGCCCTTGTTTTGGTTCCATTAGAGTGGAAATTAAAGGAAAAAAAAAAATCTTACCAGGATTTAAAGAGAGGTCCAGATTTGTAACTGTACCGCCAGATTAAGATTAAAGCTTTCAGAAGAGTTATAAAAATACATAAAGACAAAAACCCAACAAAGGCTTGCGTGCAGACCATCAGTTACTTTCTTCCCGTGCCTGGTTCTTAGCTCAAGTTACACAGACGAGTCAACAGTAAGCACTTATCTCTGAGGATCAAATCAGATTATTTCATGAGCTCCTTACTGATACATCAAAGTAAGACCTTGTTTGTGCAGAAATCTGTGTCTTCCCATGAAAAATACAGACAACCTGGCTCCAGGTTTTCTTGGCTTTCCTTTGGCCAAGATTCAAAAGGAAGTGTACTTAGGGCACATCACAATTGCCAATGCCTACTGCACGTCAGGAAGCACCCAAAAATTAACTACGTGGCATCTACTGAACTGCTTATATTCTTAAGGGTTTGTTTTAACATATGGTTATCAAATGTCCTTTACTAATACATATGCAAACCAAGACTTCTGGTGCTTGCATTATATATCCTTCCACGTAAGGAAAGGCCGTAGAGCTTGTGTAGCTGCCATCATTAGAGAGCACTTGCTGGTAACGATCATAAAATCAAATTCTGCAATGAAGGCATCTACTGGGGAAACGGTAGTTACACTGTTATGAGCTAAAACATCCTTCCTGGATCTATATAATGAGGCTGTATAGCAAAGCTTTCGTGAGTAATGAAGGTCTGCGTAGGGATCTAGGAAAGGAGGGAGGAAAGGAGGAAGGAAAGGAAGAAATCACTTCCTAACAAACGTTCTTCAAAATGAATGTCCTTGAATGCTCTCCTGTGACCCAGAGCTGTATCTGTAGCATTCAAAGGACAGGACAGCCACCCCCCCCACCCCCAAGAGCACCCCATGACAGGGAATGTTCACCAGGCTTTTTCTGGCCACAGATCACTAATGGGGGAATTTGGGGTGACAGTAGTGAACGGTGAAACTGGACCACTGAAGGGTCTTCTGATGAGACACTGTCGGTAGAATGCAAATGGAGCCCCCTCACACCCTCGGCAGGTGTCAGAATCCCGCCAGACCCGCAGGGAGCCTTGGCACAGTCCTAGGCCATCTCCCAGTGGTACAGTCAGATCTTTCAGCCGCTGAACCACCACGGATTTGGCCTATGTCATTTTAAGTGAGTTACGTTTGTGGAAAATTCAGGACCACAGCTGTTGCAAAGAAAGAGGTCATTGAAATGGGAAGTGTTGCAAATCAATTCTCCCTTCGTTGAAAGAGGAGGATGTGCAAGAGCACAAGGCAAACAATGCCTAAAAACTGTGTCGTAAGACTGAGACTTGCCTTAGGGAAGCAAAGACATTACTACACTTCCCAGGGAAAAAAAAGGGTATTGGTAGAACACAATACAACAGAATGGAAACAGTAACAAAAGGAAAGAAAAAACCAGCTGAATTCTGTGACAATCATGGCATCCTGAAGGAAGAAAAACAGCGTCTGAGGAAAGGAAGCAACATTTTATCTACATAAACTCCAGGTTGCCTGTAAGAAACTGAAGAACTTGGTGCAACGTACTGCTCAACATAAGCTGTAGTGGAGAACGGATCTGACTGTAGAAGTACATACGGATAAACTTCTGAAGAATATTTTGGGAAACTGCTGTATGTTCAGGCAGATTGGCATTAGATTCCTTACTGAGGAGTTACTATCATAGATACTGACCCTGGAAAAATCCCTGAAGTTTAAAGATCTCACTTACACCTACTCTATAGCGAAAGAGTAAATTTATATTCACAAAAGTACACACTATATCATACAGATTAACCAGGAACAGATGCAATCTTCTAAGACATTTGCTCTCATAGCCAAATTCCTGATGAACATGCCTGAAGCCACAAAAAGAGTAAATACAGACACTGGACATCAATACCATTTTAAACAGAAAAAGGTGTCGTCTTTGTGTTCTGCAGTGGTCCCGCAAAAACAGATCCGTATCAGAATTTCTGCCTTGGGCTTGCTCAAACACCCTGTTAATTAACAGTGGCTCCAGACCAAAGCATAGGCAGAAACCCTGTATCAGCAAGTCCGTGACTGAGAAAGGTGTAGAGCAGATAACTCCACCAACACCTCCTGTTTCCAACTACAGTAACAGCTTTTAACTACTTCTGAATCTGTGCATCTCAAGAAGACAAACAAGAACAGGGACTCACAATGGTATTTCTCATAAAGACGTGTTCAAACCTGAGAGGAATTTGCAAAACAGACTGCAATGTTTTTTCTACATAAGAATATATCACATATTTCACCATAAACTGTAAGAATGGATAAACCTAAGAAGGAAAGCTGTAATGTCTGTACAAAATGAGAAATACCTCTGCCTAAAAAGACAACCTAAAACCACACAAACCTTCTACTCTCTTTTTGTGGAGCGGTGGTCGTCCTTTCTTATTCCTCACTGACGAGGCTTTGCTGCTGCTGCTTCCGCTGTTCACGGACATTCTGTCATCCTCGCCACCCGTGACTAGTGAGTTTCTATAGGAAATCAGCGGCAGCCATACATCTTCTCTTCTTTCCATCATCTGTTCTGTCAGAAACTTCTCTAAGTAGGAGTGGCTGAAAACAAAAGACAATGAGTACAGAGGTGCAGCACACTGTTTCCTTTTCAATGAACTTGCAACCCCTCTTCTCACTGCTGAGGGCGTAACACGAATCCTGCATGGCGTCTCCTTATTTTAATTTAAAAAACGGGCTGACAGGGCATTGTATCTCTGACTGAGTAAGAATACATGTCATTCCCTCAAAACAAACAGAGTTAACCACGCACAGGTTACTCACAGATCAGCAAGACAAACCCATCCTTCCCCCAGCACCCTCCTCCACGGCTGCCTGCCATCACTCGCAGCACGCGCGGCTTCAATCCCTTTCCTATTTCGCAGTGAGGACACCCCCTCTATATAACGCTACTGTGTCAACAGAGAAGACTGAATTAGAACCACTGTTGTGAGGATGTAGGTTATCCTTTTGCACCTTGGAACAAGAAAAATGGTTTCTTCAAAGGCAAGCCGTTATTTTTCAACACGAAATTTGCAAATTTGTCCCACTGCCACGGAGAAGTCAAACGCACGTTTGTTAACTTCAGGGAGGAACCAACCAACCTCCCTCCTGCGTATGGTCTGGAGGGCACCTGAGTTGTTTTCTCTTTCCATTGATTATTTAATTATGGTATTAGAAGTAGTCTTTCAAATGGACATGCCAGTGCACACAGAAGTGACTCTGCTGAGTTTCAAGCTGCAGACCCAAGCACGCAGGAGTCGGGCGAGAGAACTCAGGGTACGTCAGCGTTGCTTCCCGCACCCTTCAATCACGATTTCCACTAATACCACATTGCCAGGTTGTCATCAGTAGGAGTCAAAGCCACAAATTCTGCACAGAAATGCAGTTTTCCACTGTTTGGCAGGCTCACACCTATTGCACACCCCAGCTCTGGCAGCAGGACAAGCAGCCACACTGCACACAGTCCCTGGTAACAACCATACCCGATTTTTAACATGATTTTGGTTTGATTCAGTGAATGGGGTGAC
This sequence comes from Falco naumanni, assembly GCF_017639655.2. Lineage (NCBI taxonomy): Eukaryota > Metazoa > Chordata > Aves > Falconiformes > Falconidae > Falco > Falco naumanni. Next base: position 3,422,287 of record NC_054066.1, read on the forward strand.
TTTGCTCAAGAAACTGCAGGGTTTCTGTCCACAGTTTTATCCAATAATATGAATGGTTCCTCCTAATCCTTTTCACGTGTATACTGAGCAACACCCAAACCTTGCACTGAATGGAAAACTCTTGGTTTATTCTCTCTCTTTTTTACAGTACCAAGCAGTGCAACACTTGAGCGCTTCATGACTTCAGAGAACCTACCTGCAGAACGGTCTTGGAAAGGAAGAAGTTCTTCTGCATCCAGTCTGTATTTACAGAACTAGAGTGCACGGGTTATGCCCACGTGGTGCAGAAGGAACCCCATCCCCACTTGGGAGTTCTTTACTGACCAGATGCCGAACCTGAGACAACTCTTGCTCAGCATTTTAGAGGAGCTTCATACTGGCAGTTCTTACCAGCTTCAACAAGGACAGAAACTCTGAATTCCTAGAACTAAGACCACCACGCTGAGGCTCTGTCTCCTCTGACTTCAGACACCCAATAGTCAGTTGTCCAGTCTAAGCTAACAGTTTTTATTTGAGGGAAATAAATCGAAATAAATACCTCCACAGGGCAATTCACTTCTACACAGTCTTAGATGATTTCCTTGGGATTTCCCTGCCTGTATCTGCCTTGTGTGTTTGCAGCCATGCTAGTATAAATCTTTTTTTGCCAAGTGTAAGAGTCTGGCACCTTAAATGCATAGTTTTATATTAAATCCATAGATTTGAATAAATCCGTAAGTGGCTATCACTAATTCTGGAGGTTACTTGTAAAACAAGAAGCTGAATACATAAATATGATAGAAAAACTAAATTAAACCAACGTTGCCACTCCATTCCCAAACTGGAAATGTCTCCCTTTTCTCCCCCGAGCAGTAAAGCAGAGGGGAAGGAGGAGCGCTGCAGAGGAGCAGTGTTTGCTGAACTGCGACAGGAGCCACATTTTGTACCAAGGGCAGATGACATATGCAAATGTATCGGGTAGATAATGAATTTTTTTGAGGTAGGGAAGCCAGGCTGGAGGACTTCTGGGAGACAGGCAGCTGTATGTGCAGGAGGCCTGCAGGGTTATTCTGGAGCACACCTGCCTCCAGACTGAGGGCTCATGGCTGGGTTTAGGGACAGCCACCGGGCAGGAGAGCAGGGCAGGGAGGGCGGTACCTGCTCCTGCACACAGGACTCCTCCACCAGATGGTGGTCACGCACCTTCCTGCTCAGAGGCAGCCCCTGCGGAGGGAGGGTGGGGGTCCCTGCGCACGGCAGGAGTCGTGCTGGAGAGAAGGGCCAACAGCCCTGCAGCGCCCAGCCCGGCACGGTGGGCAGCGAAGCACTGCGGGCAGCTCAGCCACTGCCCCATGGTGCAAACCTGGCAGACCTCTGCAGGGAAGGGACGCAGGTCTCTCCAAAAGAAATCTTTACAGATAAGCAAGTTACTGTGACTCTTTCCGTAGTCGCCAATGGAATCTAGGGCATGTCTGAACTTACCTGAAAGCAGCACCTAGCGCAGCTCACACAAATCATGCCCTAAAGGACCTAATTCTTTTCGCTGATCTTCCAATTCAGCTAAAGTAAATAGCTCAGACGCAGATGACTACAATAAAGACAGGTAAGTTCAGGAGAAATGGATTCCACCACAACCTCTACAGTGCTGCGAAAGCCCAGTGGTTGTGTGTGGGCACCGATGCATGGGAGAAGCCTTGAGAAAAAAATTTTAAATGGCAACACAGAAGGCAAAGGAAACCTGAATGACTGAATTCAATGCAAAGGATCCGGTCAAATTAAGCTGTCGTGTAAATTGTAAATTGAATGATGTAACTTTAGATTTTAGACACTGGAGAAACTTGTGGAAGGGATGATGCCTGTACAGGAAGGATAAGCTTCACTAAATTAAGTAGGAATAGGCTAATGGCGCTTAAACTAACATGCAGGAGGATCTACAGTTTGGCTAGGAAGATAGCAATAAAATCCTATTATCCTTAAGTCCTGTCCTGAAGAATAGGACAGAGGTTGACCAGACTGAAGCATGTAACAACAAAAAGCAGTTTCAAAAATTGAGTGCCAAGTAGCTTAACTGAATCATCCAATTCCCGAGCTCGTTTAACTATTTCTTCTACTGTTTTTGCTGAATTGGCAAATTATTGATACAATAAAAAAATTAAATCGGTTCAAGTGTGCGTACATTAAAAATTATACAAAGTTAAGGAAGATGCATTTCTTACAACACAGAGAAAGATAATATTCATAGTTGCTAAGAATAACAGAAAAGTCAATTAAAAAAAAAGTCTTCACAGAAAACCAGAAAAGTTTGACAGGAAGAGTCAGCTGAGGTAGCTATAGTAGATACGCAAGATTTACACTCGTTGTGGTCAGAGAACTGACTGGCAAGATTTCTATAACCATAAACCTTCTGTCAACTGCATTTTTTAAATGGTGATAAAGTAATTCAAAGAGTTCAGTTCTACACTGGGCACGTAGTGCTTGGCTGGTTTTGACTGGAGTCCTCTTCCTTTTTCCCTTACTGCTTCTGTGCTGGGGCCAAATCCTGGCTATTTGCTACATAAGCTATTAGAAATGCAGAGCGTTATCCCTGCAGCGATGCTGACGGCATGTTTTTAGTATGAACTCGCCGTTAATAACGCAGGTTTCTCTTTGTCAATTCTGTGCCCCTCTTGACAGTGTGTTCAAATGCTACTCACAAAGCAGTATTTCCTGCTCTTTATTCAGATATTATCAACAATACCTCTGATTTATTTAATTTCCAGCATTTCATCTGCAGCAATTACCCACCATATCAAACTCGGGCAGCTTGTTCTAGCCTGCCAGGTCTCTGCCACGCTGCTCCCTCCTCACCCACAGCAGTGTCCTCTCTCAGCCTCCTTCTCTATCCTCTTGTGCCAGTAACAGGAGCCTTGGCAAACCTTTATTTCCCAGTTTAACTCAATATATTAAAATAAACAACAAATGTACATTTCATTTTATGTAAGTATCTAACAGAAACAGATGTTACGGCAGTGTTTACAGGCCTGTAAATCTGCACTGCTACCATTTAATTTATTTTTTTCCTTCTAGCCTGAAAAAAAGAGATTGTTTTTTATTTTCAGTGCTCCACAGGAAATTTTAAGGAACATTGTTTTGGGAGGTCTCAAAGTCACCTCATCAGTGGATCTGATTGTCCTTTTCTCATTTATTTTTATTACTTTAAAATATAAAATGATGAATCACTATGTATGTGAAATGTCTCACTGGGACTTCCTATAGCCCCTATTAGATTGGGAAAACCTCAAAGCAGAGAGCTTAAACACACACCACAGTGACGAACAGAGCCCAGCAAACCCCACAGCAGAACACGGAGCATTACTTACACAGTCTTTTTGTCCTGTCGCAAGAGTTTAGAAGAAAATTCACTAAGCACTTCAAGGAAAGCAAGGTTAGGAGGTGGATAGTCTTGTCCTTTTTGATTCTGATACTTGAAGGCAAATTCTATGCCATCTCTACAGTAAGGAAATATTAAAATTTTCAGACATTTGTAACAAAATTAAAAAAAAATGTTGCCCAAAATCTGAACTGTGATGAAATGCTTTATATTCCAACATAACTTTTTTTTTTTCATTACTAGCAAACAGCTGCTTTTGGACAAAGGGGAATCAAATGTTCCCTCCTGACCGGTGAGGACTCAGTCTCAATTCTGCAGGTGCCGAAAGCGGCTGCCTTAGCAGGAACAGCCAACTGCCTCCTCCTTGGTTCTGCACGAAGCAGAAGCTTGCAATAAGAATGATATGAAAAATATAACAAGATACAGCTTTTGCATCAAGAGTCAAGAGAATTTACTTACCGGTACACCAATACATGCATCTCTGCCTTATCTTTACATTATGATTTGAGACTAAAGAAAACAATTTACTTTCACATTACCCAATAAAGGCACATGCATGTCTTGACTTCTCTTTTGCCTGGCACAGGGAAGGGTCTCGTAGCATTTTGATCATGCTTTGCTAATCTTAGTCTTAATGACTTAGTCTCTGAGGTAGCAAACTTTAAATTAATTTAACGTTTTTATAGGATGGGAAAGTCGTAATTTAAATATAGCAGCACCTTTCTACACTTTCCTATGCAGCAGTTATGTAAAAAGCTTCAATCCACTTTAAAAAAAAGATTTCCAAAATATTTTTGGAATATCTTTTTATAAAAGCCTACAGAATCCACAGTGGTGTGGTATAAAGAACCATCTACGGTTGTTAAATACAGTTCAAACAAATATGTGTAATACTTGTGGCTTTACCTGAGATAAACATGGCCATTGCAATAAATTCCCATAAATAACTAGGTAGCAGCTAGTTTTTCTTCCTTTCTTACATACATACGTGTACACCCCCCACCATTTTTCCACATAAACTAGAAAAAAAATGTAACTATTCCAGGACCTGTTAAGATTATGTACCTTTAGAAAAGGTACGCTGAGCAAAAGTTTTAATCTGAAGTAATACAAAAATCTAGTTTATTTACCACCACTCACTTGTGTAGTGTGGCCACAGCCTCTCTTGTCTTGATCTGATCCAAGCCAAAAGTGAGGGCAAACCGACGGGCCAGCTCCTTAATGCCACTAACATGGGCAGATGTCCTGTCCAAATTGGGACCTTGCTCCTGAACAAGCTCATTAAACAGCTAGAAAAATAATTCAATTGTTAAAATCTGTGAGCTAGAAAACACTGTTCTTTAGAAAGGCTTTTGCTCTAACCTGCTATAGCTCAGAGTGGGTGTTACAATGACTTTTTGCACAGAGAAGTAACAGAGTTCTCTCATATTCAACTTCTAATCTGTTTCAGTTCCCAGGCTGTCTTCTGTGTCACTGCTGTTTGCCACTTGTCCCCCACCTTGTGCTTGTGCAGACAGTAACTCTTGAAGAATTCGGCACTTATCTTCACTGATTTGCATCTATTATTCCCCCAACCCATCAAGAGAGTTCTGCGTTCCTACGCTGTTTTCTAAAATACCCACGTCACTCCTCAGGTCAGCATCTTCTTTGAATTCAGGAGGCAAAATTGCTATTCCATCATTCAAGACTTACTGAATATCTGACCAGCGTTACTGGGTAAATGCCTTCGAAGCCTGCTTGATCATGCCCTTTCCGCACAATAACGAACTAGGCAACAGCTTTCCAGCCAGTTCTATAGCCTCTTCTAAATAGCCATTTAGATCCCATTTTCCTAACTTGCTAATGAGAATATCAAGGGAGACAGCGTCAGTGACAATATTAAATCAAGCTGCATTAAATCTACTGTTTCTCTGATATCCACAAGCTCTGTTACCATACAATTAATGAAAGCAGCTTAATTTGACATGATTTCTCCTTGACAAATTCATACTGGCTGTTACCTACCACTTAGGCACTTGCAAATAGCTCATCTAATTATTTTTTCTTTTGATAGACGATATTTGACTGAGCTATGGCGATTGGCTCCTTCCTCTTTCAGAGTTTTACACACAGGAACTACCTTTGGCACCAACCGATTCTTCTGGAAGTACATCAGTTTTTCCTCAAATTTTCACTCTCTCAGCTTCCAGATTGCCACAGGAAATCCCTAGTACTCTGGAACGTGTTTTGGAAGGCCCAGCTGATTTGAAAACATCTAACTTCTAGAAGTCATTTCTCTGTGTAATGGATATAGCTGGTACTCCAAGGGCCCGCATGGTATTTGGTGAAGCACACACTTTGTGCTGTTGGCAGAACAAGGATGGATTTCATCATCAGGCCAATAATTTATGATTTTCATAATATTTTCAGGGAAATTTCACAATATTTTCAGGGAAAAAACATATTTAGCAATATTGGAAGACTTAAACTAATTAGCTTGAAGTCTGAAAAATAAATAGGTAATTAGATAAAATGTAAAGACAATGCATTACTTCCAGGTAATTACAAGAAGAAAGTCTTCCTAATTCTTCTTGTTCACTAGGTACCACTAAATAAAGGCTATGAATACGCTGGATCAAATCGCCTTCAAGGCTCTTCTCTCCCTTTCTTCCATTTCAATCTGACCAAACCTTTGCCAGTGCAGGCTTAAGGAGACAGAGATCAGGGAGACAAATGAACAGCAACAGCCTGCAGTGAGGAGCAAGATAATCTCTGTCTGAACACAACTGTAGCATTTTCGCTTCATTGTAAATGGCACCAGGGAAAATCCTGTCCAGGATTTTTTGCAGTGAGGCATTTCTAATAAAAATCAATATTCTTACCTGTTGCAAACTGAGAATGAGTGTCTTTGCACACTGGATTTTATCAATTTGCCTTGTTTTGCTCAGGGTTTCCTTAATGATATCTCCATAGTCATTGTAGTACTAGGAAAAAATGTGTTAAAAAAATCTCTTTAGATCAAACCTCTTATACAATTTCTTACATTTTCCTGATAGAAAGATTACTTGTAACTCTTGTTTTAAAAGGCAGCAGCTGCCAAGAAACCTAGTCTGAAATCCAGTTTTTTCGTGTGAGTGGGAGGCAACGTTTCAGTACCAAAATTTAAACTGACTGGTAACCTGCGGCCAGGTGAGAGGACCTTCTGTATTTGTTGTTATCTTTTATAACAAGTACGTTGAAAACCAAAACAGTACTTCCTACCCC